>NW_015537935.1:862188-881553 GCF_001515605.1 Sinocyclocheilus anshuiensis | reverse complement strand
TGTGTTTAAAGTGTTTAAAAATCATATCACCGTTATTGAAAAAAATTATATCGCGATACATATTGATATTTCCAGCCCTAGAATGAATGGCCAGAATTACCCTGGTCATATTCAAACCACACACTCACTCTCTCTCTCTCTCTCTCTCTCTCTCCCCTGACTTTATCAAAATGTGTGTTTTCTGCATGGGTGTGTGTAATTTGCATTGTAGAGCAAAATGTTAAGCATTCAGCAACGGCTCAAAGCGGCCAATGAGGCGTCTAGGTATTTATTATGTCTATGGTTGGAACCACGACTGTTTCTGAGGAACTACAAAATTGTTGAAAATTGTTTGGTGGAAGAATACTGTTTTTATTTATATCATTACACCTTATTTGCTCTGTTTTATTCTGTGAAACCTTACGTATATGGAATAACTCCGCTTCGCGTCATGTCTAACAACACCCCTTGGCTGTTATAAATTCACTGTAAACCACAGCTTCTTGGGGCTTATTGCTTTAAAAAGACATTGTAAAACTAATCCACATGAATAAAGCAGTTTAATTATTCTTCTGAAGATACAAAATTGCTTCATATAATATGATAAACATTTAATTTAGGCTTTTATTCATATATAAACAATGCTCTTACATAGAGCACATTAAATATAGTAAACACGGAGGCTCAACTATACTTGCCTGACACCGGAACAAACCTCACTGGTTCTTGGGGAAGCTTGAACATGCTTGCGTGACACACAAAAACAAAGCAAGCAAGCATGGTTGAGCTTTGTGTTTACCATATTCGATGAGCTCCATCTGACCATCCATCTGTTTATCACATAAAACGGTCACCAGAAGACTTAGATTAAACTTTTCAATTCTTATGGGTTACGTTTACAATGTAAACATTTTGAAGCCCCAAAGTTTGGTTGCGTGGACTTTCAATGGAGAGACAGAGAAGTCTCCAGTTTCATTAAAAATATATTGATGATATTTGTGTTTTGAAAATGAATGGGTTTTGAACAACATGAGGGTGAGTGATGGCAGAATTTTCTTTTTTTTTTTACTTAAGTAACCCTTTAAAGAAATATCTAATTAATTATACAAAAAAAAAAAACTTTTTGGGTGCTTTTAACATATCGTTATGTTTAACAGAAAATAGTAATACTTATAATAATACTATATAATTTAATTATTATAACATTGATATTCTGATGTCATTGTTCTTTAAAGCACTGGCAATAGAGAGTTTTCTTTTTTGCCTTCGTTTCTATATATATAGTATTATCAAGTATTATCTGTCAACACTGCATTGGCTACCCATTAAGCACTGTATACATTTTAAAATTTTGCTGATTACATATACACCGTATTGGTCCGAATATAAGACGACCCTGATTATAAGATCGCGATCTTTACAACACGCATTACATTACGTATTTCATGGCACACTCGGTTTATGCGTATTTGGCGCCACCTATTGTTGTGGGTGTATTATTGACATGTCAAAGTCTAGACCCTGAATATAAGACGACCGTGTTTTTTCAGATGTATTTCCAAGAAAAAAACATCGTCTTATATTCGGGTCAATATGGTAAATCCCTGAATAGTTTAGCTTCTCAGTACTTGAGTGAGTTCCTATCACATTATAGTCCTTCACGCTTCCATTATAGTCCTTCACGCTTCTTGCGGTCCCAAAGTTTTAGTGCCCAAACTTTGAAACAGTCTACATAACACTGTTCAGGAGGCAGACACACTCTGACAGCTTAAATGTACATTAAAGAGTAATCTCTTTAACCTAGAATACACAACACACTTTCACATTTCTATAATTCAAATCCATCAAAGGACTGTTAGGCTGCATTAATTAGGGCAACCGGAATGGGGAACACTTCTCATAACACCCAGTGTACTTGTTACATCAAAAGAAGAATGGCATCTACGCTAATATTAGCCTGTCTGTCTCATCCTTATCCTGAGGTTACCATAGTTGGATCCAGCCTGTATCCAGACCAGATGAATTGAATTAAGCCGAATTAATTAACTATTGTCTTCTGTAGAGCTGCTTAATAGCTGAATCACATCTTGCAACATCGACACTTTATCCAAATGAATTGAACCAACACTGAACTGACTCAAGCTGAATAACGACATTACTGCCTTTTGTACAACTACTAATAGCTGAATTGAACTTGTTTCAAAAATTTATGAACGTTACACTTCTGAACCAACACTGAACTGACTTGAGCTAAATAATGACACTATTGTCTTCTTAAAGCTGCTTTACAGTAGAATCTAATTAGCCTCCATAACCCAGTTTCCATAATTGATTCTGCTATTTTCCTTCTTATTACTGTGAAGCTGCTTTGAAACAATCTGTGTTGTATACAGTGCTATAGAAATTACGGTGACCTGACTCAATGTTCATTTTGTAGTAATTATGGATATGGAGGCATGAAAAAAATTTCTTGCGACACCAACAACATTTTTTTTTTAATCTGCTCCAAATGCTTCAAAACAATAAGGTAGACAAAGAACCCTACATCAAATGACAGCAATTCAACTTGAACAGTCAGTGCATCTCAATCAGCTCCCTAGCTCGAGAATCAGCATATTGTATACACAAATTTGGACACTAGTAAAGGAACCTGGCATTCTAGTGAAAGGATTTGCAATTGAGGTAGCCCTTAAATTGGCTGACTCCTAGGTCAGTGCCCTGACTACTGAGCTAGGGATCTGATTGACATGCAATCAGTGATCAAGACAAAAAGGAGAGTGAAGATGTATTTTACCTCACATCCAGACAGAGCCTGGCTGGCTTCTGCAGCATAAAAGAGTGACTCCACACTAGAGGGATCCAGGTTTGACTTGATAAACTGGCATGTCTCCTGAGGTAGACAAATAAGACAAAATTTGAGACAATAATAAAGACTCACTAATATTAATTATTTAAAAAAATTAATGTCTTTCACCATTATGAAAGACATTTTTTCTTACATCTGCATCCGCAACTAAGATTCCCAACTTGCTAAGTCCAACAACAGAGTAATAAGCAGACTTGAGGTCAGTGAAGGGTTGGCTCAATACAGCCTGAAGTCTGGCCACATCAGTGGTGGTCAGATGATGGGTTGGGGTCAGGGCCTGGGTTTTAAGAACCATGGACAGGACCAACAGGCTAAACAAACCTTCAAATGGGTACATACACAAAGAATACAGTTCATATGATGACACATAAGTATCTTAAAGGGGTCATATGATGCTGCTAAAAAGAACATTATCTTTCTTTGCGTGAACATTTGGGAGGCGTTATGCAAATCTTCCCAGATCGTGACGTAGGTATGTGGGGGCGTGTTAGAACGAGCCGTTTTAGGTAGGCGTGGTTAACTCAACTTTTATAAAGAATATCTCTTTGGTTTTGAGACTTTAGTGTTTGCAACTTTACAGATCTTCTTTATGCACCAAGAGCTTGTAACACTCCAAAGAGAAAGGAAAAATTGAAATCGCATCATATGACCCCTTTAAGGTAATTACACTTAAGGGATGCGTTTGACTCCTAGGAAAGCATAATATGCATTTTGAGGGTGTGGAAAGAGCTGGGTTGTTTGAAATCAATTGGAAATACTGAAAATTGGATGTTTTTAATAATCATTCTATAGCCACTGTCCTTACAAAGAGCAATTTCTAGCTGATTAAATATTTTTACAGTTGAGCTTAAAACTTGTCCATGACTTTTCCAGGCCTAAAATCACAATATTACAAATTCCCAGCTGAAACCTTGAAGTGTCCTTATTAATCCTTATATAACTTCATAACAGAAGTGAGAGAGAGAGGGGAAAAGGGAAACTTTAGGGCCTTATATAAGATATAAACACCAGAATTTTCATGTTCAATGCAAATGCTATCAAATACAGAAGCTATAACATACTGCTAATATAATATGACTTAACGATACTATAAATTACACTATAAATGTTCACCTGACACTGGATAAATACTACGCTCAACACTACTGAAAACATCTAATATCATAGTAACTCATATCAGAATAAACGCAGGTGCTGATTGTCTGGTGCCTGCAAGAACAACTGTTCGGATAAAATGTGACAAACTGCATTCACAACATCAGCCTAAACATGTCAGCAACGCATCACTGTTTACTCTTACAATGATTAAATGAACAAAAATCTCAAACAAAAGCATAAAAACTTGCAGAAATGCTACTTACAGAGATGAGCCATGTCGCCTAATGCACCGTCACCAAAAGCTCAGAGAACTTCCGGGTTATGCGGATGAAACTTATTTCACCAATGTAGGGTGACATGTGCGTTAATTTGATCTAATAATAGACATCATACATTAAAAATGAATACTCCAATGATACATATTGTATGTAAAATATAAAACATGTATGTGATAAATAAAACATTCGCAAATATGTAAAATGTTTGAAATGGACATTACATTGAGGCACAAATTACCCCTACGGACTAAATGTGGTGTGAGCCAAGTCACGTAAAAATGAATGAAACATGGCAGAAACAGTAATACGTAGACTTCCAAACTACTTTTTTTATAATGGTGTACATTAAAATGAAATCTTTTCACAAATGATTACGATTGTACTGTTTGTGTGAGAAATAAAAATGCTCTCGCGCGGTAAAAGACGGAAGGTGTGTGTTGTGCTTTGTGTCTGTTTGTGATTGGCCGTTTCCAGTCCTCGTTTCTCATTTCCGCCAATCAAATACAGGATAACGCCCCATGAAAAGTGATAATTTGTACTAGTCAGCTAGTCGGTGAGGATTTTGAGCTGATTTTTTAATTTCGTTCACCAACGAGATTTGCTCACTGACCCTTTTCATAATTAAGTTTCATCATTACTTCTTTAGGTGGCGACAAATACATTTACTTTTAGGCCCCAAAAACTATTTGCATATGCTGCTTGGCCACAACTGAAAATGCATAAATGCAGTAGCATTAAAATCTGGAATCACTATAGTTTTTATTTAAAAAAAGAAACTAATACTTTTATTCCACAAGGATGAATTAAATAGATTAAAAAGACATTTACAAAATTACAAAATATTTCTATTTCAAATAAATGCTGTTCTTCAAACCCTTTGTTCATCTGTGAATCCTTAAAGCAGACACTGTATCACAGTTTGCACTTTCATTAAACATTGATAACAATAAGAAACATTCCTTGAACAGCAATCAGCATATTAGAATATTTTCTGAAGGATCATGACTGAAGACTGGAATAATGGAGCTTGGAATGTAATGCCATCATAAATATATATTTTTTAAATATATTAAAATATAAAACAATTTTTGATTAAAGAAAGTAACCTAACTGAACAAAAACATGAAACTTTTGAATGACAGTGTGTGTATATCAAATATGGTGATCCTGCAGGTCCATGAAGCCAAGGTGCTAAAAAAGCTGTATGAGGCCATGGTGCGGTCCCTCGGGCAGGTGATGTCTATGCTTGTAGTCCAGAAACACCATCTCTGGCTGAACCTGGCTGAGACGCGAGATGCAGACAAAGTTTGCTTTCTTGATGCTCCCAGCTCTCAGGCTGGCCTCTTCGGCAACAATGTAGAGGACTTTGCCCAGCAGTTCTTGGCAGTCCAGAAGCAGACAGAGGCCAAAAATCACATCTTGCCTCGGCATGATTCAGCTGCCACCAAGCCACCAAGGTTGGGTTCTACACCTGCTCATTGCCGAGGGCATCCCCCTGCATCCCGTTGGATGGTGACAGCCCGATTCTCAGGGCACCACTAAGTCTTTTATTGGCGCTTTTCCACTGCATGGTACGGCACGGTACGGCTCAGTACAGTTCACTTTAGGGGGGTTTTCCACTGGGTACAGTACCTGGTACTTTTTTTAGTACCACCTCGGTTGAGGTTCCAAGGGAACCGTACCGTTACCAAAACGTGACGTGTAAACTCTGCTGATCACGGATTGGCCGGAGAGAATCGTTACTTCCTGCGTCACTGAATTTGCGACACAAACACAACAGAACCGCTAGATTTAAATCAGCCAGCGAAGGATCGAACGCAACTGTTTTGAACGAGCGCACCTTTTTTAACAACCAAAAAGTGGCTGTTTCGCTGTCTGTTGAGGAAATACAGACATTCCTCTCATTGATAGCAGAGGTGCGGATCCAGCAAGAGCTTGATGGGGCGAGGCAGAATGAAAACGTTTTTCAGGAGTCGCGGCAGTAGAGGCGGCGCAACTATAAACGACACGTGAATAATCCCGCCCACTCTAAAGCGGTCCTGAACTGCAGTGGAAACGCAAACCGAGCCGAGCCATTCCGTGCTGTACCGTACTGAGCCGTGCCGTGCCGAGTCGTACCACGCAGTGGAAAAGCGCCATAAGAAGATAGAAGACTTATGGGTGACCCAGGGACAGAGGGAACTGCCCCAGAGGGTGGTGACTTCGCCACTCCCTCCCCCAGAAGAGGGCCTGGGGCTTACATCTGGTGACCCAATGGCCAGCAGTAGCCAAAACATCACAAAAAAAGCAGTTTTCTCAATCCCTGTGTCAGATACGTCAGGGTCTGATAATGAGCAATGTTACACTTTCTCATGTTCAGTCTTGACGCCTTCTTTGGCCACAGGCCAAGAGGTTGCGGTTGCAGGATGCGCTGCTTCGTCACACACCTCCTGCCAACCCTTCCATTGCCAGCTGTTTTATTCCATGACCGAGGTCCCCCTTGGCATGGATGCACTGGCACACAGCTGGCCCAGAGGTCTGTGCAAGTATGCATTTCCCCCAGCTAGCCTCCTTGCACAGACTCTGTGCAAGATCAAGGAGGACGTGGAGCAGGTCTTGTTGGTTGCACCCTACCGGCCCACACGGACCTGGTTCTCGGACCTGATGGTCCTCGCGACAGCCCCTTCCTGGCGGATTCTCTTGAGGAAGGACCTCCTTTCTCAGGGATGAGGGCACCATTTGGCACCTGTCCAGATCTCTGGAACCTCCACGTGTGGCTCCTGGATGGGACACGTCAGACTTAAGTGGCTTACCACAGGCAGTAAAATATACTATCACTCAGGCTAGAACCCCCTCTACTAGGCAGGCTTATGCCCTAAAGTGGAATCTGTTTGCTGAGTGGTGTTCTTCTCACCAAGAATACCCCGGAGATGACAGATCAGTGTTGTGCTTTCCTTTCTGCAGGCGAGGTTGGAGCAGAGGCTGTTCCCCTCCACCTTGAAAGTGTATGTTGCCACCATTGCATCACTGAGCTCCTGGACAGTCTGTGGTGCTACTTGGCTGCTTCGGATGCTCTGATACATAACATTCCAGAGGTTCTCAATTGGACCCAGGTCTGGGGAAGCTGCCCACACACTTTGATCACATGAAGCCGGGCATTGCCTGCTTTTTTAGTAAGTATACAGTTGGCTATAGCACGTGGAGGTCTGTGCGATGCTCCAAGAATAATTCTCCCCAGAACATCTCTAACTCTCATCTGTGAAGAGTACAGGGCACCAGATTTAGTGGACCTGCCAAATCTGGTGTTCTCTGGCAAACACCAATCCAGCTGCAAAGTGCTGGGCTGTGAGCACAATTCACACTAGGGGTCTTCAACTAAAACTGCTTGAGGTCCAGTAATGAACCCTCCTCACAAGCCAAGGTCCGGACAATTATATACCTAAAAACATGAATTGATGGTTTTTGCCAGACCAGGGTATCTGCAAGATATTTAAGCTCATGTTTAAGACTTTTTAGGACCTTTTTTAAGACCTGCACAAATGAAATTAAAATGACTGTAAAAAGCATGATTTAGCCAGTTTAGATACAGGTTTTCAGAAAATGATAAACTTCACATTTCAGCCTTTAAACAATGGAGTCAAAAGTATAAATTATTATATTAATTTAAACAATTATTATCAATCAATTAGTATATTAATTAAATAACATATGTTACTGTCTTTAATTGTTTAAATATTTATAATGCATTATCTTGTCGGTCCACCATTTCACATTTACAACTTTCATTTCACATTCACAACTTTCATTTCACATTCACATTTGCGTGTTTGCTGCGTAAAAACATGGGTTGATTTTCACATTGGTCTGAACAAAAACAGCAGAAGGGCTTATTGAAAACGCACATTCATTCTCTGCCAACAGGAGCGGCAGAAATACAGCGGTTTCCCCTGTAGCGGCTGTACAAATCAGGGCAGCAGCTGACTTTGAAACGTGCAGCGCTTACATTTATTCAATGAAATCACAGCCTTTTGAAGTTTAATCGTCACATTAAGCCGTGTTGCAATTCTTGTCTGACCTCCCCAAATTTAAGACCTCCTGAAACCATAATTAAGACTTTCTTGTACCATTTAAGACTTTTTATGGCCTTAAATTTGATACAACTAAATTTAATACTTTTAAAGGACCCGTCAACTTTACTAATTTTTGAGAATGCCATTGTTTTTCACTCACTGAAAGTTTAATCTCTCTCTTCACTGCACGCACGGCCGCATGTCTGACGTAGCAAGTTAACTGTAGTAACCCGTGGCGCCGTACGACCCAACTGAGCTCACCTTGATGTGATTGATATAAATTTGATTTTATTAGAAAATAGCGTTTGGCATTTATTTATTTCATTATGTCAAAAGGCGGTCCAGAGTCCGCCAGTTGGCAACCCCTGCCCTACAGGATGTCAGGCCCTCATGGAGTCTGTTTCTAAGTTTTGACCCGAATAAAACTAGAGACAAATCAGTCAGGAACAGTAAGAAGAGCGCAATTGTCTGTGGCCACCACCTGCACAACCATTGGGGGGTTGTCTTGCTGTTGCCTCTCCAGCTTCACCTGTTGTCGTTTTCATTTGCACCAAAGCAGGCGAAACAGATTCACAAACACTTCTGCTTCCAAACTGGACAGATTGATATCCCTAAAGTTTATCTGGCTTGGTGTTACACTGATTATTTAGTGCAATATTCAGTCCTATTTGTTTATAAAAAATTTTTTACATAAAATTCCAGTTTTTAGCTCTTTGATGTCATATGTAGAATTGCTAAGTTGACATTTTTTCCCCATTTACCATTGTCCTAAAGAAGCAGTTCAAGCCCTGAGGTTAAGCTGCTCTACTTTTGCCATGAATGTAAAATTATTAACTGGCTGTCACATATTGTTTGTCTCTAATTGGGTTTCATGTGATGAACAAGCAGAAGGTTAAACATTAGAATGTACCAACAGTAAAATTAATACCCTGGAGGATCTCAATACTTTTGGTCAGAAAATTTGTTTTTTTTTACTTTTGTTTATAGACTGTTATTCCATCTGAGAAATGAGCTCATTAAGAACATACCAGGAGAGACATTAAAGATAAACCAATAAAATACAAACTGGCAGAAATAATGAAAAGGTAATCAAATTTAATAATCTTAAAAGCCAGATCATCTTTGACAGAAAAACATAAGAGGAAATAGTTGGTTTAGTACAATATATTTCAGTCTCGATAGACATAGAAATCGATCATTCCCCCACTTTTTACACTATAAAAGGCCTGTTTATTTATGGAACAGTCTTTATGAAACAGAATGGCATTAGAATATGATATATGAGCTAGGAAAACCAAGTGACTGAATATAAAATAATGTCACATTGGGAATGGGCACAGTACTTGCTGATGAACGAGTCCATAGTTGTCAGCAAAACATTTACATACATTTGTCATTTATAGACATTTACACACTGTATCAAGAATGGAAGTACAACTTGAGAGAGAAAACAACTGAACTTGACATCATTTACAACATCTACACTTAAAGATGCTCATGCTGACTGCTGATAACTGGATATTAAACACTGTCATCCTTCATGTCCTTGAAAATGCGGTATTGCGCAAATGAATACTGTTAACTCGGATTCCTTGTTCTGCTTCTTCAACAGGCGATGAAGCCAGAGTTCAAGAGTTTATGGGGAAGAGTTTTAAAAACACAGTTGTGGTGAAATTTCAGTGATTTTCTCCTTCTTGACAGTGCAGGTCATGAAGTTTCAGAACAGATGTATCCATGGGTTTTTAGAGGAAGTTGAAGGATTTTAAATATTGCCACCAGATTTTCAGCATAAAGGGAAATGAAAGATAAATAAAGAATCCCGGGGTATTATAACCCTAAGATTCATTTGGTAAAGCAACTAAAAAATGTGTCTTTTATGGAGGTTAATTTTCACTATTATGTTAATATGAGGTTTAATTTCTTCATCAGCCACGGTAAATGATGTAAAAAGTCCGGAAGGTCCAGGAAATGTTGAGATGTTCTCAGTTCTACTGAAATTGCTTCTGGGAAATTGAGTTTTTCCTCAAATTTTACTGCCAAAATAAAGGGGAAATAAAAGAGTTGTTCTCGTTTGCTATGTCCGGTGCCGCTTTGAGTCAGTCAGTCAGCTGTTCCATTGAATCACTCACTGAGGATGGGAATGCTGGCATGATCCAAAGAAGCTAACAGTTCTTCATTACAGCATTCTGCAGAGAGAAGAGAAAAAAAAAATCAATAAAAACAAAAACTTATATTGAAGCACATTTACCATAAGTACAACACGAAGCCACAGCACAACACATAAGTAATTCTAACTGCTATAGACTGAGCAAATGCTGCCTTCTAGTGGAAAAGTTTAAGTTGGTCTTACTGAAGATTTTTATAGAAATTGCACAAACAAATACACGGCTTCACATCATCAGACCTACAATGTTGAACACCTTGCTGGAATGTTGATTATTAAAAGCCTATACTGCAAATATTGCACTCATATAATGCCTTTTCAGCAGAGTTCATGCAGCAAAAAGGGCACTGCACTGAAACTCTACTTGCACTCACTTTGCAGTGCTGAATTCTGTAACCTTCAGAGCACCATAGTTAATATGCTGTTGTTGTGTGTATGGTCTTACAGTAGGGCTGCACAATATTATTGACAATACCAAAATATCAACAACGTGCATATCGCAAGGGCTTGCGATAACTCAATGATTTTAATTGAAGAATAATGGTTTAATAGTTTGTGGATTGAATAAAGTCTATGCTTCATAAAGAGAAATATCATAGATCACACTTTGACTTTACATTTGCATTTAAATCTTCAAAATAGTCAATGCCTTTATTCATTCCTAAAGCAAACTTTTGCCTGATTACGGTTTACATTTACATTTACTGTTTGGACTGCAATCTTGAGCATGCAAGTACAAAACGACACATTTAGCGTGTGATACCAGGGAGTTGTCCCGGCGAGTCTCATCTGGGGGCTGTTTCATAAAACAAGTTTACCAAATAAGCCAGGCTTATTTCAGTTAGTCTGACTTATTTTCACTTGATTTGGTTTCATAAAGCAAATTTACCATAGCTCAAGCTCAGTCAGTGTGGCAACTTATGCTGGGAAACTAACCTGATCCAGGGCAGGCTAACTGTCAGGCTAAGCTGAGACAGTGACTCTCTCACATACAATTATTTGACTTTATCAGTCCAAAAATAAAAGTATACAGAAAAAGCAACTTAAATAAATCAAATAAATAAAAATATAGGCTACAACTGACTGTATTTAATGTATTGTGCCCAAGATTGAATGACAAGACATATGAAAACATTTGATAATGGTTGCTACATGTGCATTCAGTTGATCAGCAGTTTCTAGCCATGGATATTAGTAGAACATTAAAACATTACAATATAAAATTGCTCTTTAAAGCATTAAACCACTAAAAGTTAAAATCACTAAATTAAATATGAAAATAAATAATAGAAAACAGATTATATTAAACTGGTAAGAGTCACATTAACTCATTTGAGCTAGTATTAGCTCGCTTACATTTGATTTACAGTTACTGCTAACATAAAAATACACATATATGTAGGTTTCAAATTCTACGCGTCACATTTAATGTCCAACAACAAATATTTTAGCAGAATGCATATTTTATTCAGAATTATTGCACTATTATTCTATTGCGTTCCATCTGTTTAGCGCGCATGCACGCATTGGTTAATAGGTATTCATATAAACAAAAACATTTAGTAATATTTCTTATATTATAATTATATTGAATTATTTAGCACGCAGCAGCGCTCGTTCACTCACGTAAGCCTCGCCCACTCCTGACAGCAAAATGGATATATTTGCATGACTTTCTAACATTCACAGATGAAAAATATACCTGTGAAGTGTCAGTTATGCACTGAGGAAAACACAACATCTCAAATACATTAAACAGCACTAATATTCGCTGTTTGCCATGGTGGATCGATTTGATCCATGATCGACATTAAGGGCTGCTTAAGAATAAGCGTGCACATCAAATTATCCTGACTCACTGAACCTGGATCTAATTAGTGAGATTGTGTGAACTTAAATTGTCGTTTATGAAACCGCTTTAGTCCCGATTGATTTAAGTCAGGTTTTGGACTTTAATCCCCGCTTTTCTTAGCGTCTTTTATGAAACAGACCCCTGCTATGACCGGCTTCAATCCCAATCAGCAGCAAGTAAAATAATAATAGCAAGTTAAAAGGTAGAGTATAATACAACATTTATTTAAAAAAAAACTTTGACAGATTAAAAACAGCAGCTGTTCTTCCACATAAATCACTGCCTCAAAGTTACCAGGATATCCCTAGAATAAAATGAGCAACAACATGCAACTAAATAAAAAGACAGGGAATGTAATTACTTTAAACCAAATAATTCAATATAATTATAATATAAGAAATATTACTAAATGTTTTTGTTTATATGAATACCTATTAACCAATGAGTAAACTTTTGTCATTGCATTAATTCTAGAGATGCACCGATGTGTCGGCCAATAAAAAAATGTTTTTCCCCACTATCGGCCAATTGATAAAAAACAGTCGATGATCAGGGCCGATTATATGCTGTCAATCAAAAGGAGGAGGCCAAAACTCAAGAGTGTGTGAAGAAAATCTCTTGTGTTGAAACTAGGGCTGTCGAAATTGACGTTATAAAAAATGCATTAAAGGATTAAAAAATTTGCAACATTAAAGCAGGCTCTATTTGACCCAAAAAAATCACCCATAGTTCAAACCAGGGTTTGCCAGATCCGCGGTTTTTCTCAAAACCAAACAATGCGCCTCCCATCCAATAATCACTAAAAGCTTTGTGCTTTGTTACTTGTGATAAGAAACAAAGTCTCATTTTTCAAATTCTGTCCATTCTGTCATGAAATCCAAACAATAAATGCCGTTTTGATGCTCACAACAGCTTAAGCAGCAAACTTTGCAAAACACAAAATTGATGTCACTGCCAAAACTTTTGGCCATGACTGTAAATATAATTTGCATTTACATTCAACAGTGCTGAAGTTTAACTACTTATCATATTTTAGAGATATTTTATTACTATTTATTAGAGATGCACCAATGTATCGGCCGATACCGATTATTGGTGCTAAAAGCAATTTTTTCACTATTGGCCATTCACAAAGAGCTTTGTGCTTTGTTACTTGTGATAAGAAACAAAGTCTCATTTTTCAAATTCTGTCCATTCTGTCATGAAATCCAAACAATAAATGCCGTTTTGATGCTTTTAAATGAGGTGTGACGGGATCACTGTGTAGCAGCTTCAGTTCAAGCGACAGCGCAAATTTCTTCCACTGCAATACAAGTTATAGCGCAAAATAAACATGAATGAACATCAAAAGGTATGTTGAAAGATACAGTACAACTTACCGACATGTATCACATCTCATGTAATCACTCAATCAGCGTTTAAACCGCAGAAAGACGCCAATAAAACAGCTTGTGAACAATGTCACTTAACGTTGCATTTGCCTCAGCAAAGTTATCCAATGTTCACAGCTCATTAGTTAGCTACAACAACACTAAAGAGGAGCTCATTTACATTTAATTTTATATGTATGTTTGAATTAGGGTTGTGACGGTGAGGAAATTTTCCCACCGGTTAATCGACGTGTGACAACACGGATAATACCGGTATCACCGTGGGGGCAGGGGCGTTCCCTCTTTTCCTCGCTGTCCTTCGCTTTTAAATAGCTTGCAAAAGCAGCGTGCACATTTTACTTGCAGCAATTCGGCGTCAATTGCTTGAATGCAACAACAAAATACGTCAAACTAACTTTAGCCTATATATAAAACAAAGAACTTTTATTAACAAAACGAATAAAAATACACCATGCTATAGGGCAGGCTATGCCTAATATAAAATAACAAATAACTTGCATAAAGTTTAAATAGGTAGCCTATACAAAACTGGAAATAAGTAAACATGTATAATATATAACCAAATAAATAAGAAACGTAGAAAGTTTATTAGCAAAACGAATAAGAAAGCTTCGAGGCACGGCATACACCTTGATGTCAAATAAAATAATAAATTACACAAGTTTAAATAAAGTAAAAATCAGCAAACACTGTGGAACCAATTAAATAAGAAACAAATGTTTAAAAAAAGCTTCCAAAATCACCTTAGATAAATGGCAAAAGTCAACAGGCTTTTCAAAATCCAAAATACTGCCAAACAGGCGCTTTTGCATTTCGTTGCGAAACTAAATCATCCGCCATCATCTTGTCTGTCTCACCTCACTCTTCTTGTCAGTCAGCTCGACTCACTCTCCTCACTGGAGAAATGAAATCTGATCTGTGATGCAACTGTCGTTCGGCACGCTGCATTGAGCAGCCGCGTTCAGTTTTTTATTGTAGTGTCTGTTCTTTTACTGAACTAAATTATTTTTATTACTATAAAAAAATCAAAGCAACGGTGGGGGTCGGTGCCACGGTGGGCAAGTGACGTAACCGGTGTTGCGGCTTAACAACGGTATCACCGTCAGCACCATCTATCGCGGCAAGCCTAGTTTGAATAAATCTTGCATGAAATTATGTGTAAATTAAGTGTAATTATTATATCTGAAAATGAATAGCAGTTGAATATAATAGCTCTGTTATTCATTTTAACCTTTAATATAACAGTAATGTACCAAATGAGAGGGTTCCCAGTATAGTATCAAACTATTGGTATCGGCAGATATCATTATCATTCTGAATAATCGGCTATTAAAAAAAAATAAAAACCTGTATCGGCCGATCAAGATCGTTGATCGTTTTTGGCTATAAAAATCCGGTACGGAGCATCTGTACAGTAGTATCTTGGCTATATAATTTCCAAGTTTTAAATGATTTAATTATAACTGATTTTTACTAGTATCCCATATTGTATATTATATATCACATTTTTTTTTATATCATGCAGCCCCACCTTACAGTCTCTGTTTCTGAATGCTGGGACATTATTTGGCCTGATCAATATATCAGTCTATGAAAAATAATGTAGATGGGAGAAGCTTTGAATAAATAAGGAATAAATGAATGTTGGATGATGTAACTGTGACATGGTGACAAACCTGGCTCTGAGCTGCTACTGGCTCTACAGGAGGATACAATTGGATTTCTTTTTCGCTTTCTTCTTTTCCACTGGTGTTTTCCTGTTAATTTGTCTGACCAAGTCATAGAAGATCTGCAATGTGCAAAGAAAAAAAAAGAGATAATCTTAAAATACTCAATATAAACATGAAACCAGACCTGCAAACCTTGAAAAAATTTTTTTGAGTACCATCAGTGTGTACTAGGCATGGGCCGATTACCAGTTTCAAGGTATACCGCGATTTGAAAATTTCACGGTTTCAAAACCGTGAAAGTCTCCTCAAAGACTGAAAGTGTAGGAATCCCTCAGGTTGAGTGCAGTGTAGAGAGTAACACGACCCTCCTCCTCCTGTTGGTGCAAGCGAGCGGTCAGTCACGTGTGTATAGGATGGCTTCCCCTGGAACTTACGCAATCGGCAACCGGCCGTTTTTTGTCTTATTGCAAGCAACTCATCTCTGTTCTGGAATTGCACAAACTGCGTTGCAATGCAATCGTTTTCCAAAATGTAATTTATGTGAAAATATGAAGTCTGTAAACGCCCGTTAACACAGGCCAGAAATAAACAAATTCTACTGTTCCTAATATTCTGTATGTTGCTCAAAAACAAAATATATTGTGTTTAGCAGAAAAAAAGTATTTTTTTTACCCAGTCATTTAAAAATAACACATTTTAGAGCTGTAACGACAATACCGTGATATTTTTGCTTAAGGTTATCATACCGTCAAAATCTCATACCGGCCCATGCCTAGTGTGTACCCGCTTCGCAAAATGCATACAGGTTGTCAGGTCTGTTAAACTACTGGAATATGTTCTGAATGGGGGAAATGTCAAATGAGTAAATGTTAAATGCTCACATCAAGGACGTTGATTTTCGATTTGGCGGAGGACTCTAGAAAGGCACAGCTGTTCCACTGCCGGGCCAGATTTTGCCCCTGTTCTTTCCCCACCTCCCTCTCGTCCTCCAGATCTCATTTATTACCCACCAGGATCATTGGCACCTACAGTCAGAGTGGAGGAGAAAAAGAAATAGTTACACAAAGGTAATTATGTGGATCTACCATTTCACCATGGAAACTAAAGGGTTATGCAACATTTATGAATCCATTGTAGTTTTGTGACATTTTCAGTCTGTTTATTAGACCAGTGAAGATGAAAGATGCCAAAAGATATTCTCAATTTTAAACCAGAAGCTGTCCCCACACCACATGACATGATTTAAATGAGCACAATCATACCAGCCACAACTAAAATCTCAATATGCACCTTTTATGGTAAGAACCGAGCTTTCTGATAATATAAGTTGGTCAGATGTTGTAGTCAAGTCTATAAGCTGTAAACAAGTTACTTTCTGCTTTTACCAGACACATTGTTTATTATAAACAAGTAACCAATAAACTGAACAAAGACAGTACACATGGACAACTAGGGTAACTAGGGGAATCACGATGATGGCACCGTTTATTGGCCCAACTCTATGGACAACAACAGTCTGCTATAATGTGTATGTGTGTCTACAGTGTGTAAAATGGTGCGTGAGTGCAGAGGTGATTGATTTAAAGCCACCTAGAAAGACGCAGGACTGCCAGTTTTCCCATTTCACTTCAGTGGCCTTAAACAGTGGAGAGCACACAGAGCGCCTCTCTCACTAGACTACTCTTCGAGCACCAGAAACCTGCCATGTTTGGACTGGCCAGATGGAAAAGGTTTAAAATCTAAACAAACCAGGAAGAGGTAGTGGTCAGCGCAAATATTTCAGCACAAGCCTCTGTAGAGAAACAGAACTAGGAATGCCATGTTTTAAGCTGAAACTAAATGGTACCAAAGCAGGCTGGAGACAAGGACAGAACCACCAGAAAGTGATATCATAAAAGCAATACCAAACCAAGCCAACCCACAGCTTCCTCAAAAGTAATTACAGAATCAGTAACTATAATTCTTATGCGAGATCAGAAACCAGAACCCAAAGAGTTCACTCATATTCTCTTAGTGAGAACAGCTGGCCTTAAACTCACACTATTGATGTACCGCCCTAAGTGGCCCATTCATGCCATCCAGCCTCAATAGATCTGAACCTTTGCTGGGGACCAGGACTTAGTGTGGTCCAAACCGCAGAAGCAGTGTGACGAGAAAGACAGAAAGAGACGCAGACGGTGTAAGGCTAATCAAAACACATTCCAGAGATGTTAACTGCTCATGGCCAGTGCTACACACACACACACACACACACACACACACACACACACAGTGTTCTTTCCACACGTCCAAAAAAGGGCATCCCATGACTGATATAGAACAGAGGCAAGCCAGAAGATTTGGGTTGAGGGTGGGCTGCTGCAGAGATGGTGTGTAAACCCATGGGATGACAGATTCATTTCATCAGTACTCTTGCTTTGCTTAGGGTTGGGAAATATATAGAATATTCACAATATTGCTGGCAATATAAAGTAGCATGTCATTAGACTAAATTGCACACTAAATTGTCTGACTTGTTTAATATAAATAATCAGCAAGCCATTATACAAAATAGAAAAATCTTTTGATTTTTGATCTTCGATTTGAAAAAGAGAGAAAGCGATAGTGGTACTTTAAACTGTGTAAACAACTACCAGGTGCATTTGGCTTGTGATGGGAAAAAAAATCATGGTTTTAGTAAGGCAGTGATTTGATAAACTAAGTCTTTAAAGTGTTTTTCTGTGCGTGCATCCATACATCAACGTCCACTCAACAGGAATATTTTCTCTCACACTTACATCCTCTGTGTCCTTTACTCGTAGAATCTGCTCTCTTAAGTCCTGCAGGTCGTTGAATGTGGACTGTGCTGTGATTGAGTACACAAGAGCAAAGCCCTGACCGTTCTTCATGTACAGGTCCCTCATAGCTGTGAATTGCTCCTGAAAGAAAGAGAGGTAAAAAAACAAAACAAATACACAATGAAAAAAGTTAAAAGTGTTACTTTGTAAACTTTGACACAAATATATACATATATATATATATATAATATTATATATACATATATATATATAATTTTTTTTTTTTTTAAGCGTCAGTTTTGGGTGAAGTGACTTTCAGTGGAGGGGAAGAAACGTCTCAGATTTTGTTAAAGGGGTCATGAACTGCCTTTTATTAATTTGTACAGTTTTCTGAGGTCCACTTATAATGTTATAATGTTTATAATGCACTTATACATTACTTTCGGGTCCAATAGGCAGTACTGCATCGTCACTAAAGTTTATAATTTGCATTTCTTTAAGTCTTGCCAGTGTATAAACCATTCAGCACTTGCACTCTCTTCTAGGGACGGTGCGCTCATGCACAATCAAAGCACACACACATAAGGCCGCCTCACATACACTCTAAAAAATAATTCAGGGAACTTGTTACCACAATTTAAATGCATGGTTGCAAGTTAAAAATTCTAATTTAATTAAACCTTTTAAGTTGCAAACATTATGTTGTGAGTTCAGTTGACACAATAATGTTGATTATTATATATTACATATTCTGTGTAATTTAAACTCAAATTTCTGCGTTAATTGAATTTCTTTAAAAATTAAGATGTAATAACTCAATAAAACGGTCTTGTTAACTTTGGAAATTGGTTAGTGCATTTCTAGTCCCCAGCATGCTTTGCATAGGACTGGATAAGGAGAGTAAATGTTGAAATTAAGGAGAGTAAATGTTGAAATTATTCCTGTGTTATTTTATGTGTTTTTAGTGAAGGGAAAGACCTATTAGTGTTTAATGCTGTTAAGTTATGGTTACCATTGTGCTGAAGAGTAGACCACATGAAGGTAAACACTACATTGACTCTATTAGCAATGACTGCGCTAATGCAAAGAAAAGAAAGCACAAAATCACTTTTACGGACTTTTAAATTAAATGTTCCCCTCCTGGTGGAATGACCTGCCCAACTCAAACCGAGCAGCTGAGTCCTTAGCCATCTTCAAGAATCGGCTAAAAACACATCTCTTCCATTTTTATTTGACCCTCT
>NW_015537935.1:852513-861830 GCF_001515605.1 Sinocyclocheilus anshuiensis | reverse complement strand
ACACTTGCTTTCTAATCTTTTTGTATTCTATCTGTTTTCTTTTCATTTATTATACAATTAACAAAAGCAAAAAAAGACATCCAACACTAGCTTGCTCTATTCTTTTTCTATTCTATCCGTTTTCTTTTTATTTATTATATTATTTAAAAAAAACCTAAGCTAACTGAGACTTGTTATAGCACTTGCACTTGTATATCATTGCCCTTTTGTTGATTTTGATTGCTTCCATTGTTCTCATTTGTAAGTCACTTTGGATAAAAGCATCTGCTAAATGACTAAATGTAAATGTAAATGTAATGCCAGTGACAAGTAACATCTTACTTGTTCATTATACATACTAATAAGTTACGTTTAGCGTGTGCCATGATAGCTGTGGATTTGAAAAAAATAAAATAAAAACAGTATAAATTGGTTCCAGGCCATCAAATCCATTAGTTGGAACAAGAGTCACCTAAGAGGGGAATTCCCCCCATTTTCATAAATGAATTTCAGGCCCTGAATGAATGGAATGAATTAGAAAAATCCTAATTGGAGCATCACTATAAATAATTCTACATGATAAAAAGGCTTCAAAAAGATCTGTATGAGTGATCGTATCTGCAGATACTGCTTTCTGTGATCGACGACCAATGGTCGGCTCCAAAAATCCTGATCAGAGCACTCTTAGCAAAGACTGTGTTTTTCCACAACTTGGCACTGTTCAGCATCTTGTTGTCTTCTGAGTCATCTTTATCGTTTGGTTTCTGCGTAGTCCTGCATTTGCCTCTCTCGTTATTTACACTACATGTGCAAATTGGTGAGCGGGGCTAAATGAGCAGCGACAAGCAGGCGTTGATCATCTTCTGCGGAGACAGTGCTTAGCCACACTATTACATCATAAAGTGGCACATTCCACAAGCTGTCGTTTTGGCAGATTGGCTTCAATATAAGCTGTTTTTAGACAAAAGTTTTAGAAAAAGTTTTGAGTTCTGAAACTTACAGGATGTTTTATAGTACTATGACCTTTTATATGTCAAAAGATCAAGGGAATTTTGATTTCTCAGTGCATGACCCCTTTAAAAATATATTATTTTAAATTCAATATACTGTTCATCCAATGATTGTACCACAATAATGTAATGTCTTGCATTACTTGAGGGCTTTTCTCAGCAAATATTAATGCACATTATTAAACATCACATCATGCTATTATGCTATGGGTTTGAGAGAAGTGCCTTTCAAGACCTCTGCAGTCTAAATTGAGAGCTAGAGGTCTTCAGGGGTCCACTTGGACCTTGAAACACATGGTCTAATCCGAGAGGATTCTGATTCTCAACTTTGGGCACGAGCCAGGTATGATATTAGTAGTTTTGGGTCTCTGACTCTTGGGTGATTTTAAATGGATGTTCTTTTACCGAATGTTAAATAAATATGCCAACTTCATATTTTTTGTTTTGGCCGTTAAAACAATATTTTATTATTTATAACAAGTACATATCAATAATTCGATGTGTTATCTCCTCTTCAGTCAATCCATGCTTATGTTTGTAAATGACCAAACCACATTGGATTCTGGCGTGAGCAGCAGCAGTATGCGAACCTTATAAACTGCACTCTGCAATGGCCGAGCCATTCGAGAGAATGAAGGCAGGGATTTACTTGCTAATATTAACATAAATATAAATTCCTTGTCATTTGAAGTGCAACATAAGCAGTTAATCTACTCGGATTTGCCTGCAGAAATCTACTGCCAGATAATAAAAAACACATCTAAATGCAGTTGATTCTAAAATTAATTAACATTAAAGCATAACTGTATATTTTCGTTTTTTCCCCTCAAACAAAACAATTTGAAATTCCACAGAAAACAGGCAATTCTCCCACATTTTTGACATACAAAAATAAAGTTGACATTATCTGGCAACATGGGTTAAAAATATATAGCTAACATAATTGTTATGAAGAAGGATCAGAGAACTGATTTAATCAACAAATAAGGTAGGTTTGTATCATACCCAGCTGTCACCACTCACCACTGGCATGCAGGGCTGCAAGCTGTGCATATGTCGCCACCTTTTGTATTCGGGTCCAGTTGATTTTTTTAAGAAAATTGCCAACAGGTCAGGTCAGACTTGGGTCAGGTCTAATTTGATTGGGCCTGTCTCGTTTCAGGTCAGGTTGTTGTTTATTAAAAATTAATTTATGCACGTCAGGTTTTTCAATTAGAAGTTATTTGGGTCTATCCAAATCGGTTACAGAGCTGTGAAATCTTTTTTTGTCCACTAATGTGGTAACTGTACTAGTTAATAATCTGGCCGCAGAGGAACACAACTGGGTTGCCTGATATAAGAGATGTAATCCCCAAAACAGAGTTTCGCACTTGCGCAATACGGAAATATCTGCTAAACGTGTTACTTATCTTTGTCAACCTGGCAACCATGTGCACGCGCGCTCTCTCTCCACTGCTGCCTGCTCTGCCAATAGTTAGAAATGGCACTATAGTGTTTAATAAACAGCTGTTTTTCTAAACTCTGCTGAGGTGAAATTCAGTGCAGTCATGTCAAGTCATCGTATCGTGGCCTCTGTATCGTGATACGTATCGTATCGTGACTTTGCTGGTGATACACAGCCCTAAACTGTACGTTGCCAGCTGTTGCTGGCTGAAGTGTGGAAACGGAGGCCAAAAGGACTTACTGTTCCTGCTGTGTCCAGGATCTCCAACATGCACTGCTGGCCGTCCACTTCCACTTGCTGCATGAGGAGAAGAGGAGAAGAAATTAAACGGAAATAAGCTTCCATCGTCCACTGGGATATTAAACAAAAGACAGGAAAAGCTACTGAGCATAGAATTGCTACCTTCCTATAGGAGTCTTCTATTGTGGGGTCATATTTCTCCACAAAAATTCCCTGGACAAACTGGACTGTCTGCAAGAGACACAGATATTAAATTAGAGCCAGAGAATGTTTCACGCACACCTGTAAAAAAGTCAATGTCAACAGTCACAAAAAAAAAAAAAAAATTAACTAAACAAAAAACAACTGCCATATATTCTCAAAGCAGTACAGGATTGAAGGGGTGGTCACAGTACACTTTCTGTCCCTCTGACTTCCATTCATACATATGCAAATGTGGGAGACCAGAAACACAAGTAAATATGAAACCGTTCTTTATTTTGATGCGTACTAATGTTTGGTGAACTTTGATCTGCAAATTTATATCACATGAAGATGTTTGACCAATAGAAGACCTGTATGTCCTGGAGTCCGTTCTTTGTACCTCGCTTCATACATCTGAGATGATGCAACAGTTGCCAGATCTTTTAAAGGTGCACTAAGCAAATTTTGCCAAATGATGCTGATATTTGAAAGCACCAAAACAAACACGCCCATACCCCAACAGGCCCTCGCCCCTATTTTGATAACTCCGCCCCACACATACGTACACAACACTGGCAGCGGCGTTGGTGGAATCTGCAGTGCCTGCCGGCCGAGGGTATGATATCATCAATAAGTGAAAGCGATGTGTGCTACTATGGTAAATCAGGTCGAATGTGTTTGGTAGTAGTGTGTGTTTAATGGTAGTAGTGCTCAGTTTCATGTGGAAGACGACGTTCAACACTTCAATATTTACGCGCAGGGCCTAAAACTAACTTTTTGCCACACCTGCCAATGGCCGGTGACGTGATAAAATTTACCGGCCAAAATTTTTTTTTTACCAGCCATGAAACTCTTATTTGCAAAAACAGGCAGTAGGGATGTAACGATTAACTGCGAGCCGGTTGAAAATACTACTACAATGACTAAACATATTTACAATGTTTTTAATGTGTCCTTTACTTTACTTACAAGAAAAAAACAACAAACAGATTTATTGATTTATATATTTTTTTATATACATTTTGAGATTCTTGTTCTTTGCATGTTTTCGGCAAACGGAGCAGGCCATCGTGCTACACCTGTTTTACACATACTCAGTTTGCAGTGCGTATGTGGTGCGTATTTTTTTCTGCATCCATGTTAACAGATTAGAGCAGGGCTATATAATTAGCTTAATTTGAGGGTCGAATTATCAAACTGAAAAACATTAGTGCTGTCTGTCAATCGATTAAAAAAAATAATTAATCACACATTTTCCTGTAATTAATCATGATTAATCGCATATAGTCACAATTTCACATTGAACCTCCAAATTAATGTAGAAACAACATAAAGATAGTATATTTTAAATATGTTTAAATGGCATCTTTTTACTAAGTAGTATATTATTAATGAAGTATTGATACCAATACTGCTACTGGTGTCTCTATTAAATACATTTTCCCTCAATTTTACCTATTAATTATAGCCATTCAACATTACAGTATAATTGAAAGCCATTATTTTTAACATTTAATAGGCTCTGAAATATTAAGTGATTTTAAAACAATCTTCACATAAACTATAAGTTGTATATGCATAAACTATACAGATTAATCTTTATTCAAGCTACACAAGTTAATCAGCGACCAGAGCAGTTGAGTGATTTCTCTTTTTCTTTTGTTCTTTGATTTACATCAGTGACAGACTTCAGCAGGTTTTACTTTAAAAGCAGTGCTGCCTCTTTAAAACCTGATGCACATGACGCGGATCTGACACATATCTTCTCCAAACTCTTTACGGTCATTAAGACTAATTTAAGACTACGTTTACGAGGTTACTCGCCAAAACCGCGTATTTTGACATAATTGTGTGTCCGTTGAAGCGCTACTGGTGCGCTGTCTAAAGCGGCTCAGCGTCGGTGTACAGCCGAACGAGCAACCTTTTAAACTATAGCCTACTTCACTGCACCGTTTCGGCGGCGTAACCCCAGGTATGTGTCGCGTCGCCACATTCTCGGGTTATGTAGAATAAAGAAGGTAAAAGTTAATCTTCCGAAATGAAGCAGCAATATCTTCTCAGGTAAAAGTTATTAGAACCGTATCTAGGGGCAAGCTGGCCATCACTCTACTCTGACTCTCTGAGTCTCTGACCTTATCAGCCCATTTGTATCCTATTATTTGATTCGCTCTTGTTGCTTATGTTATGACAGAACAGCTAACCAATCACGATGATCTTGTCTTCGGAAAAGATGATTTTATTCGCTTACGTCAGAAACCGCGAATCTCTTTAAAAACGGGCTGTTGTTCTCACTACATTGCATTGTTATATTGCGTAAAAGTTTTACCCGCCAACTGGCGACTGACAGTTACATATACTCGCCAACGCTGATTTTTACTCGCATTTGGCGCTTGGCGAGTGTTAATTTTAGGCCCCGTCACCCGCGTGGGTCCTACCTCTTGCATGATCGTAACGCCTCTTTTTAATGTTTTGTTTCTCAGAATTTTTCCTCTTTTTTTTTTTTATCTGCCATCTTTCGCTATCTATAGTCGATCTGATCTAATATCCGTCCTGTGCACTCACTGAGCGCTCTCTTCTCCCTATCATTACTAGACACGCCTCTTAATGCTGATTGGCAGCAAGTGTGTTTTGAGACTTGGTCTGACACTGTGGTCAAAAACTTTTTTCAAATATTGCTTAGTGCAACCTTTAATTCCTGATAACTGATCTCTGGCTAATTTGGTTCTTCAAACAAGTTAGCAGATTTGATTAAAATATCTGGATCAAGTTGTCTGAGATTACTTTGTGTTGTCATGTTCTGTGGAAAGGGCAGATATATCGATACTCGAAGCCATGATCAGCAATGCAGTGATTTGCTGGCATCAAGACAGCAACGTAATGACATAATTTAATTAAGATCAAGGAAACAGTTTAGTGCGCAAAACGACATAACTAGTGTTGTCACGGTACCAAAATTTCAGTATTCCATACAAATACAAGTGAAAATCCACGGTTCTCGGTAGGGATGCACCGAAATGAAAATTCTTGGCCGAAGCCGAAACCGAACAAAATTAAACAGGGCCGAAGGCCGAATACTGAACACAGAGTTTTTTCCCCCATGTATTTTGACAATTTTTTTTTTCTTCACCATTGCTTAAATTAAAAAGCCAAAATGTG
Organism: Sinocyclocheilus anshuiensis; assembly: GCF_001515605.1. Lineage (NCBI taxonomy): Eukaryota > Metazoa > Chordata > Actinopteri > Cypriniformes > Cyprinidae > Sinocyclocheilus > Sinocyclocheilus anshuiensis. Next base: position 855,818 of record NW_015537935.1, on the reverse strand, counting down.
ATTTTTACTGTTTTGTCTTGCTTTTCAAAGAAAAAAAATCAATAATAATAATTTTTGGCCATCAGAGCCCCTTCTTGAATCAGGCATGTATGTAACATTAATTTTAAGTTAAATTGTGCTTTGTTGGTATAGTGTCTGCTAGAATGTTAAAAATGTTCATTGTTAAATATTTTTAAATTGTTGTTTTGTAATTGATTATTTTTTTTCGGTATCGGCCCCAAAAAACCCATATCGGTCGGGCTCTAGTAAAAATAGTAAATATCATCATGTCCTCCTTTTTTGTTTTTACCCTAATAAAAGTTATAGGAGCATTAAATAGTTAATAAAGAAACTTCATTCTAATGCTCATTATACTAGCGTTAGCCGCGCTTATGCTAACGATGAACTACTCTAATAGCAGCGTTCATTTCAATACGACATTCAAATTAAAATATTGAATAATATTCATAAGAGAAGCGGTGTTTCCCACAGACTTGCTCTCTTATTTGTGGTGGCATTTATATGCAAATTCATTCTCTGCCAGCAGGAGGCGCTTGTAGAGCAGGAGAGATAGCGGTTTCCCCGGTAACGGCTGTAATCTAATAAGTGCTGTTCACAAACGCTGCTCAGGCATTACAGGCAAGATGAAATGAAAATGACATCCATAATTTTCTGAAGACAGTCGGTTGCCTTCAGAAATACAGTGATATAAAAACACCCGTTTCGACTTTGACACGTGCAGTGCTCATGTTTATTCAACGAAGTCAAAGCCTTTTGGAAAATCTATTTGTGGCGGTCAGTTTTGATATTGTGGGGGGCCGCCACAAATAAATCAATGTATGGGAAACACTGAGAAGATCTAAATATTAAAAATTAAAATGAAACTTACTTGCTTGAACTCTTTAATTTGATCTGGGTGTCTTTAAAGTGTTTTGTTAGTTTGGTGTGTTTCCTCATTTTGAGGTAGCCACGTCTCAGTGCTTTTATGAAGAGAGCTTATCTGCGCACCTTTCGAATAGCGCATCAAGAACCGGGTTGACCGGGTACTTAAAAAAACCTGGTACCTTAACGTTTTTATTTTTTTAGTACCGACTTGGTACCGAAGTACCGGGTCTTTTGACAACACTAGACATAACTATTAATTACATTTAATTAAATGTAGTCGAAATACATTTATTTTGTGCTAAGTATACTACAAATACATTTACATATCTATGTGCTTAATAACAATACCCTGCATATGTGCTTTATACTTAAAGTCTGCTAAATTGGAACAACTAATTTTATACTTAATGCACTTACATTGTGTGGAAGTATAGTGCTAAAGTCCAACTAAATATATACTGAAGTATATTTGATTGTGCTAAAGTGGAATATATCTCGCATTTAAAAAACTGATATTATACAGAGATCATACAATCCTTATTAATAGTGATATTTGTGGTGTGGTGTGGGGGGGGGGGGGGGTTTCTAATGTTAGCAAGAGTTGGATTCGCATGCTAAACATGGCCAAAGTTTCAAAGAACAATTTGGACATATGATGGAATATTTCTGTGCCAAATACACTCCTTTCAGATTCATATAAGTTTCGAAAAAATATACTTTTTCAAGCATGGCCCCTCATGACGTCATGAAAGACAGAATTCCTTGTATGGGCACTTCTCCTGGAAGAGCGCGCACGCAGCAAACAGAGCGAGAGCAAGAGCCGCCCATCAACGTGCTTCATTCGGGTCAAGGAAGTCGTCGTTAGGACTGCACAGGACTTGCTTGAGAAGTCTCCAAAGAAGTAGGGATGCACAATATTGGATTTTTGCCGATATGCCGATATTTTTCAACTCTTTTTGGCCAATAGCCAATACCGATATATTTCCTTTTGTTTGGAAACAACACCAAGTCTTTCCTGTGTGGAAATTATAAGCAAATTATTTTTAAGTTTGGTTAGTTTTTAACAAGAACTTATTTGTTAGAATTAAATAAACAATAATGAAGTTCTTTTATAATGACAGTACATTGAAGCTTTGAAAATAACTATAAATAAACTATATATCAATCGCTGCATTTTTTTTTTCAGAAAGATGCAGTAGTAACCTTAACATTTTATTTTAAGATTTAACATCTGTAGATGGTCTAAAGCAAAAGAGTTCTGAAAGAATTCTGAAAATATTTTAGAGCTCATAATTTGTTTAAAAATTATAACACCGAACGCATCATTCTGTACGTGCATTCACAGTTTAAATGCAGCGATCCAAAGCAGTGAATCTAATCACCATTCAGGCAAAACTTTGCTTCAAAAATGAGTCACACTGCTGACATGATCTAATCGCTAGCACACCCTGAGCACATGTGAGTTAACGCATTCCTCTTATCGGCAAGACATATCAGCATAATATTTCATATCGGGCCGATGCCGATATGTACATTTAAAGCCATTATCGGCCGATTTGGATATCGGTCTGATAATATCATACATCCCTACAAAGAAGTGTGTTTTTGGATGTGGGGTAGGGCTGGGCGATATGGCAAAAAAAAAAAAAACGTGTGTATTAAATATATTATATTTTAAATACATATACACTACCAGTCAAAAGTTTTTTTTACCAAAAAATTTTTTTTTTTTAAAGAAGTCTCTTCTGCTCACCAAGCCTGCATTTATTTGATCCAAAGTACAGTAAAAAAACAGTAAAATTTTTACTATTTAAATTAACTTTCTATTTGAACATTTTAAAATGTCATTTATTCCTGTGATTTCAAAGCAACATTTATCTGAAATAGAAATCTTTTGTAACATTATAAATGTCTTTATCATCACTTTTGATAAATTTAAAGGATCTTTTCTTATCCTTGCTAAATAAAAGTATTAATTTATATAATCTATAATATAATATATAATCCCCCCCCAAAAAATACTGACTCCAAGCTTTTTGAAAAGTTCGTTTATTTCAGTAATTCAACTCAAATTGTGAAACTCGTGTATTAAATAAATTCAATGCACACAGACTGAAGTAGTTTAAGTCTTTGGTTCTTTTAATTGTAATGATTTTGGCTCACATTTAACAAAAACCCACCAATTCACTATCTCAATAAATTAGAATATGGTGACATGCCAATCAGCTAATCAACTCAAAACACCTGCAAAGGTTTCCTGAGCCTTCAAAATGGTCTCTCAGTTTGGTTCACTAGGCTACACAATCATGGGGAAGACTGCTGATCTGACAGTTGTCCAGAAGACAATCATTGACACCCTTCACAATGAGGGTAAGCCACAAACATTCATTGCCAAAGAAGCTGGCTGTTCACAGAGTGCTGTATCCAAGCATGTTAACAGA
>NW_015537935.1:845590-847620 GCF_001515605.1 Sinocyclocheilus anshuiensis | reverse complement strand
GACCTGAACCCCATAGAGAATCTATGGGGTATTGTCAAGAGGAAAATGAGAAACAAGAGACCAAAAAATGCAGATGAGCTGAAGGCCACTGTCAAAGAAACCTGGGCTTCCATACCACCTCAGCAGTGCCACAAACTGATCACCTCCATGCCACGCCGAATTGAGGCAGTAATTAAACCAAAAGGAGCCCCTACCAAGTATTGAGTACATGTACAGTAAATGAACATACTTTCCAGAAGGCCAACAATTCACTAAAAATGTTTTTTTTATTGGTCTTATGAAGTATTCTAATTTGTTGAGATAGTGAATTGGTGGGTTTTTGTTAATGTGAGCCAAAATCATCACTTCTTGAACAGCAAGTCAGCATATTAGAATGATTTCTGAAAGATCATGTGACTCTGAAGACTGGAGTAATGATGCTGAAAATTCATCTTTGATCACAGGAATAAATTACATTTTAAAATATATTCAAATAGAAAGCAGTTATTTTAAATAGTCAAATTATTTCACAGTATTACTGCTTTTGCTGTATTTTGTATCAAATAAATGCAGGCTTGGTGAGCAGAAGAGAATTCTTTAAAAAACATTAAAAATCTTACTGTTCAAAATCTTTTGACTGGTAGTGTATATTAAAATGTTTAATAATTAATTCAAATGAATTAAACACTTTTAAACAGACTGCAGCAATAATATTTTGCCACACATTATTTTGTTCAGAATCGTGGGAGAATCGTGATCTCTATTTGAGACAAAACAAATCGTGATTCTCAATTGATCCAGAATCGTGCAGTTCTATACTGAAGTATATCTGATTGTCTCTAAAGTGGAATTATTGCAAGTATACTTGTATACTACAAGTATACAACTATATTCAGTACACTTTAAATATCTTGCATTGACATGAACTAACAATGAACAATATATTTTTATAGTATTTATTAATATTTGTTAATATTAGTTAATAAAAATGTTTATGTTAGTTCATGGTACATTAACTAACGTTAACAGATACAACTAGGGTTGGGCCGATAGACGCATCCATTGTCCAATGCAAATGGCTGACAGACATCACAATGTTCAGCCGGTATCCTGATTTTACAGTTATAGAACCAAATGACAATCAGAGAAAACCAAAGCCATGGTTTACTGATCATCTATCTACTGATCATTACTGTGGATCACATCATTGCTTGGCTGAGCACTGGAGTCTAGCTGCTCTGAGGTTTGGTGAAGATGACATGGTATACTGCACTTACCAGGGCTGATTTGCCCACGCCGCCAGAGCCCAACACCACAAGCTTGTATTCACGCATGGCAGGGTCTCTTCACCAGACTCCTCAGTGCTCTAAAAACAAGATAAGACAAGAGAATGAGTAGGTCTCTACGTATTGATACGTGTTAGCTTGTGTGTGAGGGGTAGAGAGCGTCCTGGATCGTAGCCCAGGTGGGGGATATTGCAAGCATGACCTCTTAAACACAAAGCAGCTGTGAGTTCTGGATGGAAGTGTGCAGTCTAGAGCCAGGACTGAGGCCTGCAGAGCCTCTGGGCCTACAAAGATTTAACCCATGTCAGCAGGCCCACATTGATCTGGATGCCTCAAATCTACAACAGGAAAGAGGATGGTGGAGGAACGAAATTTGCTTTTATGACATCAAAACCCAAGTCTGTTATATAACAGGACAGAATGTGCATTTATGTTACTGTGTAGGAAAAGTTAAACGAGATAATAGTTAACCACCACTGACTTTTAAAGCAAATAAACCAGAGTTGTGGTCTGAACAGCTTTATATACAAAGCATGCCATGTACCATTGATCAGCGAAAAAAAAACATTTACTCCACCCGACCTTGAACGAACACATTCTTTAAATCAACAAATTGATCTCTTCTCCAAATGCTGCTATAACCATGTGGTATCTGTTCTGAATGAATAATACATACATGTAGTGCTGGGCGGTATGACCAAAAATTTATATCACGGTATTTTGCAAAATTATACCGGTTTCACGGTACATGACGGTATTTTTTTT
>NW_015537935.1:841148-845050 GCF_001515605.1 Sinocyclocheilus anshuiensis | reverse complement strand
AGGATACATACAGGATGTGCTTTCTGCAATTTCGGCCAGGAGCGCTTCACAATGATGAACCTAAACTCAGCGAATACTTGCCTCAAAAACTTGCTAAATATATCTATAGAAATATATCTATATTTAAATTAGCCTACTACTTTAAAACGAAATAATTCGAATCAAAAACAAAAACTCTTTTTACAGATTTTATACAATCCGTAAAGATGCATTTCTCAGGATCAGGAAATCACTTCCTGCCCTCCAGCTGCATTTCGCGCGTCATCAGAATCACGTGATTGCAAACAACCTATTAGTTCTACAGCTTCAGTTTCGGAACTTTCACGCTTAGTAACACATACAGCTGTTCCCTCACCACAGTGCAACACCCCTTTCAAACAGTGTCGCGTTCCGAACGTTGTTTAATTAAGCGACATACACCGGTATTGCGGTATTTTAAAAATTCATATCATAACAAAAATAAACACCGGTATTCGGTATGAACCGGTATACCGCCCAGCACTACATACATGACAATCCCTTTTGTGTAAAAAGGTGTCACATGGAAACCATGCAACTGGTTTTCATATAGTAAACACACATGCAGCCAAGCACAGGTCTTCTGAAGTTCTGTGTTGGGGCCGAACCCAAACAGTGGCTAGGCTGTGTGCACTCAAGGAACACTAATCTCATCCAGTGTTATTTGGAGAGGTTCATAGGTGCTGTTGCTCAAAAGCTTTGATCCATTTCTGCTTTTGCAGGATTGATCGGCATGCAAAGAGGAGAATTTTCTTCCTTTAATGGTAAAGGCAGTGCAGAAAAGGCGATGAGATGCCAAGCTGGGGCCACCGAGAGGGAAAATGACCAGATGTAACGTAGAACTAAAACTCAGATGTGATTAGGAACATGTCAGAAGCAAACGACTTCCAGTCACTCATGATGTCTGGAAAAAAAAAAAGCTTGCATGCAAACAAGATTAGATATAGTGTATGACCACACCTCCCGGCTCACAAAAAAACGGCTGCAACTCCAAATAATTCAAATTATGTTCGGAAACAAGCAAATTTATGCATGTCAGTCCTCAACAACCAGTGAAACACTTGCATTCTCCTTTTCCTCCATTTGTTTCCCTAGGACACAAATAGACGCATTCAAACAACAAAACATATTTACCTTGCCCACTCAAGCATGGCATCATTACTGAAATCACTCAGAAATATTCTTTCCATGTAAGGATGGAGTGGATAGGCTGTTTCCTCCACACAGCATGAACACAGCTAAACCTCACTAATCGTCATCAAAGGCAGTCTGAACAATCTGTGGACCATAACAGCTGCTCTGATGAAAGTCTTTTGAAGTCATAGGATAATACTTCAACTAAGACTGCATATAAAGGTCCAAAGAGAGGCTGAGGGCCATGGAGCGGGGGTGTGCTGGATGAAACCCACAATACTTTGGCCAGCTCAAACATCTGACAGAAAGACAGTTTGCTTAACTCACATTAAAGGGGTGGTTCACTGTTTTTTTTCTAGGCTTGATTGCGTCTATGGGGTGCAGTGTAACGTGTTAATGCTTCGTTTTTTAAAAAACGATTTTTCACATAATTTACCTTTATTCCACACCGCTCTGTCCGTTCTCTGAGAAATGTGCCAATCATTTCCTTCTTTTATACAGCCCCTCCCTCAGAAACAGGCGATGGGCTCTGATTGGTTAGCTAGCCCAGTGTGTTGTGATTGGCTCAACCGTTTCTAGTGCGCGTCTAAACGCCCCGCCCCGCACCTCAGCAGCATGTGCTCCAATTCATATATGAATAGATTTTTATGTGCACCTCTAGTTTTCTCTTCCTCTTCTCCAAAGCAGCGGAGCATGGCCTCGCCCCCTTTGCTGCCTTTTCCCGAGGGCGGGGTTTATCTGGGTTTGTTACGTCACGAACCCGGGAAGTAACTTGTTGTAGACCCTACGAGCCGTTTTTGTAGGCATTAAACTGCCAGAATTTTAAGTCCTATTGTGTGTTTGTTTATAATTTAATGCCATGCCAGCTTACCATGGCTATATTCATGGTGAGAAAAGGAAAAATAAACAGAGCACAACGCTAAAGATTTTTTCTAGTTCAAGATTTTACTTGCCCTGACACAAAAAAATTAGATAGTTGTTGTTTTCATTGTTTTTGACCCATGTTATCTTGTACTCCAATAAATAGGCTTATATGACATCAAAATTTTAGATATGTTAAGTTTTACAATGGTTAGAGAGTCGGACTTGTAACCCAAAGGTTGCCGAGTTCGAGTCTCAGATCCGGCAGGAATTGTTGGTGGGGGGAGTGAATAACCAGAGCTCTCTTCCACCTTCAATACCACGATTGAGACCCTTGAGGAAGGCACTGAACCCCCAACTGCTCCCCGGGCAATGCAGCAAAAAATGGCTGCCCACTGCTCTGGGTGTGTGTTCATGGTGTGTGTGTGTTAACTACTGTGTGTTTGCACTTGGATGGTTTAAATGCAGAGCACAAATTCAGAGTATGGGTCACCATACTTGGCCACAAGTCATACGTCACTTCAATAACAAATATAAAGTTCAAACATTATTAAAGGCAAGTGAACAGTCAATAATAAAATAAGAACAAATAAACAAATTACAATCAATAGCACAAATAAATCAATAAAACAAAGATACAAATTTAACAAAGCTTTAAGTTTTTCAGGTTTGTAGGCGCTTAGGTACATAAATTGAATAATCAAATGGAAAATAACATTGCATAGTATTCACTGTATAAGTGAAATATAGATTAATTCTCTACAAAAGTTATTCAGTCAAGAGCAGTGAGTGATTTTTGATTTGTTTTTTTGTTGGATTAACATCAAGGACACTGACAGCAGCTGGTAGTCTGTGTCACTTTAAGACACAAAGCATGGATCCAATATAAACTTACACATCCGATTTCTTTCTCAACTGTTTAAGACATAACCAACAGTTTTCGAGGATAATAGGCAAGATGGTTTTTTATACAATTTTATTTGTCCGTTCAAACGCAAAAAGGCATGAAAAGGAACTATATTCAGTGTTTGCACATTGTCAGAGATGCGGCTCTCTGTGTGCATGCTGTTTGCACAGTAAACGGCGTATAAGTACTTTGAGTTATTTCTTGTCTTCCTTCGCTTGAATGGTTTAATATCGCTTGAATGTTGCCTGATCGGTGGCCTGATCGGTCCAGTGACAAATCCGTCAACTGTCCAGAGCGTCTTTCATACTGGCCCCGGGGCCATCGGGCAGTCCTTATTATCGAACCCTGATAAATAAAAAAATAAATATGTTCCAGTGTACTAACCAAGAAAAAAGGCAGAACTCACTTGAAACAAGCTGCACATTTTTTTTAATTTTAAATTTATCAATGTCTCATTTGCTATCATTAAATTAAATACCATCATAAGGCTGTGCTGATACAATCACTCGTAATTTTTTTTCTTCAAAATATTGCATCAATACTTGTATTATTTTAAGTTATGGAATTTACTGAAAGAGATCATGCTAACCAGACAAGCAATTACCCCTTGTTTAGAGGTGAGAGATATGCTGGTCTCATGTGAATTTGACAAACTACCAGATGAAAGGTTACAGCAGGGCTTCTGTAATATTCTTATAAATTAATACATACTGCAGACAAAAATAATTAAATGAGCATTATCCTAGTCTGAAAGCAACTGAAATGGATCAGGTGGAAGTCAAAAGAGCTTATGATCAGACAACAGATGGGAGCATCTAAACAGATCAATCGATAACTGGTCTGTACCAATATTTTTTAAAGTGATATCAGCCCTCTACGAACACCTTGGCAATTGAATCGCCATTGGCTAGTAAATTTTTTTTGTTTACTTGCCAGACTGATAAATATATATATACATATATATATATATACATATATACAT
>NW_015537935.1:838177-841017 GCF_001515605.1 Sinocyclocheilus anshuiensis | reverse complement strand
TTAGAATTCCAAAGGAACTCCGTTAATTTGACAGCAAAATACAACAAAGAATATCGTTTACATGTAGCGTGCATAGATAGCGCGTCAATTCTCTCTCTACCTCTCTCGCTGCATGTGTGTGAAACAAAGCGATGGTAGCAATTGGCTAATATTAGACATCATTTAGTCGCCCAGAGTAAGATTTAGTCGCATATGCGAGTGATTTACTCGCAATGTAGAGGGTTGGATATATACATTTGATTGTTTTTTAATCTATCACTTTACACTAATGAACCAACGCACTGGCTGCTGAGTCTTATTGGAATAGCACCTACTAGAGTTGGGGTACTTGGACTCGAGGCCGGTCTCAAGTACAGTTTTTTAAAGGACTCGGACTTGTCACGGACTCGGATGCATTTTCACTCAGACTTGACTCTGACTCGAGCCTTTCGGACTCGGAAAATATGTCCGAGTCCAACCGAGTCCAGGGACAGTTGACGGAAATGTCACTGACTGGATGCATTATCACAAAAATGATATTCGGTATTTGCATGTGTTTTTAAGTCTTGTCCAGTATTTGAAAGCAGACGGGTTTCTGTGCTCACACACCGAAAGCGTGCTCACAGAATAACGCGCCTCTCAGTCAGTGCGCGAATGCAGAGTTCTCTTTCGCTTACGTTCTCTTAAGTTCTGTTATTGCTACACACTTACACGAAAAGTTGTCAAAATGCCCGTCTTGGAGACTATTCATGTAAATGCAGTCGGTTTTGTCTTAAGTGAACTTGAACTTAAGTGAAATACAGATGTGTCAAAATATTTGAGCTATGCATCAGATCTTAAAGCAACAACGTAAACCTGCAGCCGCCAACTGCGTCATAAATGTTAATCAAACAAAAGAAAAGGAGAAAATCACTCACTGCTCTTGACTGAATCACTTATTAACTTTAATAAGAATCATCTATATTTAATGTATACAGTGAAGATTATTTTTACATTTATTACTTCATGAAATGTCTGTTGGCTATTTCTGTAGAAGCCTTTACTACTGAAAAACTTAAAAACAAAAAAATGATTTAATTTGTATTTTTGAGTAATATATTAATTTATAATTTAGCTTGTATTTTTGAGTAATATATTAATTTATCATTTAGCTAGTAAGTAATACTTGGAGTGTTTACTTGCCTTCAGTAAGCTTGAGAATGTTTTATTACATTAGTTTATTATTTTTTGCTGTTGTATTAGTGGCAGTTTCTATCTTCAAAGAAAAATAATTTTTCTAACATCTTTGTGGCAATAGTTTTTATGGCATTATTATGTTGATTATTCAAAATTCATATTTCATAAAAAATCGTAAAAATGATATGAAGCTTGTTTTTTATTGAGATAAAAGGTGAATTTTCTGCTCTTAAGGTTCCATTCACCAAGATACCTACTAGTGGCTTCAACTGGATAGGCTAACAAAAACATTATAATGCAACGACACTTACATCATCATCGCATCTCATGCGCCGCTGATAAGGCTGCCACTCTTGAATTTATACATTTACTTTAACGATTAATAAAGTCAAGTCCCGCCCTTTAATATTTCACATTGTAAAACCTGTTTCACTCTGAAATATGTCACAATACATAAATCAATTCAGCCATAACTTTTGTTACATGACTTTAATTTTGCTAAGCAAAGCAGGACACTAATTATAAATCAAAAATCAAAATGGCAAGTACGGCTGCAACAAACGATTATTTTGATAATCGATTAATCTAACGATTATTCGACCGATTAATCGACTAATCATCTATTATTCCACTGATTGATCAGTAGACATTTTTTGATTATTCATCTTTTGCAATTAGTTAAACTATTGAGTTATACATATTCTAACAAATAAATTAAGGTGATCACTTCAGCTTTTGAAAGTAATACTATTTAACTACAATTATATGATTAATTTATACAAATAAATATATTGGCACACAAAATCAGATGGCAGAGAAACTCTTATTCACCATTTAATTAGCTATATGAGAAAGTAACTGATTGACACATCATTCTGCCTAAAATCTCTTTTTGTAAGTCATATGGATAAGAAACAAAATAAAGGTTAAGTGATAAAACGTTTTATTTTTGGATAAACTATTTTATTCACAACAATCTCTTATAAAATACCTTCTAGGGTTATGATAATCAAAACAGTCCTGAGCTAGATCAAGCTTTGATCTCTGCAAACCAAACTATCACTTAAAAAAAAAATTTCCCCCACTAATAAAACGTTTTTTTTATTATTAGCTAGCTCCACACTGGAGAGCTGCGTTATTAAGTGATAAAACGTTTTATTTTTGGATAAACTATTTTATTCACAACAATCTCTTATAAAATACCTTCTAGGGTTATGATAATCAAAACAGTCCTGAGCTAGATCAAACCAAACTAAAACTTTAATTAAATATTTTTTTTCCCACGAATAAAAAGATTTGATCATTAGCTAGCTCCACACTGGAGAGCTGCTTTAAAACAGAAAATCAAGTTGTAATTCTAACTGAAAGCGACACTGACTCTGGTTTTTCATGTTTAATACTGTAAAGCTGCTTGATTTAAGCCTATCTATTGCATAAAGTACTAAATAAATAAACGTGACATGACTGGACTTTACTGGAGTACTGAACTGCAGAGCTCGTGCAAACATCCACATCGCTGTAATCAAATTTCGCTGTATTTTTGATTTTACAGTGGGGTAATTTTGTTGCAGTAGCACTTGATTTCAAACTTTGAACTGAATAAAAAACGACAAGTAAGCAGTCAGTAATAAAATAAGAACAAATAAAGAAATTAATAATGATAGCACAAATAAAAAATAACGACA
>NW_015537935.1:835390-838025 GCF_001515605.1 Sinocyclocheilus anshuiensis | reverse complement strand
TCGAATTTAAAATGCATAATTTCAGTTAGGGTGAAGAAAAGCTTTTGGCTTCTCTCCAGAGGCCACAAGAGGGCGCATCATTCAAAGCATAAGATAACACTACTATCTGCAGGAAAAAAGTGCATAATGTTTAAAATAATGTTTATAAACCAATTATAATTAAGTTGCTTAAACAACTATAAACAAAACAGCATCATGTATGTATGCATAGTTTAATACAAAGGGCGGAAAGCCAATCACACAGAGTACATTTTTCATTTAAAAACATGAGATGCAGTGGGATGGGGAAAAACCCACCATAAAGTCTCGATATATGTTTTATTCAAAGTTAAAATTGCATTACTTTTACATGGCTTTCTAAACATGCGGCTCTTTTGTGCGAGATGCGAGTGCAACAGTAATAGATGTCGGTCTAGAAAATGCGTGAAATATGCATTCTGTGTGAACGGCTTGGTTTCGGTTTTGATGTAAACAAGATCTTCTCCACCTTGATGTTCTCTTTTTCCGCTATATTTTTAATGAACAACGCAGCAGCGCCGCATCTAGTGGCTTCAACTGGATTGGCTAACAAAAACATTATAATGCAATGACACTTACATCATCATCGCATCTCGTGCGCCGCTGATAAGGCTGCCTCCTTAACGCACACCTAAAATTCGAATGCAACGTTTTTGCATTCGAATGTGGATTTTTATTTTAAATTCGATGAATATTTGAAATTCTAATTTTTTTTGACAGCCCTATACCACACCATGTTACAGCACAGTAGGGCTATTGCAAACAGAAACAATACTGTACTACATAGATGTTTCCTGTCGGCTCAATTTTTGAGTGGACTTTGCTGTTTCGATGAGCATGAACGGTAGAGCCCTGGCCAATTTTCACGTCAGACACGGGCCAGGCCTCGAGCATGTTTTAGGCTTCTCCTTATTTTTATATTTTAGACATCCATCAATTAGTGATGAAAAAAAAATTGCCGCGCTGGTGGAAACAACACGAGACCTTGCTACCGCGACTGTCAAGAGCGACTCGACTGTGTTTATTGTCCCGTCAGCGCAGCTGAACAGTTCTGAGTTCAAATGCACGCAATAGGCTTAAGATTGCCACAAAGCAGCGGCAAAAGTAATTACCATGAATGTCAGGGGGAAATAGTAAGGAGATATTTGAATTACTTACTAATAAACTAGTGTTTGCTGAGTCGGTGGCGCAAGGATGAAGTTGCCGATCCTGACTCGCCATCTCCACATTAGACACGCCTTTAGAGATAAGTTCCATTTTACCGATTATAATGAAAGATGTTTTTGTTTTTGATTTGTTTTATTTCGTTAAGTAGTAATTTAAAGCTTTCTTTAGACATATTTATCATGTCTAGGCATGGGCCGTTATGAGATTTTGACGGTATGATAACCTTAAGCAAAAATATCACGGTTTCACGGTATTGTCGTTACAGCTCTAAAATTTGTTATTTTTAAATGACTGGGTAAAAAAAAAAAAAAATTTTTTTATGCTGAACAATATATTTTGTTTTTGAGCAACATACAGAATATTAGGAACAGTAGAATTTGTTTATTTTTTCTTTGATTTGTTTCCTAAAGAGAAGAAAAATAAAGACTGACATCTTTATTTAACCTAAATCTGTAATTACAGTTATTTAAATTTATAGTTATATAATTCATATACATATCATTTATATCATTTAGTTATATCATTTCTAGGGATGCTCCGATCGATCGGCCGGAGATCGGTATCGGCCGATAATCACATTTTATGACTCGATCGGTACTCACTAACTTGGCCGATCTCACGAACCGATCGCAATTTGATAACATCAACGCGTGACCACGTACATGATGCATGGGGACATAAATTATTTGGCGCTGCAGTCATGTCATCGCAGGTGTGGAAATGCTATGGTGTTTCGAAAAACAATGAAAAATTCGCTATTTGTCGTGTACGCTTTGCATGATGATATGATGAATGGATGGTTCATTTTTAACAGCAGATTCAGTGATGTTAGAGCTGATCTGCGCCTCACTGCACACGTCTGCGTGTTACGGCTCCACGGCCACCAGAGCTGATCGCGGTCGCTCTAGTCAGTGCTTGTGTTTATCAGCCAGCCACGGCACGTTCCTGAAGCGGCTCTCCGCGCTGCTTGGCTAAAAATAGTCTTTTGTGAGTTGTCACAGCGTGGAGGACTAAACAAAACCTCGTCGGAGCCCTAAGGTATAACGGTAACATAACACGCTGATCGTGGGCTGCTAAATGAAAGTTTATTTATAAAACAAAATATCTTCTTTGGCCATATTAGCCTACTCAATAGCATTAGCACAGGCTTTACTCCTTTCAAACTTTATCTGGAATGTCACTGTTTCTGTCACTGCAACTTCCCGATCAGGCGAACGAACACACACACAAAATCGTCTGCCTCTTGAAAAAAAATGTATTTAATATTTGCATCATTTATGATTTATTTTATCCACCCGCAAATAATCAGAATGCATTGTTTATTACCCGACCCGCAGATTATCCGCAGCGCCCGTGGATATAGGAAAAGCAAAATATGTTTGCTGGGTAAATCAGACGGACTTACTGAAAATTCTAATTCATTCTCTGCCAGCAGGAGGTGCTTTAAAGC
>NW_015537935.1:831033-833606 GCF_001515605.1 Sinocyclocheilus anshuiensis | reverse complement strand
GTGTATGTTTTGCATGATGATATGATGAATGGATGGTTAATTTTTAACAGCAGATTCAGTGACGTTAGAGCTGATCTGCGCCTCACTGCACGCGTCTGCGGCGCGTTACGGCTCTACGGCCACCGGAGCTGATCGCGGCCGCTCTAGTCAGTGCTTGTGTTTATACCGGCCAGCCGCAGCACGTTTCTGAAGCGGCTCTCCGCGCTGCTTGGCTAAAAATAGTCTTTTGTGAGCGTGGAGGACGTGGAGGACTAAACAAAACCTCGTCGGAGCCCTAAGGTATAACGGTAACATAACACGCTGTGCTAAATGAGCTAAATGAAAGTTTATTTATAAAACAAAATATCTTCTTTGGCCATATTAGCCTACTCAATAGCATTAGCACAGGCTTTACTCCTTTCAAACTTTATCTGGAATGTCACTGTTTCTGTCACTGCAACTTCCCGATCAGGCGAACGAACACACACACAAAATCGTCTGCCTCTTGAAAAAAAATGTATTTAATATTTGCATCATTTATGATTTATTTTATCCACCCGCAAATAATCAGAATGCATTGTTTATTACCCGACCCGCAGATTATCCGCAGCGCCCGTGGATATAGGAAAAGCAAAATATGTTTGCTGGGTAAATCAGACGGACTTACTGAAAATTCTAATTCATTCTCTGCCAGCAGGAGGTGCTTTAAAGCTGGAGAAACAGAGGTTTCCCCGGAAACGGCTGTACACAAAGCAGAGCTGAGCTCACAAACGCTGCTTTATCAGGCATAGCCTATAACATGCACGATGAAATGAAAATGACATCGAATTTTTTCTAAAGATAGTCTTCCTTCAGAAATACAGTGATATAAAAACACCCGCGCCTCGTTTTGATTTTTAAACGTGCAGTACATGCTCGTGTTTATTCAACGAAGCCTTTTGGAAAATCGGTCAGTTTTGATAGTGGCGAGCTCCACAAATAAATAAATGTATGGGAAACACATCCCACAGCACAGCCACCTGAGCCCAACTTCAGTCTACTCATCACCTTAACTTTAACTGCGTTTGTAGCCGGCGCCATAGCGAGACTGATAAACAAACACAGAGTTAACTTCGGGCTAGGCGCGTGCGCCCGATGAAACCGTCTATATAAAGCTTGAAGCATCAGAATCGGCATCGGTATCGGCCGATCACCATGACAAGAAATTAGGGGTGCTCCGATTGATCAGCTACCGATCACAATCGGCCGATAATCACTTTGGGATGACTGTATTTCACAGTCAACACATAGACTATGGTTTTTTGGCTAGGTTTAAAGTAAAAGAACACTTTTAGATAAACAAGGCAATAATTTTAAAGTTCTTAATTAAAGTTCTTTATGAACCGCAGGATTTCTTGTAATAAAGATTTAAATGCAAAAGAAAAGGCAGTTTCTGTTTCTGTCAATGGTAAGTTTTAATTTAGAACGTTTGTGATAACGTAAGAAAAGTAGTTTAAATGTTTTGCTTTAGCAAACAGCCGTGGATCAGGAGCAGACTCTTGTGTGAAAGCACAGTCCGTGCTGCTTCTGTACCACACATGGACTACATACGCACTGCAAACGGAGTATGTGTGAACCTCACATACAGCTCACAAAATCAGGCTTGCGCAGTGCAAGCAATTGTGCAACAATAACACGACAGTAAAAACAAAAATACAGAGCATGATCAAACATTTAGGTGAGATAAACATAGATATTTGAAAAATGTCTAAAAAATGCCTCCCTCCACTCCTCAAATGAAAAAAAAAAAATCCTCTCACAAGGGTCACCTAAGAGAAGAAATCATTTTCAAAAATTAAATTCAGGCCCTGAATAAATGTCTAAAAATCTTGATTGGATCATCACTATAAATAATTCTACATGATAAAAAGAAGGCTTTAAAAAGATATTGGTGATCGGATCGGCAGATACTGCTTTCTGTGATCGGCCTCAAAAATCCTGATCGGAGCACCCCTACAAGAAATCGGTACTCGGTATCGGCTGCAAAAATCCTGATCGGAGCATCCCTAATATCTTCATATACATAATTTGATTTAATAATAACACAATTCGCTGAGTTTCGGTTCATTTTTGTGAAGTGCTCCTGTTCAAGATGAGACGGCAGAAAGCGCATCATGTTTGATTTCTTTATTTTATAGAAGCACAACGTTTTGTTGATATTGTGAGTGAACACAAATAAAAGTAGACCCTTTCCAGTTATGAATGATGTATTACTCTTACCTTTATGAGCAAAAATGACGGCGTATGAAAAAAATGCAAGTGATTGCACTGGCGCCTCCATGTCCTGCAAAGTGCGCTTCAGCTTCCACGCTCTGCGCAAACTATTGGATATAGCGCACATTTATCTAGGTTTAACGTTTAAACATTGTTATATGCTTGAACTGTTTTATATCCATAGATTTTATTTTAGGCAAGTCGTGATGATTTGAGAAGGCTAAATTGATCAAACATAGTAAGTAGGGCTGGACGATATGGCCAAAATTTATATCACGATATATTTCTAAATTTCGGTCGATACGATATAATTCCGATATCGATATGAACACTATTAAAAA
>NW_015537935.1:829592-831023 GCF_001515605.1 Sinocyclocheilus anshuiensis | reverse complement strand
TCGAAATATCGGAAATGTGTTTAAAAATCATATCACCGTTATTGAAAAAAATTATATCGCGATACATATTGATATTGAATTATTGTCCAGCCCTAAAACATAGGCTCACTGTCTGCCGCTGGCCGGTTGGTCGTTACTTTAAAAAACAAAAACGTATATTGAACGAACAAAAAAATGCTCCAAACGTTTTTCTAAATTAACTTAATAAAAAAAACGAAACGAAATATAATACCTTTGCCATTACATACAAAACTGAACTATTTTAATAGCGGAAACAGTAGTATAAGCTGTTTTGGGAGAAGGGGGAAAAAAGACTGGCTCGGGCCGGTATTTCTTATAAGCTGTCGGACACGGCAGGGCTTTAATGAATGGTAAATGAGTAGAGCGCTGAGCGGACGGAGCACACAAGCATAGAGCGGGATAATAAGCAGAGCGTCACACCACGTGAAAGTGAAACCTGAGCAGTGAACTAATTTTCGGCAGCCGGAATTTCGGTGCATCTCTAATTATTGGCGACATCAGAAATGGATATTATATAATAGATGCTTTTTTGAACATTTTAGCAATTTACAAATATTAAAAAATGATTTTTTACACGGCACCCCCGGTTGAGAAACACTGCATTAGGTCATATGAGATCAGACGACTACTCGACAATTTTTTTATTGTCGAACTAACGATGTCGACTAATCGTTTCAGCCCTAATGGCAAGATGCAATAGAGGTTTGTTTTTGTTACATTTAAATGGATATTGCGTTTTTCTAGTTGTAAAGGTAAAACAATGCTAAGATACTAATAAATGCTAGATTTTCGTTGTACTCAGACTCGGCTGTTTGGGACTCGAACTTGAGTCCGACTCGGCCCATTTTGGACTCGGAATTGTCTCTGACTCGATTGGTTGAAGACTCGGAATCGACTTAGGTGGACTCGAACCCAACACTAGCACCTACAAATGTACACAATTATGTGCCCAGAAAGAGTGTTCACAGATAATCCATAATGAATTGTTCACATTAATATCACATTATTTGCGTAAAACAGCAACTAAATACAACTATTAACAAAGTCCACATGCGGAAAATAATTAATATTATATTAATGAGTACAGACTACATTTCTTGTGTTAATATTTATCCATCTAATTACTATAACTCTGTAATACAGGGCTCCCAAAATCGCTAGCCCGACGTCCCGGGGCTATTGTGTTTTCCAGTCGGGCTACCAAAATGTATCACTGCCCTGCCCGACGGGCTATCTTGAATAGTGATATAAAATCTAGGTTTGTAACGATTCACTCAACTCATGATTCGATTCACAATTTTTATTTTTACAACATGAGATTTAAGAAATTATAAACAAAATGTGTCCTTTTATTATTGCTTGAACAAAATGCTGCACGTTTCTTTGTGAAATTGAAATATAACACTATAA
>NW_015537935.1:825017-825181 GCF_001515605.1 Sinocyclocheilus anshuiensis | reverse complement strand
CCCCAAATCAAATAAATAAGTAACACAAATAAAAGAAATATCTTCATATAAACAAACAGACAACAAACATTGTCTGTGCTCTTTCCATTTAAATGAGAGGCAACCACTGCATTTTAATCATGATCCAAACAAAGATGCTGCATACATGCAACATGAGCAGTTTT
>NW_015537935.1:823918-824421 GCF_001515605.1 Sinocyclocheilus anshuiensis | reverse complement strand
AAAAATACCATCTAAACTTTTCTAAAGACAGTAAGTTCCCCTCAGACATACATTCATATAAACTCCTGCACCTAAATGAATCACGATTTGTTTAGCATCTCAACCGATTTTAATTGTCACTTGATAATCGTGATAACTTTGGTCACTATAATCGTGATATGAAATTTTCATACCGTTACATCCCTAATTGTCACATATTTGAATCGATTTTCAATCGGCTCGTGGTTAATCATTACATCCCTAATAAAATCCCTTCATTGATTCGCGTTGTTCACTCGCTTGTACAAATTATCTCAAAATAACCATCTCTGCAAGTATTTTCATGTCTTAAATGAACGTAAACAGTGGAGAAAGAAATTGCACGTGCATTCGACCTTAAAAGGGCAGCAGCCTATAAATACCTGCTGTGTAAGCGCCATCTGCTGTCAGAGATAGTGTTGTCACGGTACCAAAATTTCAGTATTTGGTACCAATACCAGTGAAAATCCACGGTTCTCGGTACC
>NW_015537935.1:822455-823016 GCF_001515605.1 Sinocyclocheilus anshuiensis | reverse complement strand
AGATTTGCAAAGAAAAATGTCAGAGGATTTCGATATAAACCAAGAGGAGACTGGTTTTCCTTTGCTCCTATTAAACAAACTCGCGAGACTAGCATATCTCAGAGGCGCGCGTGCTGCGCATACGTCATACGCCTTCCACCGGAACAGATCCGCATATGACAGATAACGGAAGTGAGAGAAATGAGAGAAATTATGCATGTTTTCATTTCTCTATACTCTGTTTTAATGGTTAAATAAAATTTTATTAATCAAAAAGCCCGTCTAATTAATTGTGTTTTACAGTTTTACCTTTACCAAATTCTGTTTTCCATTCTTTTCTGGATTTTAATAATCAAAAGCATCTCAAATTAATTGATTTATTTTTTTTTTTTTTCAGAAATACTGCACATTTACATTTTTCTCCTTTAATAAATTCTGGTAAATAACATTTATGGTAAATACTCATAATTTTATTATTAGTAGACTAGAACACGTGGATATGTTGTCATTCTTACACTATAATACTGAACTTTGATTTCAGTGATTTGGACTATGAGATGGACACTTGCTTCTTGCACTTTA
>NW_015537935.1:811836-822371 GCF_001515605.1 Sinocyclocheilus anshuiensis | reverse complement strand
TACAGTATGTGGAAAATAATGTTTTTTGAACCTTAAACCGCATAAACACATTTCGTTACACCAAATACACAAAATAATGTTCTTTTTAGCAGCATCATATGACCCCTTTAATATATACATCAAAGTCCTAGAATCTGTTAATGCAGCGCTGAAGAAGGTCAAGGATTTTACAGATGCGCTGTCTTCCGGCAGGAGGCAGATTTTATTTATCACGTGAGGAGAGTGAGTCGAGCTTTTTGTAGCATAAGTAATTTGTTATTTTATTAGGCATATATGGTGTGCTTTTTATTCGTTTTATGAATTAAAGTTCTGAGTTTGACGTTGTTGTTGCTATATACACCTTGCTACGTGTACTGTGTTAGGCTAACCGAGACTTGGCATTTGCACTTATATATTGTTGCTCTTTTGTTAGTTTTGGCTGCTTCTATTGTCCTCATTTGTAAGTCGCTTTTGATAAAAACGTCTGCTAAATGACTAAATGTAAATGTTGATCTTTTCCTGAAAAAAAAATTTTATTCGTTTTGTTAATAAAAGTTCTATGAGTTTGACGTTGTTGTTGCTTGAATTGAATCAACACCGAATTGCCGCTAATTTGAAAGTGAAAGTAAAATGCGCACGGCACTTTTACAAGCCAATTGAAAGCAAAGAAAAGAGGGAAACTCAAATGAACTAACACCCCCCCCAATTGGGTGTTATTTCCTCACCGTCACAACCCTATAATATAGTAATGTAGTACCATCTGACTCTCATGTATATTTTACAGCATTAGTTGAGAGATTTTTTTTCTTTAAGAAAATTTGGCATGTACTGTACCTGATATATATCCAAAATAATCGATATTGAATCGAATCTAATTGGTAATCGAATCGCAAGCTTCGAATCGTGAAATTTGTGTCAAAACCCAGCCCTATATACTGTTCAAACGTTTAGGGTCAGTAAGATTTTTGATGCTCACCAAGGCTACTTTTTTATTATTAAAGGAGTCATATAATGTGATTTTAAGTTTTGTGAATTATATCACATCGTGAGTTGAGTGAATCGTTACATCCCTATATGCTACTAGTTTTTGCTGTGGTATCGAAGTAGTAAATTGTTCTTTAAATAATAAGTGTTACTTAAATAATAAATAAAACTTTTTTTTTTGCTTATCTGAAAAATGATCCGATCAGTGACTCAAAATGTGATATGATAATGTAATATAATCCGAACTGTGAGATTTGTGATCCGTTGCACCCCTAATCTCTTGACTTGTTATTTGAAGAAAAAATACAATATAATTTATTCGGGCTAGTTAAATTCATTTTTGGGCTACCAAAATCTGAAGAATGCCAGCCCGAAGGGCTACCAGAGATTTTGAAATTTTGCGAGCCCTGTAATATGTGTGTTAATACTCAACAACAAATGTGTTTTGCTGCTGGGTTTACTGCAAATGTATTGCTCAATATAAAAACAGAAAATATAATTAATAAAAAGAAAACAAGTAGATAAAATAGAAATAGAATAGAAAGTGTTCGTGTTAGAGACGCCGTTAGAGGGTCAAGTTTGTTTGTATTTTTAATAATAATCAAGACACCTAAAAATAACTACTGTAGCACTAAAAATAATATCAATCTCCACAACAGAAGTACAATGCGAAAAAGAGCAAATGTTCACAGTTAACAGACCAAACTGTGAAAAAGTTATATGCAATTTCAGTCAAAAGCAACAACAGTTGGGAACAGAAACTGTTTGGGAAAAACAAGGAAAATCTCAGGCAAGGTCTGATACAAATCACACAACCTCTTGAACTTAAAAACTGATAAGATTGGTTTCAAGGGATGCAGTTTACTTTCATAAATACCTTTATCTAGTTAACAACTTACAAGAATATCTTGCCCACTGAACATAAGAAACCTGACTCATATGAGCTTACTTACATCCATTTCATGAGGTTATCATCTAAAGTATAAAAAACATAATAATGATTCACTCCGCGGAAAAGAATAAGGAAGCCTCACTCAGACATCATTTCACAGTAAAACCAGCAAAGAGAACTGAAAACTGCTTTGCTAAACACTGGTGTCTGAAAAAAAAACAATGCCAATTTATGTCTATTCAGCAAAACCAGTTGATCCGTCCTAGTCATCTAGGGATACTAAACTCAACTCGGAGACAGAATCAAGTTATTAAACAATGTGGCAATAATAATCAGCTCGCATTTGATTCCTCATCAGATACAGGGAACATTAGCGTGTAATACAACAGGATGCACAACTACTGAAGAGAGGGCTGTTTTGATTGATAATGTGGATAAATTAACTTACATCCTAACACGCTGACTGCACGGTTTAATTTAGATTAATGACGGCAATAATGCTAATTTTATCCACACACTTTCGATTTAGACTAGTAATGCAGACATTTATTTCTAGGTGAGACAGAAGTTGCATAGATGTTTATAAAGCGTGTTATAACGACAGTAAGCGCTTCTGAGATTCAGTCCGTGAGATTTGTGCTAACATGCTAAGACTGCTGGAGCCAGATAAAACTACTCAATATCACTTTATATTTATTTAAGGAGCAAAACACTACTGGCACATTTATGGACTACAAGCGAATAAAACGACCCACATCACACAACACATCTCGTTTAACATCTCTTGGTGAATTTTTGAAGTGAATTAACGGTCCTTATCAATAGTGTCTGCTAGCGCGCTCGTTTAGCCGCCTACCTTCACACACCCGCCGGAAAAAAACCCGACCAACTTTAGCGTGTTCAGCTGCAGTCAACCTCAATCCCTTTTCTCCTCAGCAGACTGGGTCATTCCACGAAACGAGTTTTGGGATAATAAAAACACGGCCGTGCTGCACTCAGTGCGACCTCACGAGCCGCTCAAGTAACGCGCCTGTCACTCAATGCCTCACTTCTCAGCGCTCCAGCGCGAGCTAGCGCCGCGATTTTAGCGCAGAGTCTCATGACAGCTTCCGGTGTCGAGCTGAATCATGGGCCGCCACCCGACAAAACAAAGGTCGCGATGAGACGATTTACTTGTGTAATAAGGTTAAACTCTGATCAAACCCTATTCTTAACTTTAACCTCAATCTTAATCTAAATATACACCAGAAATATGCAGCATTGGGTTCTGAATTCAATGCACTAGATGCCCCCCCCCCACAATTAAATTTAAATGCATCTTTCACACTTGCACAAACATGACAATTAATTTTGTATGAATTGTTTTTTTTTGTTTTTTTTTATTCATGTAATTGAAAACAGACCTTTAATCAAAATGTAACTTTTCTCTACTGACAAGGCACAGCCACAGTTAAGACCATCAGTACATAAAGCCCACTTTTCAGACATTGATCAGCAAGGCCATTCCTATGTTCCCATGTTCCCCACATTAATGAAGACATGACAAAAATACTTATGTTCCCAGGGTCCTATGTTCCCTATATTTATATGGCAATTATAATTCAATGTTCCCAGGGTTAGGGTTATGCTATCATAAGGACATAGTGTTAACTCTAGGAACATACTGAAAGTAGAGCAGACATCTTGATTAAAATACTAAAAATGTTATATAGGTTTCAGATGATGGGATAAAGTTTTACATTTTTATGGTTAGCAGCTCATGTGGGAGTAAAAGGAAACGAGGAGTGCAAAGAAAAATATATACAAAAAAGAGAATATAAAAAAGAAACATAAATGTTAAATATACATAGGAAGACTGAAACAAAGAGTATAGTGAAACGACAAATAAAGGGCAAAACCAGTGGAAGGAGGATAGAACGGGTAGATGGTTTTATGACATTCAAAGAAATGCAGGATTAGGAATAGAAGAGAAGAAACCATAAACTCAAAATTTAGATTCGAACATACATCTCTTAAAGGGGTCATATGATGCTGCTAAAAAGAACATTATTTTGTGTATTTGGTGTAATGAAATGTGTTTATGCGGTTTAAGGTTCAAAAACACATTATTTTCCACATACTGTACATTATTGTATCTCCTCTATGCCCCGCCTTTCTGAAACGCGTCGATTTTTACAAAGCTCATCGGTCTGAAAAGCGAGGTGTGCTCTGATTGGACAGCTATCCAGTGCGTTGTGATTGGCCGAATACCTCAAGCGTGAGACGGAAATGTTACGCCCCTCACCAGACTGTGATGCCGTGTCCCGGCCTGAGCTACGAGACAAAAACTTTAAAACCCATTATAAACGAGGCATTTGTTGCATCCAGTGGGGACATAATTACGGATTATAATGACTTATACTGTCTTTTTACGCGTTGCATTGCATCGTGCTGCGTAAACATAAAACCATGTCTGCATTTGTGATCGGAGAAACGACAAACAACAAACGCTACTCTACACTGCTCAAAACTTGCGTTTTAATCGTCAGTGGCAAATTCTTTAAATATAAAAAACGTACTTACAGTCTGTGAGTCAGAACAGCCGGCATTGTAGTCTACTCTCCCAGGATCAGGAAACAGTCCTCCATAAAATGCGCTGCACACATCTGAATTCAAAAGATGAATGTTTTTTTTATTACAATATTTTAAAGCATCAGAGTTAGATAAGAGAATACAACATTTTGAACAAAAACAAACAAACAAAAAAAAACTACTACTTACCAGTGGTAGTTTATTATTTATTATTTTTATTTATAGTAAACTATCATCATCTAAGAGAAAGAATAATTTGCAGATGCACGTCACAAACCCCTGTCGAAGACCCCAATATACTGAAATAACAACTAAAACTACAGCATCATTTTACACATGGTATACTAAAGTATTTTGAGCAAATGTTATGTAAGTATGAGATCAATCATGTCCAATTTATGGTCATAGCAAACTGCAGTTTGGTTGAGTAGATTGTGATAACATGGATTTTCAATGAATTTGTCAATTACCCACAGTATTTTATACATCCACTTCCATTAGGGGAAGCCTAATAATAATTTTAGCCTAATAATACGATTTTTGGAGGGTTTGACATTACAAAACAATTAATGCAATTAATTGAATGATTAATTAAATAAATAAAAAATTATATCCGATTCTATCCAATACCCATAAGCTGATAATTATTTGTACTGTCATGGTTGATATAGCCAATAAATAGCCCACATAAAAATAATTTACTAATTAAATGATTTATAATTTGTCTGAATAATTGGGGAAAAAAAACTCTACAACCTAAAATAAATTATTTTAAATGATTCAAGTGAATTTTGGCATAACAATATAAAATATGAAAATACAAAGATTACATGTGTGTTATTAAATTATCAGTGTTTTTAAAGTGTTTTTTAAATTTACAAACAAAGTAATTGACCATGTACAATTAAATATCTAATATTAGCCGATATAAGCCTACACACAATTTTTAATTTAACCAATAATTTAACAAATCTGTAATATCAGCAACTAACCGATTTGTTACCACTCTATTGC
Organism: Sinocyclocheilus anshuiensis; assembly: GCF_001515605.1. NCBI lineage: Eukaryota > Metazoa > Chordata > Actinopteri > Cypriniformes > Cyprinidae > Sinocyclocheilus > Sinocyclocheilus anshuiensis. The sequence continues at coordinate 816,931 of NW_015537935.1, read as the reverse complement.
CCATACTCAAATTATAAATTAAATTAAATCAAATTAAATTAACTTTTGTTTACTGACATATTATGAAAGTGTTAATAAAAAGAAGTCTAAAAAGGAATCTGATCCTTTTTTATGTTAATAGTGTTTTCTTTTTTAATATTAAATAGGCCTACTGTAGTTCCCATTTTATTCTCAGAAATCTATAAAGCTTTCCATTTTATGAAGGTATTGATGTTGGTGATGTAATTAATCTCATCTCAGTTTATTTGTAAAGCACAATTAAATGTGATTAAATTTGATAGGCAAATAAATTTAGTTGTCAAATGAAGTTACTTGTAGTTATATCTGATCAAATGCACATTATTATTCTTTAGCTTGGGTTAAACAAATCAATTTTGCTTGGTTGGAACAGCAGCTTCGCTAATTATGTCTTATGTCTATTTGTTTCTCTGTTTTTGCCACGGGATTGACATCCCTAGGACTAGGATTGACACAAGCTTCAGTCTGGATCCAGAACACCTGAGAAGAGATGATGCCAACCCCTCAGAGGACCTCAGATGATGCCAACCCTGAAACAACGTACAGAACTACCACATTTTGCTATAAGTTTGATTGCATCATATAATAATGGCTGTTAATAGTGTTCATCGTCTGTTTGATTACGTCTTTAATTGATTTTTCCGTGCATTTCTGCCATATGTACATTGACTGACAGTCACCACTGATAAGCTACTACTAAATATTGTAGAAACTTAATTAGCTGTAAAGTTGATTTGCAACGATTTGTATCGTGAAAAGCGCTATACAAATAAACTTGAATTGAATTGAATGAAGTTTTTTACCAACTAAGAGCTCTGGCTAAAGTGAAGACTTTCCTCTGTTGTCTTTTGTTGTTTGCTTTGTCTTTATATATACTTTTTTCTTCATTGCTTTTTTAAAAATGGTTTTTGGTGTTTTTATAAGTCTTTTTAGAACATTGTACAGCACATTGGACAACTGTGGTTGTTTTTAAGTGCATCAAATTAGACGCTAATTGTTTCCGATTGAAAATCAAATAGGTAGTTTAAAAAAATGATATTCTATTCTATTCTATTCTGCGTAGGAATGAGACTTTTACTGTAAAATGTAGCCATAACTGAGCGTTGATGCCTCGTTCACGTTGCGTAGCAGTTTGCAAAACAGTCGCAGTAAGATGGCGCTGTCTGGAGGGACGACGGACAGAGGATCCCACAGCATGGACAAGAGCATCACACTCCCCCCAGATGAAATTTTCCGCAATTTAGAGAACGCCAAGATGTTCGCTATAGATATAGGTATTATCACATGCCAACTCGTACCCTTGTTCTTTTCTCGATCGTATTACAGTCACTTGTGGAGTTTGGACGTGCCAGAGTTTGTTGGGCAGGGCTGCGTTCAACTCTGTTAGCGCGTGCTGCTAATCTGACAGTTTGTTCAATGCATGTGAGGAATAACAACACTAACATTATTTATGAAGCCTTTGAGGCTGTAAATATGCACTAAATAGTGTTCATTATAGAAATAGAGCGGAACGAGGACAGGTTTATTTGTACTACTGGGCTTCAAGTGCAAACATGTCATATATTTTAATGGACCTAAACAACCTGATGTAATATGTTAATAACAGCATAATAATCGCATAAGAGAAGGTTAAATGTATATCAACATAGAATATCAACATTGCCTCATCTTATCTGACAGGTGGCTCTTTGACAAAACTGGCGTATTACTCCACTGTTCAGCATAAAGTTGCCAAAGTCAGGTCGTTTGATCATTCAGCGAAGGTAAGCTTGCAGGTAAGATTTTTTTCACTTAACCCCATGATTACACATAACATTAGGGGCCTTTTTTGGAGACAAGGACATTTTCAACTTCCTTTAGTGCATAATGTTGCTGTTTTTGCATGAAAAAAGATCTGCAAAGTTACAAAGTCCACTCCAAAGGGAGTTTCTGGGCCTGTCCCAATACCTACACTTGCAGTCTTGACCACTTGAGAGGGCATGCACACGACAGAAAGTAAGCGTAGACTGTCGCAGGTCTGAAAAATGGCAAAGCTCAGTGGCCATAATGCACATGAAATCTCTAATACCTCTTCGGAGTGGTATCCCGTCATTCCTCAGGTTCAGGAAGGAGCTCACAAGCCCCAAAACCATGAAATGTCGAGGAAAACTTTGCAGTGTAATTAATTTAATTAGATATCACATATATTTTGTGTAAATTGTAAAGTGTTGCACATTTTATTGGCACAAAGATGTTTATGTGTATTATGTAAAATATTTGCAACTGCTTTTTATCACTTGACTAGACGCACCACAATTAAATTGGGTCATTCATAGGGACTACTGAACAGAAATTTAGATGCTTATTTTAAAGTGCGTTATATTACATGTACAAAATGTGAAAATAAATCTCTGAAAACTTTGCTTGCATTATATTACAACAGAATATCTCCCATTAAAAAGTAAAAGAGCATAGTGGTCATTAACTGATATAGATGTGTATGACATATGGTCCCAGTCTATCAAGGTGTTGCAGGATGTGTTGCAGTCCTTTTTTGACTGCACAGCAGTCAATGAATTCATGATCATGAATTCCTGGTAATTTAAAAATGTAAAAGCAATGCCATAGCGGAACTGTGAAGAGTTCATTAAAAATTTCCTTTGTGTGAAGAACATTTTATATAATAAAAAGGTTTCATGGATGTTAAATGAATGTCTATATTTTGTTACTAGAGTGCAGTTTGCTTAGGAATTCCTCCCATCTGAGAGCATGTTTTGGAGATCAGTCTGTGTATATAAAATCAATCAAAACTCTTACAGTTAACATTCTTGTTTAAAATATTAAATTTTAATGTAGTTGTAATATTATATATTATAAATATATAACACTTTATATTAAGATTCTTTGCATTAATATTCATTAAAACAGTTTTATAATTATTTAATTGTATAATTTTTCATTTTCCTTGTTTCTAGGAAACAGATGGTGACCTTCTTTATGAGATATCTGTACAGGAAGAGATCACTGCCCGTCTTCACTTTATCAAGTTTGAGAATGCTTACATTGAAACCTGTCTAGATTTCATTAAGGACCACCTGGTCAATACAGAAACCAAAGTCATCAAAGCAACTGGTGGAGGGGCGTACAAGTTCAAGGACCTCGTAGAGAAAAAGTTAAAGCTAAAGTAAAAGAAATTTTATAGCTTACTGAGAATGATACAGATATGCTTGGAGTTCAAGGATTTGTTGTAATGGTAATTAAATCTATGTATTTTTGTAAAAAAAAAAAAATGTTTCTCTTAGAGTGGACAAAGAGGATGAAATGACTTGTCTGATCAAAGGATGCAACTTCGTTCTGAAGAATATCCCCCATGAGGCTTTTGTGTATGCCAAACATGCTGATTCTGAATTCCGGTTCCAAAATACACATCCGGACATCTTCCCCTACCTGCTTATAAATATTGGCTCTGGAGTCTCAATAGTAAAGGTATATCTGTACTGTACTGGATCTACATGCCACTGTGACATTATACACACAAAACAAAAATCCTGAGTTTGCTGACTTTCTAAAGGGAGCACCCATGTCCTGTTTTTGAAGGTTGAAGCAGAGGACAAATTTGAGCGTATTGGTGGCAGTTCTATAGGTGGTGGCACTTTTTGGGGTCTTGGAGCTTTACTTACAAAAACCAAGGTGGTTCATTTTGTGAAGTATTACTAGGAATTTCTGTTTTTTCTTTAATTATTTGATTCACATATGATTTGTTGTTATTATCCCTTCCCATTCTCTGTCTTAGAGGTTTGATGAGCTTTTGCAGTTAGCATCCAAAGGACAACACACAAATGTTGATATGCTTGTGAAAGACATCTATGGAGGTGCTTACGGGTCCCTGGGTTTAACTGGCAACCTCATTGCAAGTAGCTTTGGGAAATCAGCCACCACAGACAAAGGTAAAGCAGAAGAAAAAATAAAAAGTGGTTAGATTGTAACATGAGGCAGTTTATTATATGGCCTGTTTTCCTCACCCAGGAAGAGTCATTTGACCCTTCAACCAGTTTGCAGTATTATTAATGTGAAATGAAGCCAAAGGTCTTTGTTTTCACAAAGGCATACATGAGGAAAGTGTAACAGAGAGTTTTTAACCCTTTTTATGGTCTAAAGTAACATATGCACCATTTTGCACCATGAGTTCGAAAGAATAGTTTACATGGCAGATCTCACTTAACTTGGGCATTTTGTTGTATATTGCTTAGAGTTCTCCAAAGAAGACATGGCGAAGAGCCTACTGCACATGATAAGCAATGACATTGGACAGCTTGCCTGCCTCTACGCCAAACTGCATAACCTTACCAGAGTCTATTTTGGAGGATTTTTCATTCGAGGACATCCCGTTACCATGCACACCATCACCTATAGCATCAATTTCTTCACTAAGGTCATAATTTGTGTAATACTGTATCAATAATGATTACATGAGTGTTTGATACAATGATTAATATTGTCAAATTCTGTCAAATTTTTTTATTCTCAGGATAAAACCTTATATTGCTGTGTTATGTGAGCATTTTGGATAAAGAATTGTGTTTATTTGTAGGGGGAGGTTCAGGCTTTATTTCTAAGACATGAAGGATATCTTGGTGCTATTGGGGCCTTTTTGAAGGGGGCAGAAGAAGACAGTAAGCTATTGCTGTGTACACAATCAAACTGTTTCATATATGCTGCAGTGAGTGTGGTTTGTTTTACCTACTTGTTTCTTTGTGTTAGATCCTAACCAGTACAGCTGGGAAGAGAACTATGCTGGCAGCTCTGGTCTCATGAGTGCATCTCCAGAGCTGAATCCTGTGCAGCGGGCTCGTAGTGGAACGGTAATTTACACAAAGAAGAGGCTAAAAGTAAATTTGCTGTTGCAGTGTTTCATCTTTTTTGAAAGACAAAGTAGATTGTAGTTGGAGTTATTTTTTTTTAAAGGGGTCATATGATGCTATTTTAAAGATCATTATTTTGTGTATTAGGTGTAACAGAATATGTTGACATGCTTTAATGTTCAAAAAACACATTATTTTTCAAATACTGTACATTATTGTAGGTCCTCTATGCCCCG
>NW_015537935.1:790129-811826 GCF_001515605.1 Sinocyclocheilus anshuiensis | reverse complement strand
AAACATACTTACAGTCGCTGATTCAGAACCAGAAGCGTCAGATTGTCATATTGCAAGTCGGGAATTTCCCTTTTTTTTTTTTTAGAAATAGCCTTTGTGCACAGCCAGCCTTCTAGGTTCTAGGTGTACACTCTAGGTGTACTCTTCTAGGTTCAAATAACTGTCATCCATAAAATGCGTTGCACAAATTCGAACATCTGGGTTGTGCTGTTCTGTTGTAAATAAATCTTAACCAATGATTCCTAATTGCATCTACTTCCAGAAGGCCAAATAAAGTGCTTTTGCTTTCGCACTGAAACACAGTGTCTCCCTGACATGGCTGCATCAACACTACTGCTGTTCCTGAAACCACGCCTTCTTTCTTTGCGTGCACATTTGGGCGGCATTATGCTAATATTTCCACATAGTTACGTAGATATGTGGGGGCGTGTTAGAACGAGCCGTTTTAGGTAGGCGTGGCTGACTCTTAACTTTTATAAAGAATATCTCTTTGGATTTGAGACTTTAGTCTTTGCAACATTACAGATCTTCTTTATGCACCAAGAGCTTGTAACACTCCAAAGAGAAAGGAAAACTTGAAATCGCATCATGTGACCCCTTTAAATGCACTATATTTATGGATTTGGCCAATTGAGATGCATGCTACTTATCTTTCATGAACTATTTTATGTTCTCATAATGTTCTTACTTCATCTCTTTTCTTTTTTTCTTTTCTTTTCCACTTCTCCATCTGTCCATTCGTTCATCCATCCATCCATCTTCTCTATCTATTCCCTAATATTTTCCCTTCAGTTTCCAGTAAGTACATTTTTTTCCAGGCTTTTCTTGTGGTTTTCTCTGCTTGCTCTTTCCTTTAAAAAAAAAAAAAGTAATCACTGGTAGCATTTTCTGAAGGTTTTGTTTTTTTAATCATTATGAATGTATGTGGTGTTGCCATGGATATTAATTCAGTGTGATGCACTTATTTTTCATGAGTGTAAAAGGTGCAAATTATCTAGTTGTAGATGAGTACTCACTGTCTTGTATGTTTGACAGTTGCTGTTGTGAGAAATTTGAAAATTTGTCAATAAGGTGGCATTTTGATTGCACTGTTAGGGCCCGTCTAGACCGAACATGTTGTTGTGTTCCACTGTTTACTTGTTTTCCAATGCAAACATGCGCTAAACAGACATCTTTTAACTATTGCACTGCTTGTCATTGTTTTTTCAGTGTCTCACACATGAGTGCCGCATAAAGACGGTGTGTCAAGTTAAAAGAAGTTCAGCTCTTAAAGATGTGTCTCAAGACACTGCCTTCTTTTCCAATCAGCAGCACTGTAGTTCTGCAATTGGATACTGTTGCATCTGTGTGAATGGCCCTTTAGGGCTATAGCCACAAATAATGGTTGGTTTGGGTAGTGAATAGAGTGCTGCAGAGATGACGTGTTTTCGTAGGCCAAAACACAGTCATGAGTCAGCATTTTAGGACTTCTGGTTCCATGGTCCTGAAGTCAATAAGTTTTATGAATGCATTTTTGGTTAAATGCCTGAAATAAGATCTGTGGGTAAAGCAAGCTCAGGATATATATATATATATATATATATATATATATATACGCACACCCTTTAACAGCTGATGATTTTGCTAATTTCTTCACGTATAAATCTATTAACCATCAGTAGTTCGTTTTCAGCTCCACACACACTAGAACCCATACCAGCTACATCCACAGCAAACAAACTCTTCTCCTCCTCCTTTTTTCTCAGAGTCAAAAGTATCTAAACTTCTCCTCTCCATTCATCCTTCCACCCGCCCTCTAGACCCTGTCCCCTCACATCCTCTTTAAGCCATTTCTTCTACACTTTTACCAGCACTTGAACACATCAGAACATCTCTTCACACAGGCAACTATTTATTTTCAACCAGCTATCATCTTTCCTTTCAAAGAAAAACCAGCTGGATGAGAACCAATCAGGTTTTAAAAGTGGCGATTCAACTGAGACTGCCTTGCTGTCGATCGCGAAAGCTGATTTCAAATCATCAGTTCTCATTCTGCTTGATCTATCTGCCACATTTCACACTGTCAATCATAAGATCCTTCATTTCACCCTCTCATCACTGGGCATCATAGCAACTCCACCTCACTGTTTTGAATCCTGTCCCTTAGGTAGGTCTTTCAGGATTGCCTGGAGTATCCAAAGCACATCAGCTGGTCATGGGGGATCCTCAGGGGTCAGTTCTTGGACCCCTCTTCTTCTGCCTATACACTACAACACTGGGACCCATCATACAGGCACATGGTTTCTCGTACTATTGCTATGCTCTATTTTTCACTTCAACCAGATGATTCAACGGTAGCTTTGTGGATCTCAGACTGCCTAGTGGACATCTTGCGTGAAAGAACATCACTTCCTGCTCAACCTGGCAAAGACAGAGCTTCTCATTATCCCTGCCACTCTGATTGTACAGCTTAATTTCACCATCCAGCTACGGTAGGTTCATTAACAATAATCCCATCAAGTTCAGTCAAAGTCTTGGGGTAATCTTTGATGACCATCTGACCATCAAAGACCACATTGCAAAGACAGCACAACCGTGCAGGTTTGCATTGCACAACGTCAGGAAGATCAGGCCCTTCTCAACGGAGCATGCTGCACAACTTCTCGTCTAGGCTCTTGCCATTTCTAGGCTGGACTATTGTAATGCTCTTCTGGCTGGGCTTCCAACATGTACAGTCAAACCACTATAGATGATTCAGAATGCATGGTCTTCAGCGAGCCCAAGAGACCCCACGTCACACCTCTCTTTATCTCTCTGCACTGGCTACCGGATGCGGCTCGCATCAAGTTCAAGACATTGATGCTTGCATACAGAACAGCCAAGGGCGCCGCACCCTCCTACCTCCACTCACTCTTATGAGGCTACATCCCCTCTAGAAGCCTGAGATCTGTAAGTGAGCAATGCCTCATGGTACCATCACAGTGAGGAACAAAATTACTTTTCAGTGATTTTTTTTACGTTTTTGTTCACTGTTCCTTGCTGGTGGAATGATCTTCCCATCCCCATCTGGAACACCCACAGCTGAAAACTCATCTCTTCTGTGAGCACCTAACTGCATCCTGCAAAAAAAAAATCCTCTCTGCTTACACTTTTCCTTAATTCCTCCCTGTTCTATCTTATAATGTTCTGAACAACGTCAGTTATGTATTACTAACACTTCTTGTGTTTATTGCCTCTTTATGATGAATCGCTTGTTGTATTTCTCATTTCATTATCACTTTGAATAAAAGCGTCTGCTAAATGAATAAATGTAAATGTGTTGGGTTTTTGTCAAAGGAACCAGGGTAATGATAACTTCCGGGTTGGCCTACAAAAATGTTTTATCACTGCAGCATTCTAAATGAAAGAATCAATATTTATATCATCAGTGAACCCTTAAGTTAGATGTGTTTGCCTGATTTATGTTTGAACCTCTTCTTAGTGTCACCAAATGTCTGCCGAGGAATTATAGCCTTTCCTGTGCAGATGAATGCACAATTTGACATTCAGTGCATTGTGGGTACTTACTCCTCTTTATTCATTCCCTCAAGTTTGACATGTTGGAGATGGACCGTCTGGATAGGCAGCTAGTCAACCTCCCCCTGCTGCAGGACCCGACCTCTTATATTCCAGACACGGTGGACCTGACTGAGGATGCATTGGCTCGGGAGTACTGGCTCTACTGCTTTGAGGAGGCATTGGATGGGGTAAGGCCTCCAGGCTCTGTCTTTTTGTCTTTCATTTTGTGACTTTGATTATTAATTTGCTATGATAACTTGTTCAAAAAAAAAATATCTAAGTCTCACAACTCAGCATAAAGGCTGGTCAACTTTGCGGCTTATTCTGACCAACAACCACCCACTGGGACTTTCTGACTTGAATTTCCGTTAGTTCAAAAGTAGAAACAGGACAGAAATAACTTTCTGGTTGTTGATATGTTGATATGTAGATGTTTTGAGGTCACTAACCTGGCAAATTTGTAAAATTGATTAGTTCTTTCACAGAATTGCTCATTATATAAGCTCAGTACCTACCCACCTAACCATGATATGTGACTGTTATGTGACTTCAATGTAATATGATGACTAAACTTTCGTCATGGCAACATAACTAGTTACGTTGTCTCAACTGGAAAAATGTAATTCCTGAATTATTTTCCACAATGTAACTTTGTGATATTTGTCAGTTAAATAGATTAAATTAAACAGATAAATGTCTCATTTACAGTAGGCCTATAGATAATAGTTATGATATTTGTGGCTTTAAAGCAATATTTTATAAAGTAGGTTAGAAATAAACATGACGTGACTTGACTGGATAGTGCCGACATTGCTTTGATCAGATATTTTTTTAACTGCTGTTTTCTCACTTATTTTTGTTGTATATTTGTTTTGTTATTAAGAGGAAAGCGCACAGAACATATTCACATATTCATCTAAATGGCACTCTCATTAGTGTGGATGTTGGGATGTTCATTAACAGTATAGCACTGCAAAGGGATTTCAAACGTCATTTTATCGATAAGCAAAAAACGAAAAAGAACTTTGCTGTTAGTATATCACAAAATGAAACTTTGCTAACTCAGTTTCTCCACACTCCTTTTCAATTTACTCTCATTCTTCGTTCTTGACTTTGATGTTTACTGTGCATTTCGGTTATTTAACTTCATTAAAACTAGAGATCAACCGATTTTACCGATAGCTAGGTTGAACCACACTGGCCGATACAGATTAATCAACCGATAGTTTTTAAAATAGATACCGAACGAAAAACAAAATAGTGATTTACTGTTTAAAAAAAAAAGTACTGAAACATACTTTGTGCAAGAATACAAAAATTTATATTAAATATTAATTATATACAGATAATTAAAGTTAGTTCATAGTTCATTAACTAATGTCAGGGGTAGGCAAGTTCGGTCCTAGAGAGCCGCAGTCCTGCAGAGTTGAGCTCCAACCCTGAAAAAAAAACTCACCTGCCTATAGTCTTAGTAATCCTGAAGACATTGATTAGCTTGTTCAGGTGTGTTTGATTAGGGTTGGAGCTGAACTCTGCAGGACTGCGGCTCTCTAGGACCGAACTTGCCTACCCCTGACTAATGTTAACAGAAGCAACTTCAGAATTTAAAAATGTGTTGGTTAACACGCTCTAACTAGATAGATCTTTAAATCTACACAAAGGCCATAGTATTGAAATTACATACATATGAATATTGTATGCATACTTTCACACTTTAATTGCTTCTATTATAGAACATGTGATGATTATCTAATCAAAATAACAAAATATGGCAGTCGCACATCGGGCAAAAAAAACTTGCAGGTATCAGGTATCGCCAAGCGGCAACCTTTCTGGTCTCTCTCTCGAAACCAACACGGAAATGACTGCAATTCATCGACTGGCCGCTAGAGACTGGCTCCAAAAGGGAGTCAATCCCATAGACCCCCCCCCATGTTAAAATGCCCAACTTTACAGCAGAAAAAAATGTTTACAGCCTGGTACAAAAAGTGTTTTGGTCTATATAGCTAATTTTGTCCTTCATGACAACTGTGAGGGTGGTGAATTATTTTGTAATTCATCCGTTTAAATTATATTAAGCCTTAAAGTGCTGCATAATTAAGGGCATGGCTTACTTGAGTGACAGGTGGATTGCCGCTGCTGTCACCACCGTCGAGCTAGGTGGGCGTGGTTTCAGAAACCAGCTCCCACCTTTTTGCCCATTTTCGATTATCTGGGAGTGACGCGCAGTGACGCGCTACCAAGATGGTGACGGCTGGCTCCGCCCACTTTGAGCTTCAAAAATGCTCTTCAGAAACCTACAGGCGACGTACTGAAGTGACAAACTGTAATTCATCAACTGGCCTCTAGAGGCTGGCTCCAAAAGAGAGTCAGTCCCATAGACTCCTCATGTTAAAATGCCCAACTTCACAGCAGAAAAAAATGTTTACACAGCCGGGTACAAAAAGTGGTTTTGGTCTATATAGCTAATTTTGTCCTTCATGACAACTGTGAGGGTGGTGAATTATTTTGTAATTCATCCGTTTAAATTATATTAAGCCTTAAAGTGCTGCATAATTAAGGGCATGGCTTACTTGAGTGACAGGTGGATTGCCGCTGCTGTCACCACCGTCGAGCTAGGTGGGCGTGGTTTCAGAAACCAGCTCCACCCACGTCCCGCCTCTTTGCCCATTGATTATCCAGGAGTGACGCGCTGCCAAGATGGCGACGGCTGGCTCCGCCCACTTTGAGCTTCAAAAATGCTCTTCAGAAACCTACAGGCGACGTCACGGACACTACATCCATGTTTTTATACAGTCTATCACACACATCGGATGTGTCGCATTCAGTTCAAGCAGTGTCTAAAACAGTTTATTTAATCACCAAACGGGCAAAAGTTAACTTCAAGAATGATCAAAAAAGTGAAGTTCGGTGAAAAGAGAGTAAAACGTAAAGAAAAAGCGCGATCTATAAAACAGCTCTCTGTGTGAAGCATACAGACTTTATTAGAGCCACAGAAAGACAAACATTTCACTGAAAAATGCACAATACACAATCTTACAGCCTAGGGTGAAGTCATTATGTACATTAAGAACGATTTTGGACAAATATAATGTAATTTAATGGAAAACTGTGTGAATGGCGCTCTGTGGCACGGCAGAATTTCTGTCGGCTGCATGAACATATCAGTTTGCTTTCTCACGTCACAGCTTTAAATCTGCAACTTCACTGGGTGACAAATGCATTAATGTGACCAGCTGGATTTAAACTAATGCAAATAGATGGTAACTATCGTGACATTAAGCATTTGCGGCAGGCTAGAGTGTGTTTTGGTGTTGTGTAGTTAGAGGATAAGGTTAGAAGTGTCAGGTTTGCTGTACACTAGATTTCCACAACAAAACAAAAAATAAGGAAATCATGAATGTTCATGAACTCATTTTGTTTTTTAACAGGTGGTGAAGCGAGCCATAGCTAGCCAGAAAGACCAACCAGAGGCTGTGGAAAGAGCAGAGAAGTTTCGTCAGAAATACCGTCATAAAGTCCAGACTCTTCGGCACCAGCCTTTGTAAGAGCAACCATGAACCTTCATCCTCTGCCACAGCTCATCAAGGGTTCATTCTTCAGCTTGGACTGATATATCTGTCGCTTAATATTCATCAAGATCTTAGTAGATATTAGGATGTTTTATGAGTTAAAGTCTAGTGTGTGTGTGTGTGTGTGTGTGTGTGTGTGTGTGCTTGAGTGTTGCTGGATGAGTGTTTCTCTCTTCTAATGTAGCTTGCCTCTCCTCTCATCTCATCTCTAGTGCTTATGGATCCCTCACCGTCAGAAGTCTTTTAGACACAAGAGAACACTGTTTAAACGAGTTCAACTTTCCTGACCCCTACTCTAAGGTTTACATTGAATCTTGAATCGTCCTTCACCTTGCCTGCGGTGCTTCAAAATACATCAGTTCCCCACAATCTCATATTTAAAATCTTGTAAACATGTTTTTTTCTTTAATTAGATCTTTTCAGTCTCTATCTCTATGCATGTGTGTGTGTCTATTTTTCAGTGGTTAAACCATGTTAGTGGCTGATCGAGTTCATCAGTTCTCAGTCTGATTCTCTGTTTGCCTGCAGATTAAGCAGAAGGAGAATGACATGGCCCTGAAATACTATCTGAAGGTGGTGAAGTCAGTAGAGGAGCTGAGCTGGGAACAGAGACAGTTCACTTTGGTCAAAGGCCTCCTGGCTGGCAACGTTTTCGACTGGGGAGCCAAAGCCGTGTCAGAGTGAGTGTACTGACGAGTATGCTAGGAGATTTTTTGTTGTTTGTTTTTAACGCACATCGGGTATATTCTTACCTTTAATTGTTCTTTAGTGTGCTTGAATCAGATCCAGATTTTGGGTTTGAACAAGCAAAACAGCAATTACAAGGTATGAAAACGTATTTTAAACTATTAAAAATTATATAATAATAATAATATATTATTTGTTCTATCTATATCTAATCTATATACATTTCTTATTCCCAGAGAGGCCATGGCTTGTGGATGCCTACAACCAGTGGATTGAGAGACTGAAGGTCAGATCTTAAATCGACAATGTCTTTAACATGCCTCTCAAATGCTATATTGAACTTTATAGTAAGCTGCATTCATGCACTCTGACCTAACCGGGTGTGATATGATAATATCTCTTCCATTTTAACCTAGAAAGGGCAAGACCATAAAAAGACATTAGAAAATTAATTTATTGCTGTTTTGTATCTTATTAGGACACATATAATACAAATTTGTGCTTTTTTTTTTTAAACTTGACTTATTTTTGATTTTAATGTTTGGTACGTCGCCCCTTTGGGGGTATAAATTGATTGAAAACAATGCTTGTTTGGCAATGCACGCTACCACAGTTTAGCTACATTTTTAAAACATTTTATTCTCTCATAACTTACAGTAAACCTTTGTTGTAATGTTGTGTTAATAATTACAATTACAATAATTACAACTCAAGAGTTGGTTGAACCTCCTTATTGAAATGGGCCCCAGATCTAAATATTCACAGCAAACACCCTTTCAATGAAACCAAGAAATAAGACATGCACTTCCACTGCCTCTCCCCACAGCATCTCAAATGTTTGTATCCCCCAGGATACGTCACCCCTTTTATGGTTATTAAGCACTTTTGTCTGTAAAAAAGCCACAACATTGGGTCTCATTCACACACATAGTTTTGTGTACTCTAATATCTGAAGAAAACAGAGAAAACAGTAACTGGTAACTAATTAATTGACCAATAATATTAGTAATAAAAGTAATATTATGAATTAAACCGTTCCACTCCCATGTAAAATACTGAAAGTTATTACAAAATAAACAATAATGACTTGATAATAACAATAATGATAATGTTTTAATATTATAATATAAAACATCTAAATAATAATAAAAAAAAATATTCTGCTGACACAGATTTTATTTCATGTTTGATGTATAAGAGAGAAAGGGATTAAAAAATAATATTTGTCTTATTAAATTTTAAAATGTATTTTTTTTTGTAGATATAGAGGAATTATGGAGGACATAAAAACAAAACATCAGATATCAGCATTGATTTATGCTGAAACTAATTGTTCCAAAAATCCAGATCACTAAAAGTTAATAAGTAAAACCAGTATGTCATTATGCTTGTAATTTACCATCAACATTAAAATGATGGTCAGAGCAAATTTATGTGAATAAACTTTTTGTCCAAGATCCTTTTAGGTGCACATAAATGTGTGAATTCTACATTATTAGTAAACATGCCAATTCTGTGGGTCGAATATTTTTTCTTTTTTCTTATGACTTATGTTCTTACTGACTGTGATTATGTGCTGCTGCTGTGCAGTGTATTTATTTACTAATGTAAACAAAACAAATTGCTTGTTGAAAACTGGTTAGGACGGAGTGACAGCAACTGGCTTGGATTTTGACAGTGGAGTTTGTAACTTTTTAAACGTGCATGTTGTAGGGCTGTGTATCACCAGCAAAGTCACGATACGATACGTATCACGATACAAAACGCATCACGATACATGACTGCACTGAATTTCACCTCAGCAGAATTTAGTAAAACAGCTGTTTATTAAACACTGCTTACTATAGGGCCATTTCTAACTATAGGCAGAGCAGGCAGTTGACCACGTTATAAAGGGCCTCCATAACTGTACCACAGTAGGCTACAATATAAGTAATGGCGTATGTTTCATGTTTACATTTGGCACTCTCCACCAGGTACAATATTCTGATTTAAATGAACACTTGATGAATTACACTTTTCTGAGAATAGAATATTGAAGTGGAGATCGCTAAACTGCAAGCTAACCGCTGTTTTCAGAAAGCAAGCACGTTTATCCACAGTGGAGAGAGAGAGAGCGCGTGTGTGCACATGGTTGCCAGGTTGACAAAGATAAGTAACACAATTAGCAGATATTTCCGTATTGCGCAAGTGTAAAGCTCTGTTTCGGGGATTACGTCTCTTTATATCAGGCAACCCCGGTTGTGTTCCTCTGTGGCCAGATTAAACCTGGTTGTAGCCTATATATGCTCTACTCATTCTTTTTTAGAAACCTCGCACGTTTCTACTCCATTTTAAACGTTGTAAAAGTTTAAACAAATTAAGCGTGGTCCACTGCTGCACACGTGCCGCAATATCGATACAGGGCCAGCTGTATCGATACTCGTATCGTCAAATCTCTGTGACGATACATCGTCGTATCGATATTTTGAACACAGCACTAGCATGTGTATAATGTCTACCCTGGCCGGTTTTTAAACATTATAAAAAACATATTTTGCATCTGTTTCAAGACATTGTGCATACTATGAATTCAATATTTTGTCTGAAAGCATGTTAAACAATCTATGAAGTCTTCCCGGTCTTGATTGAAGGTGTACCTGCTGGCTTTCTTTTACAGGGTCCTCCTCATAAATGTGCATTATTTTTCGTAGATAATAGTGGAATAGACATTATTCTCGGCGTTTTCCCTTTCATTAGAGAACTTCTCGTCAGAGGCACAGAGGTAAGTCAACAACAATACACAATTATTAAAAATCTAATTATTGAGTCTTTTCAGTGTGTTCTTAAGGTTTTAGTTACATATGCAGTTATGTTGGCTTTTAGGTTGTTCTTGCTAGTAACTCAGGCCCTGCCCTCAATGACGTCACTAACAGTGAGCTGCAGATCCTAACGGAGAGAATAGCTGCCATGGACCCTGTCATTCAGTGAGTGCTCACCCTCTACCCCGGGGTGTAATAAAATTGTATAGTCTCTCACCTATGTAGAATGTAAATGAGTATAGATAATGTCACATGACATTGCAGCCTTTGTGCACAATAATAGAAAGAATGAAATACAAATTATGTGATGCTGAACCCCCGATGTATTAAAATGATCTTTGACAGTGGCAACAGAACTATTCATAACTCTTTTCAATTCCAATAAATGTTAAAGGTGACATATCATGAAAATCTGACTTTTCCAGGTTTTAAGTGCTATAATCAGGTCCCCAGTGCATCTACCAACCAAGGAAACGTTAAAAAGATTAACCCAGTAACTTTGTTTTGGTAAGCCTTTTTCTGCAAGCGTCTGAGAAAACGAGCGTTAATTTTTTAGCAGGTCCGAGCTGTAATGGTGCAGCTCTATTCTGGAAAATGGGGGCGGGGAGCAGCAGCTCAATTGCATTTAAAGAAACAGGCCCGAAAAATAGCGTGTTTCTGCTTCCACTCAAAATAGACATTTTCAAAATGTTATAATAAATTATGTGTGGAGTATTTTGAGCTGAAACTTCACAGACACATTCTGGGGACACCAGAGACTTATATTACATATTGTAAAAAGGGGCATAATATGTCTCCTTTAATATTTCACAAAATGGACATTTTTATCAGTAATTGTACAGTGTGCTGCAGTATATGGCTTAACCCTGTAAAGCCTGACATATAAATTAATAGTCACCAGTTGAGCCTTTAGACAAAAAAAAAAATATATAATGTGTTTTTTGTTGAATATCATGCTGATACATCAGGCTTTTATGGCTCATATAGCATGATATTGGAAGTAAAAAAACAAAAACAAAATTTTGTGAACCAATACACCCTTATTTTTTACATCATACTGAAGTAACATAGTAACAGCAGATCATATTTCCATTTTCCCTTTTTCAGTGCTGCACTCAAAGAGGACAGACTTGCTTTGGTGCAGAATGGTTCGAGTTCTCCTTGTTTGGACCTGAGGTATATTGTTTTCCCGCCATATTTGTATTTTCATTTGTTGGAGTGAAACAGAAAGCCAATGCGTGAGTTCTGTGCGAGTTCCCTTTGCTTAAAACCATGGTCTCTCCCTTTGTTCTTCATTCTTCAGTCGCCTGGACAAAGTCCTGGCCACAGCCGTCAGGGAGCGTGGCACAGATCTGGTGATCATTGAAGGAATGGGTCGGGCCATCCACACAAACTACTACGCCATGCTCAGCTGCGAGAGCCTTAAACTTGCCGTCATAAAGAACTCCTGGCTGGCCGAGCGTCTTGGAGGCAAGATCTTCAGTGTAGTCTTCAAATACGAGGTCCCTTCCAAAGCCTAAGGGCAACATTAGGTAAATTAAGAGGCTTTTAGGGGTAAAATGGCTAGTGCTGAAAGGAAAAGAGCACTACCAAGGGTCCTCTGTGCTTCTTCCTGAGATTGACATAATGATTGTATTTGGGGTTTTCTTTTGCTTTATTTTTATTAATTTTTTTTTTAAATCAAAATCAATAATAAAGGGGCAGTCGTGTGTGCCTGCTCTGAAATTGAATGTGCACATCTGCTGTAACCTCCCTCATAACAATTGGATGACATTTGTAGGGGCTTTTTCTTTTGATGAGATTGAATTTTATTGTTCTCAGACCAGATTCGGTTGCTGTTGAATAGTTTGTTGGATTCTGGATGGATTGGAATTACAAATATAACATTTATGAACAGTTTTCAAATTGAATTAGCCCTAGTAATGAGGTCTTACACTTCTATCCTGCTGGATTTAACAATATATTTAAGTGTATAAACCTCTGTTTATTAAAGGGATAGTTCACCCAAAAATGAAAATTCTGTCATTAATTACTCACCCTCATGTCGCTCTAAACCCGTAAGACCTTCGTTCATCTTCGGAACACAAATTAAGATATTTTTGATGAATTCTGAGAGCTCTCTGACCCTCCCATAGACAGCAATGTAATTACCACGATCAAGGTCCAGAAACGTAGCAAGGAGATCGGTAAAATAATCCATGTGACATCAGGGGTTCAACTGTAATTTTACGACGCTATGAGAATGCTTTTTGTGCACAAAGAAAACAAAAATAACGACTTTATTCAACAATTCGTCTCCTCCGCTTCACCCTAGCGCCATTTTGGAGAGTATCCACTGAACGCAAATTGCGTATGCTATTCTGTGTCAGCTGTGCCACGTGGATACGCTGTTTACGTCTTTTACGCTTTGATTTGAATGAAAACAACGCATCCGCGTGGAGCAGCTGACACAAAACAGCATACGCAATTTATGTTTAGTGGATACTCTCCAAAATGGCACTAGGGTGACGTGGAGGAGATGAATTGTTGAATAAAGTCGTTATTTTTTTTCTTTTGCGCACAAAAAGTATTCTCGTAGCTTCGTAAAATTACGATTGAACCCCTGATGTCACATGGATTATTTTACCGATCTCCTTGCTACGTTTCTGGACCTTGATCGTGGTAATTACATTGCTGTCTATGGGAGGGTCAGAGAGCTCTCAGAATTCATCAAAAATATCTTAATTTGTGTTCCGAAGATGAACGAAGGTCTTATGGGTTTAGAATGACATGAGGGTGAGTAATTAATGACAGAATTTTCATTTTTGGGTGAACTATCCCTTTAAATGTGGGTCTATCTTTTGAAACATTGAAAACATAGCAGACTTTTTTTCATTGCAGACTCATTTAGAAGTCTTTTAAATGAGCATATTTGTGTATTTCCATTTTTTTTTTATGAGCAATCTGCTTTCAAATGAAGCTGGTATGTTTCTGATTTCACTCACTGCATTTGTTACTGCCATACTGAATCATATCTCATACAGCTGGCATTGCCTTTTAATGACTAGCACCTCTGTTCCCATGACAACATTATGTATTGACTTTGATTTTGTGTTCTTTTAATACATTAGCAGTGGTGTCCCAACAGAAGTGAATAAGAAAAGCTTCTTGAACAAAATGGAATGCTTGGCCTTTGGAAAAACTGAGTGACAATATATGGGTTCTTGAGTTTGTTGTTCTTTTTGTTCTTGTTTTGTTCTGTTTGGTGTGGCCGGCCACTATCTGGATGTGATTTAAAAAGTTGTGCAACTATTTCAAATATAAAAAGACAAAAGGCAGTTTTTATAATGGATTATGCATCCATTAACACGAGATGTAAGTATTGTATTATAATTAGTACGAAACAGATACCTTTCTTGATAAAGGCAGATGGTATTGTGACAGACATTGTTTTTTTATTATTATATTATTATTATTTGTCAGGTGCTCAGTAGGAAAAACAAGAGGGAACAGAGTCTGCAATGCCTGCTTCAGATATTGCACCATTATAATGTAATGCATTTGTCCTCAGGTCTGATGCAGCTCTCACTTTGTACCATCTGTGGAAATCTTTGTGATCTAAAATCCATTTCAGGGTTCTACAGCACAGCATTGCCTCACTATCACAGCTCTTTCTGATTGAGAGCGAGAGATAAAGACTGACAATTTGTGTGTTTACGTGAACAAGAAAAAATTCAAATGTTTGAGACAATGTATAAAACAATCATTAGTTTGTGGGCACTAAACGTTAAAGCACAGTATTTCAGGGCTCTGTTATGGAGTAATAAGCAGGCTGATTGTTTTTTTCGTTCTGATGGATTGGTTGGTTCTCTCCATGTATCTTGTGTGTTCATGTATTGCGTACACGTGTGTGACCCAGAAAAACAAAATGTGCATACAGATTGACAGTATATTATGTATTTTCAGTGTTTTAAGCGCAGTGTGTACAGCATCATTCTGACTAAAGGTTTTGGACTAATTGTCTAGAATATTCACTTTCAGGAAGTCATTCATTTGGGTGGAAGCTTTGAAATATGCTCATCACAGACGTTGAGAAAACTGATCTCTTTCAGATGAAAAAAGCTGATTGTACAGTCCTCATTTATTATTCGGCCAAACTTTACTAGTGCATTAACTTTGTGAAATTTGGTAAAGTCAGTTGTAAATATAACGTAAACTTGTACATGGAATGTACTGTTTATTTGCATATCTTAATGCGTTCTCGAGATTTTAGAAAGAAAAAAAAATGCTCACTTGACAATCGTATATAATTCTGTCAAATATATTTTACACTGTCTTCGGATGTCTTTTGTTTCTGCATTTGTATTACTTTTACAAAATGACCAAGGACTTCAACACAGCTTTTAGCACAGCTCAGTCACAGCTTTTTATAATAAACATTAAACAAGAAATATAATCAACATAATTTGAGGTATTTCTAAATGCCACAGATATTCTGTGAGGAAAAGAAATCTAGGAAGGATTTTATCTGTCATTCATCATAACAGGTGATGGGAGGAAAAAGTTGTTTCGGCACTGGTTAAACATCTGTGCTATCATGCAATATATCTGATTTAAATGTTACTAGCAAAACATTTATCTCATAAGTAAATATATATGATATATATGTTTTTATATATATCTATGTTTTGATGGCTGCCAGTAAATAAAGTTGCTTTTTTGTGTCCATATGGTGTAATTATAACATCTACCAACGGGCTTGATGGACCAAGCTACCCCTCTCTTGCAGTCCGCAGACAGACCCTTCTCAGCTAACCAGCAAAATCTTAACATTTTGACCTGGACAACCTCATGAATCACATGACCAGCCAAGTAATAATTATTTTAGCTTGGTAAGACCTGTAAATAAGAACATTTCTACAATGTACAAGTGTCGTCATTTGTTGTTTATTTTTTACTGGAGGAACAGCATCTTCACTGAGATGCAGTTGCAGTCTTGTGAGAAGCTTTTGTTTAGTACTGCACATGGTATTTCTTGTGCTGAAATCTGCTGATAATGCGAAGCCGCAGAGACAGACCCTTTGTGTTTCAACATTTCAACACATTCTTAATTCTTTTTGGCTGTGTTTATGTAATTATTAGCTTGATGATTTATGTTTTTAAGTAACTGGTTTCCACCAACACAATCCTCACGTTATTTCCATGTATAGCGATAAAACACTAGTTTAGATATGATTTAGTATGATTTGTTAGATGGAAGCTCCACCTTGTGGTCCGCTGACTTCTGCAAGTTATACATTTTTAAATATTTGATGTATATTACAATTGTTTTAAAGGGGTCATATGATGTTGCTAAAAAGAGCATTATTTTGGGGCGTGTTGGAACAAGCTGTTTTAGGTAGGTGTGGCTGACTCTGAACTTTTATAAAGAATATCTCTTTGGATTTGAGACTTAAGTCTTTGCAACTTTACAGATGTTCTTTATGCACCAAGAGCTTGTAACACTCCAAAGAGAAAGGAAAAATTGAAATCGCATCATATGACCCCTTTAAAAAGGAAAGTGAGAAAACAATTGGTCAAACAATTAGCCATGCATTTTTTTAATTGCAAGCAACAATTGCATTATGTTAATAAATGTATTACCTTTCACAGAATTAATTTGTTTAGTTTACAAAGTTATATAAAAAAAAAACGTTCCCTGGTTGTGAACGTCACTGACATCAGACTTCACAGCGGCGCGCCTTTCAGACTTTCAGAGCACGAGACAGTTCATCTGAGATCCGCTGCTTCACTCGGCTGCTTCTATCGGAACTCACGGTGAGAGTGCTGCTCTTATACTCATTCTCATGCTTTAAAGAATGTGTTATATCGTGTATGTTTGCGCAGATATTTCGACGGAAACATATTACGAAGCTTTTTTATTATTATTATTATTATTTCGCTTGGTGGTTTCAGTAAGATAACAACTTTTGCCTCTTCGTCCTTTTCTATCCTTATTACCTCTTAAGCATATTTTTCATTTGTATTATTTTTAAATATCAAATTATGTTTGTCACCTAAAAACTGTATGGATAACAGCTTTCTTTTACAATTTGACCATTAAGATAAGCATTTTCACGTTTGTCTAGGCGGGATACACCCCGTAAGCAATCGCCATCTCTTCTAAATATACTTAAATGATTTATAAGCAATTTCATTTTTCGTAAAGTGTTCATGGTATTTTATAAAGAGGAAGAATAGAAAATGTGCACCTGCGACTGCACAAGCTTGATCGAATCGTTATGTTCATAATTTTGTGTGTCTTGAATTGAGTGGGCAGCTGAGTTTGAAAACATGCAATTACATATGAATTTCAATTAGACTCCAAATAAGGCTCTTCTCTTTCTGCACACATAATTAAACATCAACTTGGTCCATCCATGTGAATTTTTAAAAATGAAAAAGAATGTAAAATGATATAGTAGAAATCTTTTAATCCTTAAAAGTAAATTGCCTTGTCACATAGGCTACAGTATGGGCATATGTAATTATATTTGATAAGACAATACATAATTTTACTGTAATGTAAAAAAAAAGTTAAAATATATATAGCTAAGGCAAAATTTATAATTTTACAATCAAATATTGTTACAGTTATTAATTTAATAATTTATATATTTGTCTTTATTGGCCACAGTTGCTGGAATGGTACATTTTTAGGAACTTTAAGTCATCATCTGGTCTTCTATTGTGTTATTATCAGTCCATTTTATGGTAATAAACAAATTTTAATAGCTCAAATCGGTAGGCATAATTAACATTATATAATTTAATTTAATGACATACAGTACATGGACTGCAACATATACAGGAACAAAAATGCCAGTAATACTTATAACATCATCACTTAGTTTGTACCTTAAATTTTATAACCACAGATTGCAGTTTTCTACTGTAAATGTAGCAAAAATTAATTTTACAGTTCTGCAAAACTGTGATTCTGTGACTTTAGAAGATTGTTTTAGATGCATTTTTTTTCTGGCCCCAATAAATGCTTGAATCTCATGTGGGCTCTATTGTCATACTAACACAGCTGCACAGCTCATAAATGGTGTTGAGAAGTGTGATATCCATATGTCTTCTTGGTCATTCGTTTCCATCATTTGGTAAAATTTTATTGTAAACCTAAATTGTTGCTTGGTAATTGTGTTTTCCAAATGTGTGCTGTAATTACAGAGCCACTCTCCTAAAGAATGATGTTTTTAAAGATGCTACATTATTGATCATGCCACACAGTGGTATCAAGGCAGTGACTGCACAATGCTGAATGAATGTCAAAGAAGTCTGAATGACCATCTGCTGATTCTTGCTAGAGGGTGATTGTTAAGAGAGAGCAGATGCTCCGAAGGTAGACCATCTCTGAATCACTTACAATCGTTTCGGCTATTAAGAGACCCCAAATCAGATCAATAAAGACCTTTGTGTGATTTGTTCTCCAGCCTCAATCTCCTGCTGGCTAACTGGGAATCAGTCTTGGAGACAGCAGGTCTATTGCTTAACAAATGAGTCTTTGGAAACTGCTTTGAGTCAACAGAGACATTTCCGTGCGGACTAGTTTTACGGTTGATGTCATATGGCGTGGTTCTGTTCCATTCTTTTTGTTATCTTCACACCTCGCAACATGCCTATAGAGACTGTACTCCCACTCAGGAGTGTGTGTGTGCTTTTGCGTCTGACTGTTTTTGGGACAGGATGAAGGAGGTTTCCCTGCTGTGAGGATGAGGAGCGTTCTGCCAGGATGCTCAGCTAGAAGATAAGGGAGCCAGTTGTGATACTGCGAAACAGAAGCGATATTTGATGGAGCACCACATGTGATGTAAGCAGTCACATTGGAGTCAGGATCTCTCTCTATCTTTCCCTCAGCTCTTGGCACCAGACGGATCCTCCTTATGGCAGTTAACACTTAGCCTGTTGTTATGCCTTTTGTGTCCTTGACACTTTTAGAGCTGCCAAAACGAACAATGTGAGGTGTGAAATTGCTGAAACTGTTTGTCAAGATATGGGTGCTCTCATTTGTGTGGGTTTATTTCCCTCTTTTGAAGCATTCTTTTGTAATTTTAGGAGTCTGCCTGTGAAATCTTAATGTTTCAGCCAACCTTATCTCAGATTCTCAGTGCAAGATGGGAACGATGCAATTTGCAAAGCTAAGCACTCGTTTTTCCCTCTTTGATTGATCTTAGTCACAAATAATGTGCTTATACAGACCAACACACCAGCAGTGCAATATCTGACTTCCATTAAAAAGAAATTGTGATAAAGCAATACTCTTTACCTGAGTTGAGTATGAAATTGTACTTATGATATTTGAATTACAGTGATATTGTTGGTGTCATTATAGACTTTCCACATTTAGTCCAAGGATTATGGTTGGCTTGATACCAGAATTTTGGTTTGGTATAATATCAGTCCATGGTACCTCAGTATTGATACTAAAATCAATATCTCAATACAAAACGACAGTAGGTAGACTGTTAAATATGCATGATAATGGATACATTTATAAATCTAATGATTTAAATGCTGTCATGTATTGGCAGATAAAGGTAATCATTAAATCAGGGTTATAGAATGAACAACTTAAAAAGCCAATCAAACCTATTCAATAACCAGTAATAAAGCAAATAAATAAAATCAATTTATAATCAAATTATTACCTACCATCAAATTATCAAAGTGCATCTCAGCATATTTTTCCACTTGTTCCACTTCAAATATTCCAGAACTTAAAATATATTGTAATTAATTCAATTAACAATTAGCTCAAATGCACTCAAATTAGACAGAAAAGCCAAACTCCTGCATTAACTTTCTTAAATTAAATTGTATGTTAACTTTGCTTGTATGTCTATATACAATACAATTTGTAGCCAAATATCTTTGAGGCTTCGCAATAGTGCCACCACTTGATGGCTATGACTGTCTTCACTGTCTGGCAGATTTGGTGGGTGTGAATCTGCCGTGGGCAGCATCCCCTCATATTATTTGGAGTGCAGCCAATTGCTTCTACACACCAAACATGACCCGATCCTAAACACCATAGCTAAGGTAGACCTACATATAATTCCCGGAATAGAAACTAATTAGAGTTAGCTGCTATTGACTGAGAAAATGTTCTCTGTGTCCCATATGTGGTCTGTTTTCGCCTCATTCAGCATCAGAAAACTCACACAAAGATGTAACCTTCTTAGATCTTCCAGTTGAGAAAGAGAAAAGGCTTCAACCTTTCATCCTGTTGAAAAGTTTTTTTTTTTTTGTTCTTCTGCTTTCTGGAGGTAGCAGGGGTGCGACAGATGGCTTATGAAGCCCCAGATCTCAGCAGGAGGAGATGTTGAAGACCTCACAGTGGAAGCTCTCCCTCCTCTTGAGATGTCAGTGAGTTCATTAGTGAGCTCCACATTCCTTTCAAACTTTTGCACAATATCATGCAAGTCGCTTGTGGAGGCTTTTATCAGTTATTCACACAGTAGTAGGATCTGAAGTGTCTGAACACCGTGTTGTGCTCAAACATACCCTCTGTGGTAACTCCACCGCCTCGCTGTTTTCTTTCTGGGATTTTTTTTCATTCTCTTTCTGGGTCTGGGTCTGGTTGTCTTTTGCTGAGTTTCCAGCACCATGCTGGGCTCCATGTTGTGACCCTTTGCTGAATATCCTGTATGATCATAACTTGTCTGCTGTTACTCTACAAACAGTAGAAGTACTACCGCATGAATCCACTGAGATCTTTGTTTGTTGTATGGCTATACCTCTATGTCTTGTATCTCATATGCATGTGTCTGTGTTTGTGATTTGTTTTTTGTGATACTACAGAGGATCTGTTGGTTACTGGAATGTGTTTCCAGGATTTATATTTGATTATTTCTGTTGGATGGACCGGAAATGTCAAAGAAATTGAATATTCTTTCTATGCATTTAAAAAAATATATTCAATGCTTTAGCTTGGTGATTTTTAACATGCTGATGACATGTCAAAGTTACAGTATTATATAGTTTGACTATTTAATGTCTTCTTGATTCACTAAGGCAGGGATTCCCAAACTTTTTTGCTGCTTATTAATAGTTAGTAAGGTAGTTGTTAAGTTTAAGTGTGGGGTAGGATTAAAATATCTAAAATATTGTCATGTAGAATAAGGCATTAATAAGTGCTTAATAAATAATAAATAACCAATATGCTAGTAATATGCATGCTAATAAGAAACTAGTTAATAGTGAGAAGTTGTCCTTAAAATAAAGTGTTACCATATATATATATTTTTTTATTTATTTATTTTATTTGGACTAGCAACGTCCTAGCAACCACCCTGAGCAACCACATAACAACATGATAATAAACACTCAGAACACCTTACCATAGTAGCATGGTACTGTACTGTATAAGCCATTCAGATCACCTTAGTAATCACCAAGAACACAGTGATACTCACCACTCACATTTTCTGGGTAAAATATATATCGCATTCTCCTGAAAAGGTGAAAATCAGCAGTAATTATTAGTACCGAGCTATTTGAGCTAGTAAAAATTAGCATTGCAGATTTATCAAAAAATGTATATTTACTCTCTTGTTTTGATCAAGGCCTTTTCAAAATCTAGAAACCACATTTTGATAAACAGCCACTGAATACAGAACAAATAGGCAACATTTTAGCCAATGGCTGTATTATTGATTTTGCACAGCCCAGCATCTTTATAAATTGTGCATTGGATGGTTCCCCATCCCCCTCAACATCTCTCTTTCTTGTCATCTCATGGTCAGCATCTCACCTTATGGCTGAGCCCTGGGCCTTTGCCATCTCTTGCCAGATGTTGTATATGTTATCCATGGCTCCTGTTTAAATAGTGTGTGGTCTTTGTGGGTGAGGTCCTACCAAGCCCAGCAGGGTGCACAGCTCCCACATCTCAAGACTTCATTGCATCCCATCATTCAGCTCCTTCAAAGCTCCACCTGTTAGTCACATGACAGTAGGCAGTTTTTGTATGGGATCAGCATGAATCAAATCAGCCAGAGCCTTCGAGACTTTTCAGGAGTCTGAGGAGCTTTCAGACATTTTTGCTTGTTTGTTTGTTTATTGTTTACACAGGTTTTT
>NW_015537935.1:783177-789999 GCF_001515605.1 Sinocyclocheilus anshuiensis | reverse complement strand
GTATCTTTACTGTTGTTTTTTTTGTGTGGTGGATGAGAGATTAATGAGCTACTAACGAACACACTTGTCATACTAACAAGTCTACTGGGGAGTGCTCATACTGAATAGAGCCCAGCAATTGTGTGGAGACCAAAGCTCAGTGGTCGCTCTAAACTCTCTCTGGTTGTGAAAACACACAGTTGTGTACAACTGACGGACACAGCCCAAAGCACTCAGTGTGTATTCCCAAATGAAGCACCTGCAATCTTGATACAAATTTCCTCTGGCAGGAGTTTTGCTACCCAGGCTCATATGCAATTTCCTTCACTTAGTCTTTGTGGACGGGTTCTTAAATAGCCCACAATAAAGTCCTCTGGTTAGCAACCCTACACAACAATCTCTGCAGGGTGTGAGGTGCATTTGTGTGTCTGTGGCTGATAAGGCTGGTCCAACTATTGACCCACATGAGCTCAATACCCCATCCCCATTGATTTATCATACGCCGCTGTCTTCACAGAGCAGAATGCCTGCCTGAGTGGGTTGCCAGGTTGATGAACTACCCCCGCCCACATTAAAGAATGTCTCAGAGACCTAAATAAGCTAATGCTGACACCAACACAATGTAAGCACACACCCCTAAGCCCACAAAAGCGTGGGAAATAACTCAATACAAGCACTAATTGATACTAATGCTAATGGTAGCGCTAACACAATGTTAAAACCTATATGTACACTGCCATATCTCTGGATGAGAGTACATAGCAAAGATTGGTGGTAGAAAGTTTTCCTAAACCTTGCTGTGTGTGCATGCAAGACATTTTTGAATCTGATTGCGAAAGTGAAAAATGTATAATATAAACCATGGCATATCAAACGCTCCTCATTACCACCCAGATGTACCAAACCCTTCTCATTAAATTCTGCTTAATTTCACTGAGCTTGATTCATTACCTAAATCACAGCACTGAGATACCAATTATAAGGCAATAATGGTGAGAGATGGAGCTGCAATTTTAAGTTTTGCTATCTTAATGGTCTCTCCAGTTGCAAAGGCAATGAAGAGTAATGTTCTCCTCTGATAATTTTACTTGCATCTTAAAGGCGGCAATAAGAATTTTGGAGATTTTTAAAGATGTACTGTATGGAATTTGGATGATCATTTATTCATCCAGCCCAAATGAATTATAGGTGTACTCATTCATTTTCTATTGAATACATTTTGCATATAAAAATAAAAACTTTTGTGAAATATGATTAACATGATGCACACTCACATATCCAGTCAAGTCATATCCAGAATGTTGAGATTAAGCAATCTGACGACTGAGGTACTACTACTACTAATCTACTACTACTACTGCTACTACTACTACTACTACTAATCTACTACTACTGCTACTACTACTACTACTAATCTACTACTACTGCTGCTGCTACTACTACTACTAATCTACTACTGCTGCTACTACTACTAATCTACTACCGCTCCTACTACTACTAATCTACTACTACTGCTACTACTACTAATATACTACTACTGCTACTACTACTAATCTACTACTACTACTACTACTACTACTACTACTACTAATCTACTACTAATCTACTAATCTACTACTACTACTACTACTAATAAAATAATAATAATAATTTTACTTTCTGACTGTAAAAGTAAAATGTTGCTGCAACAGCAATTAAACAAGCTGTGACAAATCCTACCACACGCAGCAGCCACAGTCGCCACCCCACAAATTTTTGGTCCATAAAACAGCCTCACAGCCACAAACTGTAGCCTTAATCGGATGCCGGAAGAGAGCTTTTGGCAAAGCTCTGCAATTCAGAAGACAGTCATGCACCAGAATGAAACATATGTTAAAAAATGAAAAAGATGTTCCATTTGTGAATGTAAGCAATAGATATAAGATAAAACTCGATGTGGACTGGGCTTAAATCGAAAGTAATTAACTGAAAATTCATTATTTATTTTGAAGTTATTATCTGTGCCTTTCTAAATAAGAGCTTCAGGTACATTTCTAATAGATATCTTTTAAATTTTACATCTGATGCATTAATTAAATTGGCCCAAACAGTCTTACAAGGATTCTTTAGCATTATGTGATTTTCGTTTGGAATAAAATGGACTCGTTGGGCAGATTTATATTTCTTGCTCTCTTTCTCACTTGCCGATAACATTTACAGGTATGCATTTTATCAGTTCATGAATCCCCTGGGAATCAAACCCATGACACTGGCATTTCTAGCACCATGATCTACTCTTTAAGCATGGTTATCATTTGTGGAAATGTGGTTTGGTCACACAAGCCTGACACCTCATAAACTGGCTAAGCCATGAAGTATAGCCTTACTGCAGCATTATAAACATGACAAATCATCAGAAATATAAAGATATCTTAGATGTAAAGTTAGCATGCTTGTATCACTGGTGCCAGTCTTAAATGCAAGGACGGATGCCTGCCATTTGAGGTAATGTGAGCAGCTCTCAGGGACAAAAGACAGAGTAAATAAAGGGGCCAAATTTACTAAGGGGAGCATCTGAGGATGAGAGCAGACCTCGGATGATCAAAGTAAGACCCGTGTCACTGATTTGCATGGTGAGATGCATGGTGAGAACCTCCTCATAAGCTTGACTTTGATATGCCACCTGAGGAAAGATTCTTCCTTTGGATCCTCTTCTTCTTGGCCTATGGGAATCCAAACCTGAAATTTAGTCTGGCAAGTTTTCTCAACACATTTAGGTTGCCTTTGAGCTCTTGTTTATTTCATGTCAAAGCAAAGCCATTATTTAAATATGAAAGTATATTTGTGGGTGTAACATGATGCTCTGGTTTGAGATGTCCTGATTTAAAATTCAAAAGTTTACTTGAAAATCCTTGAAAGTTTTTCGTAGGTTTTTTTTTTTCAGTTTTGATTAATTTAAGCTTAGCTAACTAAGCTAAGTTATAATAAACATTATTATCAGGGCATATTGGCTATAACATTCAAACTTATGTGGCTGGATTCTTGGATACATGGTCAAACAGTGAGATGCACACTGGATGTTATAAATATCTATTTGCCAGTGTGTCAGTGATGGTTAATCTATTAATTTATTCAATAATATAGTACAAATGTAATTCATACATACACTGAAAATGCTTTTTACATGATGAGCATCCTTTAATTTTTTGAATAATAATAATAAAAATAATAATTCTTAGCATCCTTAATATTTGAAATATTAATGAAATTTAAATATTGATATTATTGCCATGTAATATTGCCAAATGAATGTGGTGCAAGAAACCAATGGTTCAACCAACAGAAAAAAAGGAAATTATATCATAGAGGAACCACACTAACCTTAGTTCTTGTTGTAAAATGTGGTCACACTTTAGTTTAGAGATCTCATGATTAACTAGTTTCATATTAGCATGCATATTACTAGCATACTGGCTGCTTATTAGTTATTATAAAGCATGTATTCTGCATGGCCATGTTCTACATCCCTTAATCCTACCCCGTACCTAAACGACTACATTACTAACCATTAATAAGCAGTAATTCGTTTACTGAGGCAAAAGTCGTAACCTAAAATGCCAGGTGTTGTTGATGATATTTAGGAATTAATTATTCATGATATATGTAAAAAAGTATATTTAATAAGCTTTTCTCAAAATAATAATTAAGGTGTGTACACTTACATGTATTCAAAGTGCAAAAGTGCAAAAGTCTGACCTGATATTGCCCTAAACAACAGGTTGCGCTGTGTTTGAAGATGGCGGCTCCCGGCTTTTGTCGCCTCTTAGCTCTGCTCCTCATCACACTGTCCCACACCTTGTACAGCTCTGAGATCCCATCTGAAAATGCCAAACGGAGTCTGGCCCTGTCTTCCACCTCTGACTCCAAGCAAGACCATGACATGGGACTTCTGGGCGGCAGCCAACGACGGAGACACTGGTCACGTAAAGACAGGGATAGTGTTGTGCTTCACTCTCAAAGGCCACTGGATCGACCGGAGGATGATGGGACAAGTCTGGAGGGTCTAAGCCCTGTAAGGCTGGAGATAGGGCCCGGGGACAGTATGAGGACGGAAGTTCATGAGGAGGTCAGGGGTCCTGCTCATATGCGGCGGGGAAATCATCCACCGGAGGGAGAGTTCAATCGTAAAGGCAGGAGACATGGCCACGGGCATCAGGCTGATCACAGAAAACGGGGAGGCAAAAGAGACAAAGGTCGAGCTAAAGGTAATTGAGATTTGCTGAATTTTCTACTTAGTTAATATGAGTCATATATTGCAATGTGCAAGAAATCATCCCCCATATTTCTGTTGCTAAAACATCTATGCCAAAAGGACAAAGGAATCACAGTGGTGCCAATTTTTTATTTTATTTTAAGTGTTCAGTCTTTACAAGAACCAACTAAGACCTCTTTTGGTTATCACTAGGGTTGCCAACTTCACAAAAGGAAAATATGGGACAATCATGGTTTTTCATAGAAAAATAAGAGACACACACACACACACAACATCTGCACCAAGTGCTAACCATGGCAGAAAATACAAACACACATAAATGTGAGTATTAAGCATGAAATTATTGTTACAGTGCCTTTAATTTCGATGTGTACATTTAAAGCACAGTTTTAATTACGTTTATTTACGTCTCTTGATTTTAATGGCTTATTGCTTTTAATTTTTTAATGCCTCTGATATTGGTTATTAGAGAACAATTAAAGCGAAAATATTAGATTTAATATGGGCTGCTTTTGGTGCTTGACACTTTTTTATTTGTCATTTTGTGTTTCAAGAATAAGGTCCAAGGTAAAGAATACGCTAGAAATTACTTGTAAAATGTTTTTCTCTATTTAGCATTACAATAGTGAAAGACGACTTCCCTTATTGATCACGTCTTCCCTCAGGTAGATTAGCCTACATGTTTTCTTGTGCGGCTGGATGTTGGAGTCATGAAAAATAATCACGTTGTTTGCATTCGCCAAAACGAATTTGCTGAAAACAAAAAACACTGACGGTGACGGTGAAGCGAGAGCCACCAGCCGGCAGAGGATTCTGCTTTGTCTTAAGCCTTCCTCATACAGTTATGTTCACAATTTGTGATTTACTTATTGCATACTGATCATGCGTGCGAGGGGGCTGTGACTGGATGATGACAGGTGATCAACACCAGATCAACGGGACAAGGGAGGTCACATATGGGACAAATCAATTAGGCCCAATATACGGGATGTCCCGGCTAATACGGGACAGTTGGCAACCCTAGTTATCACAAAAAAATTAAAAAGTTAAACCTGTATTCTTTACATTTGGTGAAAAACTTCAGGTAGTCTTCTAAGTCTTTTTAGTTGACAACAGGTTTATAAACAATTCTCGTTAGTAATCTGATAAAATGCTAAAATGTATGTTTTTTTTTTTATTTGAGCAATTATGTAAATGTAAATGAACACAGTGCCATGCTTCACTCTGAAAATTGCACTAAATCACAGCCTTTCTTTTATTAATTGCACTAAGCCAAGTCATTTTATTTAAATTACTTGTACAGACCTATTTTTCAGTCTCTGCTTTTTTCCATACATTGAAAGCTTATAGTAACCAATGACTGTCAGTTAGTCAATGCTTGTGTACTACATTTAAATTCAGCTGAAGCTATATGAGAGAATGGCCAAAAAGTTGTTATCCACAGGAATGACAGGCAACATGTAATTACAAACTTAAGTGGTAATATAGCACCTAAAACTACTTTCATGATGCTTTTTGGAACTTGGCAGCACCTTTTCACAATAATCTATGACTATTTAAAGAGCAGAGATTCTTCAAAATGTCTCATTTGTGTTCCACAGAAGAAAGAAACTATAGTTTGGAACAACACGATGAAGTACATGTTGACAGAATTGTTATTTTTGGGGTGAAGTCTGTATTGGCAGAGTGACAAATCCAAACTTTCCCTACTCACTGGCAGGTAGATATAGAATATTATTTAAAATTTATCCAGCTAAGCACACATCCAGCTTCAAGCCACGTTCAAATAACAAGAACTACATACACTACTTGGTCCACTACTGGAAATCAGTCTTATTTTGATTAATGTGATTAATGATTAATAGAAAGTTAAAAAAAAAGAACAGCATTTATTTGAAATAGTAATCTAACATTGTAACATAATAGTTTCAATGATAGTCTCATCACGGTTTTGTTGTTTTTACTGTATTTTGATCAGATACATGCAGCCTTAATTGGCAAGCATAAGAGACTTATATCAAAAAATATAAAAAAACTTTTTCACTGTATAGAATTAAATATATTTAACAATAAAGCCCTGAGATGTTCAATAAGCCTATGGGGTAGAGTAACATTGGGTTTGATTCTGTGTCTATAAGTAGCCATATGAGATGTTTGCCAGTGGTGGACGAAGTACACAAATCAAGTACTTGAGTAAAAGTACAGATCCGTATAATAAAATATTACTCCAGTAAAAGTAAAAGTACTCAGTTTTCAATTTTACTCGAGTGAAAGTACAAAAGTACTTGATTTTTTATGTACTTAAGTAAAAAGTACCAATAGATCGATGTTTATTTTGCAGTTTTATATAGGCTACTTTTATCATTTAATTTTATATTAGCATATATTTTTTTATAATCCTACTGGTCAAAATACCTGGGATTTTCCCAAAATAACCAATAAGGAAATAATGAATATAATAAGGAAAATATAATTAGATTTTCATAATGATTTTTTTCTTCTCAAACCTTGTCTGTGGTATAAAACCACCCCTGGCCAAATGCCCCCCGAGGGCATCACTTCCCACTTTGATAATTACTGTAGTTACCATG
>NW_015537935.1:780301-781440 GCF_001515605.1 Sinocyclocheilus anshuiensis | reverse complement strand
AGTTATTTTATTTAATCTGTGTTATTTTAATGTTTTTTTTTTACTTAAAACATAGAGACTCTGATGTTAATGTGTCTGCATTCAAGCATTTCAGTGGGCTTAAACAGATCACCCTTTACAGCAGATTTAGTTCACAAACAACTGACAGCTTTGACCTAAATATGATTTTCAGTTACAATAATTAATCCTAAAATTCGACATTAGTAACTTACTTTTAACAGCATCAGACGCGCGCGCGCTCACAAGATCTCCCGGTCCTTACTTCTGAATTCAGTTCACTGGAGACTCGCAATAAATGGATCATTTGAATCAGTGAGTTGTCGACTCGAGAACAGCTGCAATCGGGTCATTCCAATTCGTGAATGAATCGTTTGGTGCGATTTGCGAACCGATTTACCGGGTTCATTGAAAAGAATCAGTTCGTTCATGAATCAGACACCGCTTCTGCGTCCCGTAGCACGTGATATATTATAAGGAGTAACGATATGTTGTATGAAATGTAGTGAAGTAAAAAGTACGATCTTATGCTTTGGAATGTAGTGAAGTAAAAGTAAAAGTTACTCAAAATAAAACTACTCCAGTAAAGTACAGATACTTGAAAAATTTACTTAAGTACAGTAACGAAGTAAAACTACTTCGTTACTGTCCACCACTGATGTTTGCCAGGTCTAAACTACGAATACTAATTTTATTAAAGACCAACCATAGTTTCTCTCTCTTTTTCTCCTAGGGGATCTCTATGACCCTGAACCTGAATTAGGCTCCTTGTTGAAGGATATGAATGCATTTGAGGATGATTTTTTCACCTCCCCGTCCAATCACGACAATGCCCCACTCACTGAAGCTCCCTCCCCTCTCTTGCCCATTTTGGTAACCACGGCAATCAACGAGCATCCCCCAACACTGTCCCCAGCCTCCACCAAACCCCAGGTACCCTGGCAAGCAGAAGCGTCCTTGAATATGAAGGTCTGTTGTGTTGTCCAGAGTGTTTAGTTTCCTAAGATGCTGTTATTCTCTCATTTACACAGAGGACTATGTTCAATATGTCCTGAAGCATTTTTGCATTGTTTGATGTGTTTGGGGGGGGCGCAGAGCAGTTTGCCTTGATTATTTTATATATATATATATATATATATATA
>NW_015537935.1:778884-779787 GCF_001515605.1 Sinocyclocheilus anshuiensis | reverse complement strand
ATTCCTTTTTTTTTTTTTTTTTGTTAAACATTTCACCAGCATCCTGATTTTATTGTTAGAAATACTTAAGTCAGTGGCATTACTCTTGGGACGTTTTGCTGCTTTCAGTCTGCGTTAAACTGCCTTGAGTCTTTTTCCACTCTGTCATTTTGTTGTTAGATCACAAAATGAACATCTTCATTTGAACCGCACACTGTGGCAGATATAGATACTGAAATGCTGTTTGGAGCCAGTAGTAGAGGTACTTGTCAACCTTGTGGTGTGCAGCGCTTCATCAGACAGATTTATTTACCTGTGCTTCTGTGCCGTGCTTATTACTGAGTGCCGCCCGGGGCTGGATCATACACGAGTAAAATTACCCAGCTCGCTTTGCACCAGGGAGGAGGTGGAGGAGGGGAGCTGTCACCAGAGCGAGTGAGGGGTGAGATGTCGCTCGCCCATCCTCCTGCTCCTCTTTTTCACAGCCATCTGTTCTGCTCCATTCTCCTCCCTGGATCTCTTTTTACCACTCCCTGTATATATTCAGATTCTCTTGAGGGACATCACTAGGCCTGGATACTGATATTAATAAAAACTACATTTGCATTTCCTTAAGGAAATACAAACGCTTACAAAGCAGCAAAAGAATAGTGTTTTTGCTAAAATAATCCAGAAAGGAAAGTACGCTGCCAGAATGAGACACAGAGAGATGAGCATAAGCTGATACTGGTGAAAATTCTATGACTTAAAGTCAATAGGTGATTTCCAAATTTTAATCTTAAAGGGGTCATATGATGCGATTTCAATTTTTCCTTTCTCTTTGGAGTGTTACAAGCTCTTTGGAGCTCTTGGTGCATAAAGAAGGTCTGTAAAGTTGCAAAGACTAAAGTCTCAAATCCAAAGAGATATTCTTTATAAAAGTTA
>NW_015537935.1:763123-773735 GCF_001515605.1 Sinocyclocheilus anshuiensis | reverse complement strand
TGTTCACGCAAAGAAAGAAGGCGTAACTTTTATTCTCGCTGTAGTATTGTTGCTGCTGCCATGTCATCAAGACGCTGTGTGTTTCGTTGTGAAAGCAAAACTACTTTGTTGGACTCCAAAAGAGGATACGACTAGAAATCAGTGGTTAAGTTGTATTTACAACACTGTTCCGGAAAAGTTCAACTCAAATATTCAGATGTTTGCAGCGCATTTTATGGAGGACTGTTTCCTGATCCTGGTAGAGTAGACTACAATGCCGGTTTTTAACTTTAAACCGCATAAACACATTTCATTACACCAAATACACAAAATAATGTTCTTTTTAGCAACATCATATGACCCTTTTAAGTAGATTAAATCTTCAGGTATCAATTTATTTAATTTAATTTAATTTTTTATTGTATTTTATTTTATTTTGTTGTATTTTATTGTATTTTATTTTACTTTACCTTACCTTAGCTTACCTTACCACACCACAATGGTAATGGTCTTTTTATTTAAATTAAATAAATAAATGGATTTTTGAGAAATAAAGAAAAAGAAAGAAGAACAGTAAAAGAACAAGAATAAGAATTTTATTTCAAAATATTCACCCATGCAATATTTTTTTGTGTCGTCAAGTCACCTTTATTTGTATAGCGCTTTATGCAATACTGAATGTCAAAGCAGGTTTACAGTGTTAAACAGGAAAATAGTTTGTCTACCTATTACCTATTAAATTCCGTATCAGTTACAAAATATTATTACTTGCCTATTAACTAGGATTTACACAAGCTTCAGTCTGGATCCAGAACACCTGAGAAGAGATGATGCCAACCCCTCAGAGGACCTCAGATGATGCCAACCCTGAAACAACATACAGAACTACCACATTTTGCTATAAGTTTGATTGCATCATATAATAATTGCTGTTAATAGTGTTCATCGTCTGTTTTATTACGTCTTAAATTGATTTTTCCGTACTGCTGGTTCGTCTGGTCAGAGGAGAACTGGCCCCCCGACTGAGCCTGGTTTCTCCCAAGGTTTTTTCTCCATTCTGTCACCGATGGAGTTTTGGTTCCTTGCCGCTGTCGCCTCTGGCTTGCTTAGATGGGGACACTTCATTTCCAGCGATACAGTTGACTTGATTGCAAAGATACTATTTAAACTGAGCTGGATGTTGACATCACTGAATTCAATGATGAACTGTCTTTAACTGAAAAATTAGTGTTTACTATTGTCATTTTGCATTATTGACACACTATTTTCCTAATTAATGCTGTTCAGTTGCTTTGACACAGTCTGTATTGTTAAAAGCGCTATATAAATAAAGGTGACTTGACTTGTCAATAATTTTTTTCAGCTAAAGTCAGCATTTTTGCATTTTTGTGTGCCTAATATGTTGAAAATATAGAAATGCTTCTTGTATTGTCACATTCAGTTGTGAATTACATGAATCACATAAATGACTATATTTTCAGTTCAGTATTTTCAATTCAAACTGCAAAACTTGACAGAAAAGTGAAGAGGTGGGAGAGATACTATTGTTTATTTTTATAAACACCAGAAAAAATAACAATATAAGAGCAAAACACAGTTAAGTCTAGTCTAGTGTTGCACCTGCTGCTCTGCACATTGTTCCAAAAGATCCCAACAAGGGTGTTAACGTGGAAACAGTCAAATGAAGGCAATGCTATGTAATTTTTATTTAATCTGTCGGCGACTGTGGTGTGAGACATCTCGGTAATTTAACATGAAATGCTGTTGCTTAGATGCAAGCAACAGACATGCTTGAAGAAACACATTTTATTACATCTTGATGAACAGACAGAACAAAAGCTATCAAAGCTGCATGTTTGAGAAGCTCAACCACTGATGACACATCCACTGATGAACATGGTGCAAGAGCTTTTCAGACAAAGAAAAAAAAATGATGCGAATAAACCAAAATAGCCACATCAGGAGGTCTTCTTGTGTGTAGTTCGCTTTAAAACTATGGTGTGGTTTGGAAAATGGTCTGAAGGTGCACATTATTTTCATAAATCCAAATAGGTTACCAATTGCTGGTAAAATTGGCCATTTACCAGCAAATTAGGTTGGTGGGCAAAACAGATAATTTATTTATTTATTTACCTGATCCCAATTTTATAAGTCAATTTTGTTAAAGTGGTTTAGGCTGAATTAATTGCAGAAAATGATGTTAGAAAAAGAAGATTAATTAATTGCAGAAAATGATGTAAGAAAAAGAAGAAATGCTAAATAATTTCTAAACAGTATTGCATTGCAAGCACTGTAATGCCAAATGGTGTACAAGCCTATGTTAGTGGTATGGCTACACAGAATTGAAACTGTAACACACAAACCCCCAGCTGCTACTCAAATGCTGTGGATTGCAGTTCAATGACTTAAAGTACTGTAGACAGTTCTAATTAGGCTTCGATCACTAACAGCCTTAGATAAAGAAATACAAAGACAGATCTTCAGTTTGCACTTAATCTAACGGCCATTCCTCTAATAGATCAGCTGTAGTCTTTAGAGCCAATCTATATACCTATCCATCTATCTATACTACTCCATAGGTATTTTGATGGCATGTCACAAATTATCCAGTTCTTAAACATGATGCAAAAGCAATTGTTTCAAATAGCACGCACACAGTGTTTTTTCCTTGTATTGCTGAGGCACTGAGCAGCAGAAGTCAGTTATTAGTCTGGTTAGATTCTCTCTGTCCTCTCCAGTCATTCAACTCCCAGAAGAGCACCATCCTCAATGATGTTCACTTGTACTGTGTCAGTGCCGCTGCTGCTCCAGCATATATCAGCATGTGATGCCAGAAGCTTTAGAGTGTAGGCTTCAGTGTATACACATCTAAGAGCCAGATTTACTAACAGCTTGCACCAGCGCAAACCCTCTTTTGGCAGTAAAAAACTGCTGTCAGGGTTTACTAAAGACATGCAGTGAAAAATTAGTGATGAAAAGTCATTTTTGTTGCTGACCTTATTGCATATGCAGTTGTAGGAAAATTGATGGGAGGAGACTATTTAATTGAAGTATGTATAGAGATTTACTCAAATTTGCGGTAGTCAATTAACTGTTTTTTTGGATTTTGGCAGAACTTCCCACTCCCATCAGTGCTTTTATGGGATTGTGGTCTCACGCTAAGTTGCCTTGTTTAGTAAATCTAGCCCTAGTATGCTACTATTTTTTAGAACACAAAAGGGTACATTTTGAATGTTCATACAGCTCTTTTTAGGGTTTCAGTGGACATGGAAAATACAAGGGAATTTCTGTTACGAGGCAAACAAGACGTGAGACGTGCGGATCCATTTGAAAGCTTTATTTTTTTAATGTATTTTTTTTTATTAAGAGTGCAAAACATACAACATACGGTGAACACAAAACACAAAAACAGCAGTAGAACAGCAATGATAATAACGGCAATGAAAATAAACAGCAATGACAATCTGAATAATAGTAGTAGTATTTAAGTAGTACTAGCATGCATAATAATAATAATAATACTAAAGATGGTGATGATAACAATAATACCTTGTGATGACGGCAACAGTAATATCAATAATAATAAAAGTAATAATAATAATAATAATAATGATGTAATAACAATAGTAATAATAATAATAATAATGTAATAATGACACATGCCATACCTATCCTAGCTTCTGTGTCAGTGTTCAAGTTTTTTTTTTTTTTTTTTTTTGCAAGCATTATTTAAGGACATGGTCAAAACAGGTGAGGGTCAGACAATGGCAAACAGGTATATTGAGGGCAAAACGCAAGAGTAGTCCAGTGAACGGGCATGGGGTCGATCTCCGGTGAAATCCAAAGGGTTAATCTGAAACACAGGCGATGATCCAGGCGAGGGGTAAACAGTATCCGAACAGGTCGAGACGAGAGGGTAATTCGTAAAACACAGGCAAGAATCAGAACACGGGAAAACACAGGCAAGGCAGGACTATGACTATTTATAAAACTAGAACAGGCTCCGTAGAGGAGCTATCGCTATGAGAGTATTATGTGCTTACAATACTCAGCAGTCTGTAATGGTTTGAGTGTGGCTTATGTAGTGTGTGTGATAGGTTTCAGGTGAGCTTGTGATTAGTGCAATGGAGCATGGGAAATGTAGTCCAGGGTGATGTGTAACAGTTTGTGTAGTGTGAGAGTCAATGTAATCGGAAAGGGTGACCTCTGGTGGCAATCGGACGGAAGTCCATGGACAGGATTTGTGACAATTTCAGGGAATTTTAGAATTGGGATTTGCAGTTATGTATATTGTGGTGTATGCAAATTTCTAATATTGTTATATTTTTTCTTTTCATATTCATGTTCATTATTTATACATTATTATTCATTATGAGTTATTCTTTTTTATTCTTTTTATTGTTACTCTTAATTATATTCATATTACTGTCTTATGTTACTTATATATTCAGTATTACTCATTTATTTTCTTTTTTGTATGTATTCCATTTATATTTTTATTCCGTATAGATGTAGTATATTTTTCTTTGGTCTGACATATGAAGGGTACATTTTGTTATGGTAAAAGGATGTTTTGGTAAGATGTTGAACACTTTTTTAAAAACATTTTTTAAAATATATTTTATATATTTAAAATATTTTTATATGTAAAGGATGTTCTCCGAATTGGCCTTTCTTGGTACTAGATGTTCTTTCCAAGAATTGGTATTTGCAAAGTGATATTTGAAGATTGCTAACCTCTGCTGTTTCAGCATTGAAGGGTGTAAAACCACAACTTATATCTCTATTTTTGTACCTAATTGTGAGAAATTTTTCTTCCTAATTCTTTCCTTTGTGATCCATTGAAAAAAATGAACGGCCCAAATTTTTGGAATGACATGAGGGAGAAAAATTAAAAATGTAATTTTTGTCACATTTATTTGTTTAGTGCTTTTCACAGTACATAAAGTTTCAAAGCAGCTTTACAGAAAATGCATGTTTCAGAGTTACTGTGTCTTTGGTATCTAATAAATAGGGAACATTTCCTTACATTTGCTTTAATCTCTGAAACCATTGTA
This sequence comes from Sinocyclocheilus anshuiensis, assembly GCF_001515605.1. Taxonomy (NCBI): domain Eukaryota; kingdom Metazoa; phylum Chordata; class Actinopteri; order Cypriniformes; family Cyprinidae; genus Sinocyclocheilus; species Sinocyclocheilus anshuiensis. The sequence goes on along the minus strand of NW_015537935.1, from coordinate 768,699 downwards.
TTATGCTAAAGTTCTAAAATTATGTTAAAATTGACCCTAAGTGGATTGAACACAATTCACTATAAATGAATGAATGAATGAATGAATGAATGTTTAGTTAAACAGACAAAATTATGCTATACTTCAGTGGATTAAGGCGATGATTCAATTTGTGATCATAATGATTATGACATATGGATAATAGTCTCGTAATTCATCCATAGCTGACATCATCTGAAATCTTCACATGTAAGGCTGGACCCAAATTGGAGCTGGTGCAGTCTCTAGTAACCTCAGAATGGGCATCCTAAGATACAGCAGAAACCAGAAAGCAAAAAGATTAGTATAACTGCTGTTATACTTATTTTAGACAAAGATGATGTGCATTTGTTACAATTTCATTAGACATAATATAAAAAATAAATAAAATATATTATATTTTTTTAATATAAAAAATAAATAAAATAAAAAAAATGGGGAAGTTGTGGCCTAATGGTTAGAGAGTCGGACTTGTAACCCAAAGGTTGTGGGTTCGAGTCTCGTACCGGCAGGAATTGTAGGTGGGGGGAGTGAATGTACAGCGCTCTCTCCCACCTTCAATACCACGACTGAGGTGCCCTTGAGCAAGGCACCGAACCCCCAACTGCTCCCCGGGCGCCGCAGCATAAATGGCTGCCCACTGCTCCGGGTGTGTGTTCACGGTGTGTGTGTGTTCACTGCTGTGTGTGTGCACTAAGGATGGGTTAAATGCAGAGCACTAATTCCTAGTATGGGTCACCATACTTGGCCACATGTCACGTCACGTCATAACTGGAATTCTATATTATGAGATGTGTTATGTAAATGCTTGGCTAAAGAGATGTCTTTACATTGAAACTGAGAGAGTGTGTCTGAGTGCCGACCATTATCAGGAAGGCTGTTCCAGAGTTTAGGAGCCAAATGTAAAAAAGCCTCTATATCAGACTTTGATAACCTAGAGTTCTATGACCTTAAAGAGCATGATGGATTGTAATGAGACAGAAGATTGGTTAAATACAAAGGAGCTCGGCAGTTTAGGGCTTCATATGTAGCAATATTTGAATGTTAAAGCGGAACTTGAGAGGTAGCCAGTCTAGAGATGATAAAATTGGTGTGATAAGATAATATTTTCTTAACCTGGCAAGAACACTAGGAGCTGCATTTTGAATCAACTGTAGCTTGTTTATGGAAGCAGGGCAGACACTTTGCAGTGCACTACAATAATGTAGTCTTGAGGTCATTAATGCATGAAGTAGCTTTTCTGCATCAAAAAGAGATAACATCTTCCATAACTTGTGATTGTTTCAAAGGTGGAAGAAGGCTGTTTTGGTAACATGGAAAATATGATTAAAAAAAAATCATAAAAAATTATTAAACAAATTGCTCTCTAAGATAACACTTAGATATTTAATTATAAAGGGTGGAGTAGCATTTTGGTCCAATGACTAATAAAATGACTGGTCTTTCATGTCTTTAATACACTACATTACAAATTATTTGAAAATTGGACATCAATAACCCTTTAAATTGGAATAATTGTGTGAGGCCAGGCAGTTAATTGTTAATTGATATCAACATGATATCAACATTGAGCTTATTTATTATTATAAATACCCTCTGTCTTATTTTGCAATATTTATCAGCGTACATTATGTAAAAAATAAATAAAATATAAAAAATCGTATCAAAATTTAATAACTTTCTCCACCTCTAAAGCTTCCAAAGCTGTGCAGAAGTTGAAAAACAATGTAGTTGTACGCAACAATTACAGGACCAAGTACAGACTACATTCCATTAAATGCAATGGCAGACATAGTCAATCTCAACAGAGCAACAGTCTCAAGATCACTCCATGTGGGATTTAAATTTATAACCTGTAGTTATGAGCCCAGAGCTTTATTGATTGTGATGGCATAACTGCATATTGCTTTTTGAATTATGAAGAAAATGCCTTTAGTACTAAAATACAAAAATGCTTTTGTCCAGAAGATGACCAGTAGGTGGCGCTGTCACTAAGCTTGGCTTATGTGACGCTTCCTCTGACCATGTGAGCCAGGACAAGCACAATATGTCACATCACAGAAGTTAGCATTCTGAATACTTTTTCGTATCTTTAAAGGGGTCATATGATGCGATTTCAATTTTTCCTTTCGCCCCACGGTGCATTTCTGGGTTACATCGTCGGCCAGGAAGGAATTCAGATGGACCAGGGGAAGGTTGACGCAGTCAAGGAGTGGCCTCTTCCCCAGACTGTCAAGGAGCTCCAGAGATTTCTAGGATTCGCTAACTTCTATCGTCGATTCATCAAGGATTTCAGTTCCCACACTGCTCCTTTTGACTTCCATGCTCCGAGGAAAACCCAAGTCCCTGTCCTGGACCACCAGCGCCCACGAAGCTCTCACTAGACTCAGAACAGCCTTCAGCACGGCCCCCATCCTTCATCATCCTGATCCGGACATGCCGTTCGTAGTGGAAGCGGATGCCTCCACCACTGGCGTTGGGGCCGTGCTGTCCCAACATTATGGTGAGCCTCCTCGCCTCCAGCCTTGCGCATACTATTCTAAGAAACTGACCCCAGCGGAGCAGAATTAACGACATCGGCAACCGGGAGTTGTTGGCTATCAAACTCGCCCTGGAGGAGTGGCGGCACTGGCTGGAGGGAGCAAACCATCCGTTCACAGTAATTACCGACCACAAGAATCTTCAATACCTCAGAGAATCCAAGAGACTTAACCCTCGCCAAGCCCGCTGGGCATTGTTTTTCACCAGGTTTCAGTTCACCATTACCTATCGTCCTGGGAATCGTAACAATAAAGCCGACGCTCTCTCACGCATGCTGTCCAAGACCCCTCGTCACCTCCCCGTAGGCAAGCTAGTGCCCCTGCCGATCCCACATCGACCCTGATCTCACCTGGGAATCGATTTTGTGACTGACTTACCCAACTCAGACGGGTGTACCTGCATCTTGGTAGTCGTAGATCGTTTTCCAAAGCCTGTAAGCTAATCCCCCTCAAGGGACTTCCAACCGCCCTCGAAACTGCAGAAAGTTTATTCACACATATCTTCAGAAATTTTGGAGTCCCCGAGGACGTAGTCTCTGATAGGGGACCTCAATTTATCTCCTGCGTTTGGAAGGCATTCTTCCGGCTATTAGGGGTCACTGTCAACTTGTCCTCAGGCTACCATCCCCAGACAAACGGCCAGACTGAGTGGAAGATCCAGGAACTCGGACGCTACCTCCGGGCATACTGTCACGACGACCAACACAGCTGGAGCCGTTTCCTCCCTTGGGCAACCGGGAGTTGCTGGCTATCAAACTCGCCCTGGAGGAGTGGCGGCACTGGCTGGAGGGAGCTAACCACCCATTCACCGTGATTACCGACCACAAAAATCTTCAGTACCTCAGAGAAGCCAAGAGACTTAACCCTCGCCAAGCCCGCTGGGCATTGTTCTTCACCAGATTTCAGTTCACCATCACCTATCGTCCCGGAAATCGTAACAATAAAGCCGATGCCCTCTCACGCATGCACTCTCCAGACACTCCTTCCGATCCTGAACCCATTCTCCCTCCAGCCATGATTGTAAGCCCCATACAATGGAACATCGACGAGGACATCTGTGCCGCCACTCTCACGGAACCTGCTCCGCCGGGAGGCCCAGAAGGGAAAACGTATGTGCCCACTTCCCAGCGACAATCCCTTCTGGGCTCCGTGCACAATGTACCGGGCTCTGGACACCCAGGCAGCCAACGGACCCTCTCGCTCCTCCAAGCTCGGTACTGGTGGCCCAGTATGGCCCGGGATGTCATCGGGTACGTCCGCAGTTGCTCAGTCTGCGCCATGTCCAAGCCTCCTCGTCACCTCCCCGTAGGCAAGCTAGTGCCCCTGCCGATCCCACATCGACCCTGGTCCCACCTGGGAGTCGATTTTGTAACCGACTTGCCCAACTCAGATGGGTATACCTGCATCTTGGTCGTAGTAGATCGGTTTTCTAAAGCCTGTAAACTAATCCCCCTCAAAGGACTTCCCACCGCACTCGACACTGCAGAAAACTTATTCACCCACGTATTCCGAAACTTTGAAGTCCCCGAGGATGTAGTCTCCGACAGGGGACCGCAGTTTATCTCCAGCGTGTGGAGGGCCTTCTTCCGACTACTAGGGGTCACGGTCAACCTATCCTCAGGCTACCATCCCCAGACAAATGGCCAGACTGAGCGGAAGATCCAGGAACTCGGGCGTTACCTCCGGGCATACTGTCACGACGACCAACACAGCTGGAGCCGATTCCTCCCCTGGGCCGAGTATGCGCAGAATTCCCTGAGACAGTCCACCACCGGCCTCACGCTGTTTCAGTGCATACTCGGTTACCAGCCCCCGCTCTTCCCGTGAACAGGAGAACCGTCGGAGTTTCCAGCTGTAGACCACTGGTTCCGAGCGAGCGAGAGAGTGTGGGACTCAGCTCATCTCCACCTCCAACGTGCAGTGCGGAGGCACAAGGCCTTCGCAGATGCTCGGCGTACTTCCACTTCCACTTACCATCCAGGAGAAAAAGTATGGCTGTCCACCTGGGATCTGCGCCTCCGCCTGCCCTGTAAGAAGCTGAGTCCCCGCTACATTGGTCCGTTCCCGATACAGAGGCAGATCAACGAAGTAACCTATGAACTCCAACTCCCACCCAGGTACCGAATTCACCCCACCTTCCATGTTTCACTCCTTAAACCTCACTCTCCCTCTGCTCCAGGCCCCACCGAACCCGACGAACCTCCTCCTCCAGAAATCCTTGACCAACCGTCCATCTACCTGGTCCGAGACATCCTGGACTCGCGGCGACGGGGTGGTCGGCCGGAATATTTAGTAGACTGGGATGGTTATGTACCGGAGGAACGTTCCTGGGTGGCCAGGGACGACATTCTGGACCCTTTGCTACTAGAGGACTTCCATCGCACCCATCCTGGTCGCCCCGCACGCAGAAGCCGTGGCCGCCCCCGTCGTCGCTTGAGGGTGTCAGGAGCCACCCCTGGAGGAGGTGGTAATGTCAGGGATTCATCACAGTCACTTCAGTCTCTACTGAATTCTCCTAGAAAGACTTACCTTCTGTTCCTCCCGCGATCCTCCAACGACTCCTTGGAATCTGTTCCATGATCTCCAACGATACCGGCATAAGATACTCACCATCAGAACTCAGATAAGAACCCTGGAATCATTCACTGTGTTGACACTCACCTGCCTTTACCTCACCCGTTCCATTCCTCTACTTATCCAGTCAATAAACCATTCTGTTTTGCACTTACCTGTTGTTTCTGGCCTTGCTTTGTGACAATTATAAACTAAGTGGATTTAATATGGTATTAATTGTGTGTAAGAAATAATCATACTCTTAAAAGTTATAACCACAAATGCGTGAGTATTACAATGTATTATAATTGTTGTTATGATTATTTATGAGTTGATACATGTGTATATGTTTTTATTATATATATAATGCATTATGCATTCATTATAATCCCTTAGTTCACCCAAAAATGAAAATTAGCCCATAAATTACTCACCCTCAAGTCATCCTAGGTGTATATGACTTCC
>NW_015537935.1:744118-761888 GCF_001515605.1 Sinocyclocheilus anshuiensis | reverse complement strand
TAAGAAAAATATCCATATTCAAAATGTAATAATCACTTTAATGTAGCTTGCACTCACTGTTGTACACAGAAGCAGTTCCGGGCGGATGCCGTATGGAGGTCGGCTGTGCGCATGCGCCGCTCAGAAGTGACGCATGCGGAAGCGCAGCGGAGAGATCAAAACAAAACAACGGTCACTAATTAGAAATACAAAATGAGGATTTGTAAAGAAGAATGTCGGAGAATTTTGATATAAGCCAAGAGGTGACTGGTGCTTCCAACTTTGCTTCCTTTGCTCCTGTAAACAAACATTGGTTTTCACGAGACTCCACGGCGCATGCGCAGCACTGACCTCATCCGCCCGGAACCGCTTCCATGTACAACTGTTGGCGCAAGCTACATTAAACTGATTATTACGTACCCATTTTTGAATTCCTGATGTGCTGTGGGCTGGGTGAAAGTTGGGGGGGGGTAGTATTTAGTTACATTTGCTTGTATACTTCTTGTTTATTGTAATATATATGTTACTTTGAAAAAAAAAAAAAAAGAAAGTGTTACCCAAAGCTGTTATATCACAGGTTTTGAATTAGCACCTTGCTTAAAGGTGACATCAAGTTGATCACCCAGAATAAACCTCTCTAAAACCATGTTTTAAATCCATCTCATTCAGAAGCCGGCTCGAGGGAAGGCTCAAGGGGAGGTGATGCCAACTCTGGACATGGCACTCTTTGACTGGACTGATTATGAGGATATGAAGCCTGTAGACACTTGGCCATCCAACAAAAGAAAAGGTATGAAAGTACATTCTCAAGTTTAATCAATAACAGTGATTTTACAATCTGTCAGATTTGTTTCCTTTTTTTTTAAAGACCAAAATCTTTGGGGAGTTAAGACCAAGCTATATTGAAAGATCTGAATAAATATTTGATTATAAGACTGGATGTAGTTCTCCCAGATCTTTAAACCTCTAAGCGTAAATAATTTGCAAACTCACAGCTGATTTCTTAATAAAGGATTTCATAGGAGGCCTGTGTCTGTCTTTTTCCCCAATAAAGATAAACGTCGTGGCAAAAACAAGAGTAATGGGAACGCAACACTTGATGCTGATGGCATTGACCCATGTGACCATCATCTCGACTGCCTCCCTGGTCAGTGCAACGCTATAATTGTTTTTATATTACAAAGGAATAGTTCGCCCAGTCACCACATTACAAATCTGTCATTATTTACTTTTCATCATGTTGTACCAAACCTGTATGATTTTCTTTTTTTCGATGGAACACTGATGGTACATTAAAAAAAAAAAGTGTCTTCTGGGCACATTCATGAGCGAATGAGATTTACCCTTTGAGTCTGATCTTTTCAGTCAGAATAGTTGATTGGGGTACAGTGACAACTCTCTGCCTAACTACTGTAGTATGATGTGTCGTTGAATAAATTACCCAGCTAGTCACACCGTGGTTTGTTGCACATTCGTTATCCGAACCACATTGGTTTAGTCAGGAAAATGTCTGGGTCATATCACCAATAAACTATTAAAACCAATAAACTACTGTACTATTAGGAGTTTTTACATTACATCAGGGCACTAACCTGACACAATGTAATAAAGCGAAAATCAAAACAAAAGCTCTGTTCTTAAATCTCTTCCATATACAGTATTTCTTTTGTCCTAACCTGCTGTGACAAATAATAAACAACATTTCTAAGTTTGTATTTCGACAGAATATGAAATATATAATATCTCCAGCATGTAAGCTTTTTTTGCTCAAGAGCATTAAATCCATGCTTCTTTCTTTCTTTCTTTCTTTCTTTCTTTCTTTCTTTCTTTCTTTCTCTCTTTTTTTCTTTCTTTCTATTTCCCAAAATATACCTTCTGTGTTTCACAGTAGAAAAAGTCATATTGGTTTGGAATGATGTGAGGATGGGTAAATGATGATGAAATTATTTTTTTTTTCCAGTGAACTGTTTCTTTAATATGATATTTATTAGCAAGAAATATGATAAAATTCTCGCCAGTGTTTACATTTGTGGTTCATTTTGTGCTGCGACCAGGTTCCTGTTGTGACCTGAGAGAACATGAGTGCAAACCTCACAATCGCGGCCTAAACAACAAGTGTTATGATGACTGCATGTGTGAAGAGGGTGGGTATGGCTTTTTTGGTTTCCTTAGAAGGAAAAATTACATTCTAGCAATAAACAAAATATAGAAAGGAATCTCATAAAACTCAGGAACATGTCTGGGTCTTACAGTATTTCACTAATAAATCAAAAGAAAGAAAGAGAAATACAATACTGAATTTTACTTAAAGAAAATGAAGTTTATTTTTAGAACTATAAAGATCTTTTACATTGCATCAAGGCCCTAACCTGGGAAAATGTAATAAATTGAACTTAATAAATGTAAATGTAAAATTCTTTAGGTCTGCGTTGTTATGCCAAGTTCCACCGCAAACGGAGGGTGACCCGAAGACGGGGCCGCTGTGTGGAGCCAGAATCAGCCAACAGCAACCAAGGAGCCTTCATCACCATCTGACATATAGAGAGATATCCCATATGACTGATGATGGACTGAGCTTTGAAGAATGTGGGTCAAAGTTAAACGTCCTCAGCCCACAGAATAAATGTACATGCACTGTTCATCTGCCTGTCAGGGTTCTGCACCATTCAGAATTAAATATAGAATGGCTTTTAAATTCTTGGATTTTAATTGAGGTAGCAATCAGGATACAGAATTAATTTGAAACAGGAAGTAGAATTGTATTTTTCAGTTTGAATGAACCATAAACGTTATCACACACTCAACATATGGGATATTTCTAGAAACACTAGATGATATTAATAATAAAATTTTGAAATGCCATATAATCAAATTATGGTTTTGGACCATGGAATTAATCAAAGCCAACTAATGGACCACTGAATTTTTTTTAACATACTTTTACTAGTAGTACACTTGCGTGGATAGATGAGCTCCATATATTATGTAATTGATAGATTCAAATTTGGTCAGTATTTTTAAAATAAAATGATTTGAAAACAATTTGGCGATTTTTTTTGTGATGCAGGGTGGCATAATTAAAATCTGAAAATATCTGGGGGAAAAAAGACGCGACTCTACCTAACATTTTTTCAAAACTCTAAAAATGTACCTTTACACACAGTTCATCACAGATTCCAGCTGAAATGAACACTAGAGGCAGTAAAATGGCAACAACTTTCATCTCTTTTCAAACAAATGATGATTATGGGGACATATTATCTATTAATAAACAGTTATTTTTCTGTGGTTCCTTGCACAATATTATAGCATAACCTCAAAATGTTTTTACCATAGCACATGATTTGTGAATAAATACATTTGGACATTGGCATCACATAACCAGCTCCATATGTATGGCTTGGCTTTTCTAACACAGTAAACTTACTCAGTCTCTCACCCGGTACAGCACTGCACTTGAGTTCCATGAAACACAAGTCATGATAAAAGAGATCAAAGACTTGTAGAAAATCCCATTGTTTCTTCAGCTAATGCATTTTTATCTTACATTTGCTTTGGTTAACACTGTTGGTTAGGTTTAATTGTAAGTGGTACAGTAAGTTATTTAATTTTCACAGGCATGTATTTATTTCCAATGAACCTTGGTTGGAAGTGAAAATGTATTTAGTTTATAGAAATATGTCTGTTCAAAGAAAAATGATTTGTGCGTATCAGGGATTAAATAGGCACAGTTATACAATAATAGTGATTAAATTGATGATGCAATTATTAATTTTTTGAATTACAATTCGGTCAGTTCCTCTTTCTGTTATTCAAATTCCAATTCAACATTCTGACTGTGGCCAATTGAATATGAGAATTCACACTTATGACTTTAAAGGAAGCCGATTCTTAAATTATGAATTTTGCCCAACCCTGCTGTTTGTCAAAACTTACATATAAGTTCGTACAGAATCATTTGTGTCTGAATGGAAGGCTTTTTCTACTGATTTATTGATGTACTACTGTCAATAACTGCTGTATTAATGGATAATCATTTGTTTGGTTTATTTGTAATATATGCTTTATTTATTCAAGTACCAAACAGCTTCTTTTATTGAGAGATGTGTCAATGTGCTCTTCTTTAACGACTGTGCGCTCTGACAGAAAGATGGATGGGTGAATGAGTGATTGTTACCTGTATGGTTAGAGGGATAGAGATGGACAGAGGAGATTGAGGGAGAGATGGATGACTTGTCAGTTTAAATCACTGAGCTTCTTTATGTTCTGACACTCCTCTGCGTCCCATCCCCCTGCGTCTTGATTTAACTGTTTATTAGACTTTTATGTTAGTGGAGCTGAAATGCTTTAGTCTTTGTAAAGTCTTTTCTGTCACCTTGTTTTCAACTTGAAATTTCTCACACTCGATAAATTGTCGATTATTTTTAACTGGTATACCAGAAATAAACGTAACTAAGGACACTAGGATCCTAACAGTTTTTTTCTCCATTACAGACGCTCTGAGACAATAGCACACTCTAATATATTATTGCAAATATTTAGGTCACAAAAATATTAAGTTTCCCTACAACCTTTCAAAACTGTGTGATTAGGAAAGGCAACAGTTACATTTGAAGTAGTACACTTCATGTTACCATGCACTGCTACTGAAGGTTCATGATCTAAATGCATGGGGTACTCTGATGACTTGCTACTTACTAGCTAATATGTGTAGTGTACATGACTGTGCTTAGTACTTTCTCCCACAATGCACCAATGATTGACTGGATATAATATAAGCAATTTTTTTTTCTTGACTAGATGTGATATTTTCCCCAAACCAACAAAATATGCAATCCCGCCTCACAGTCGATTCTAATGGTTTTATTGGTCATGTAATTCACATTGTTAAACGCATACACAACAATGAAACAAGTCTGAACAGGTGACAGCTCTATTGAGTTGAACAATAAAATTAACTGTGGGATGGGGTTTTTGATTAACTGGTTAGGCAAAAAAAAAAAAAAAAAGGTCAGCCATATTGTGTCGTAATTTTTAATTTTGTTGTAAAATGCTTTGTTTCATCAACGCATTGACATATTGTGACGAATGTATCAGCATCATACCCTGAGAGTACATGAGAAGTTGACAAAGGATGTAGGCAAAATGTCACAAAATTGTAAAAAAAATATTTTAACCACCAGATTCCAACCATAACCGCATTAGATTCCTTGTGTAGCTACATACTTTTTCAAACTTCTCTTATAGATTTAGGTGAAATCATCTTCAGACCATGCTGGCCATATCAAGTTGAAACATCAAACCATTCTCATATAACGCATCAGTGAATTATAATGAAACATGAAAATGAAACAAATTATAGGCAGGAGAAGATACAGAAGATATGTATTTATTACTTTTGATTATGTTTTTTGAATTGTGCTGCAATATGGTTTGCAAAAGAATTCGTTTGAACTTTATTGCATGATTTATCTAAACTACAGGAATTTTGATATTAATCAAAAAAGGCATCATCTGTAGGTATTAAAGATAATTTTATTAGCACAATTACACAAAAAGGTGAACACTGGCGGTAAAGCCTAGACTTGCCATTGAATCTAGAACCTCAGGCAGTGTATGATGCCTCTGAAAAACTTCCTCAGAGAGCTCTATAATGCATGGATGTGTCCTCTAAACTGACTAATAGTCTGTGGCATCGTCTCTGTCCAGGGACTGGAAGGCTCTCTGCAGAGCAGGTGACCTTGCTTTCTCTGTCTTTGTGTCCTTCTGCCTTCCTTGCTGTTTATTTATCTTCCCATTCTCTTTGTGTATTATGTGTCACACTTGCTTCCTGAGTATCACTGTTTCTTGTTTTTCACCTTCAATTTATCACCCCATATCAATATTTGTGAGGTAGAGTCCAAATCAATTTTTGCACATTAGTGCTAGTCAATGGACAAGGCTAGTGGGTTAATGCCACACAAGGCCTTTAAATGCCAGGGGCCTTCTAAAACCTCAGGCTGCATGGCTCCAGACTGCAAAAGAAAACTTAACACTGGGGTCTTAGGTGCATACAGTCCGAGCTGATCATTGAAGCCTCCAGGCCATTCATGTGTACCGTATGAGATAACCACTGGGCCCTCTGCAACTTTTAAATGAGGGACCCTCAGAGAGTACAGTGTGAGCTGAACAACAGGGCCCCCAGGTGACTCCACAAGCACAATGCAAGCTTAACACCAGAACTGCATGTGGGTCAATAATAAATAATAGTGTATACAATAAAGAAAAAATCTTCTTAAAATCTAGTTTAAATTGGCTTTGAAATGTATATACTGTATGTATTGAAATTAAAAAAGAAAACTGAAAATGTGAAAATTGTTTTCATGTTGGTTTCACCTGGTTTTTAAAGAAACGTTTAAATATAATGACTTTAAATATCAAATGTTGTTCAACCATCAATTTAAAAGTATATATATATATATATATATATATATGCACACACATACATGACAGGTATGATATATCATACCTCAAAATATTATTTAAAAATCTAGACATCGTGAATTGAAAAGCACATAACCAACACATATTAGAAGTTCTAAATGAATAATTTCTCTAATAATCAAACCTTTCAGAGATGGTTATTGATCCGGGTTAGCAATATATTTTTCCTACTGGCGAAAGCTAGGATACCCAGTTTAATAGGATAAAGGTTTGTTTAAAAAAATAATTACATTTTTTGAGGAGTTGCACCATTGACATTTTACAACCTGAACTAACTGCTTGTCATAAAAGGCTCAAATTATAGACACAAGGGTCAAAGCAGGGTCCTCTCTATGATTTAATATGTGTGATTATATGTGTGTTATGTTTTCTGAAGGTTGGGCACACCACATGACTTTAATTTGATGTAAAAAATAATTATCTACTGCATACAGAACTGTTTAACATTAGCAGCTGCTACAAAGATAAAAATCTAAATACATGTTACCTTCCTCCTATACTGACTGTAATTCAGTTTTGGAAAAAAAAAAAAAAGCATCACACTCTTGTGCTTTTAAGCAGATCGAGCTGATGTATTTTTGATGCAGTCTCATGCTGGGCGTGGCTGGTCTTGGAGTGAGGCCACAGAAATGATATATCACATTCACACACATCCCGATTGGACACTCACTGCACAACACTGTCACCCCAGGAGCTGCATTGACTATAAAACAGTCAATAAAGCATGGGATAAGAGTGAGGGACAGAGAAAGAGAGGTTTCCTTATGCACTGCTGTTGAAATGCAGTAGATGTACATTCAGTAGATTATATTCACCGTAAGAAATCTGTGATTTAAGCAACACAGGAAATTGTATTGTGTTGCGTGGTAGCAGTACGTTTTGTAACACATCAGGAAAATTTTTTAACATCATGCGTATCAGTACAGGCTTGTGCAGATTGTATGTTTTCAACATATTCTGTAGGAGATTTGAGTGGTGTATATGCCTATATGTGTCACGGAAAAAACACGGATTCAATTTGCAGGTTCAACTCAAATTTATTTGAAACTCAAAACACAGAACTTGGCTGGGACTGCAGACCAGAAGCCGTAATTCAGGGCCGTGATTAGAGACAGGAAGAGGGGAACAGTCCAAACGAGCCTCCAGTCACTCCACGAGGCAGAGAGGGTAAGGCGTAGGGAGATCAGCGCACACAGTCCCAGCGTCAGTGCTGACGCAACGTCAGAGTAGCGAGAGAACAGCGCACAGGTTCCAAGCGTCGGTACTGACGCAACGTCAGGGCAGAGAGTTCCTTCTTGAGTGCGCCGAGAGGGGCAGGAGAGGAGAGGCTGCGAAGCGCGGTTCTGGTAATCACAGGGCAGGAACTGGGGAACAGAAAACTGGTGAAACGAGAGGCAGAGAGCGAGCGGAAAAGACAAACTGAAAACACTAAACTGTACTTGGAGCCTATGAAAACACGGCAGGACAAAACCACAACAAGACTGGTAGTAGATCACGAACAAAGAGTAGCGTGTTCACACCACAACGGTCAGAAACAAGACTACGAGGGGAACTTAAAAAGAGGGAGAATTAAGGAATTAACAAGTCACAGGTGTGACGGCAGCTAAAGTAGTTAATAAGATAACGATGGGGAGGGAAACCACGAAGACAATGAGCACATGGCGAAATGTCAAAACAGACAAAAAAACAACAACAACCTGCTGATCAGACCGAAGTCATGACAATATGCAATATGCCATGATTTTACAGTGTTCTTCATTGAACATTGCTAAGTGAGTGAAAATGAATAGCAATAAGCTACGTTTTTGAGGTATCCTTCATGACCATAGCACCAACATGTTGGAATTAATGGCGTACAAATGCTCAAATTAACTCAAATTAGGAGTTTGTTCAAACCCTAAGAATGAACAAGAGTAAAGGTGCAGACTGTGGCGAGAGGGTCGGGGCCATTTCCTCCCCCGGCCTCGCTCCGTTCCCACGGCTCTCGGCCCCGCCCCTCTCGTCACACAGACACACTACACTTTTTGTTCCATTGGCTCGTCTATTTCTACATTGTCTAGGAAATGGAAATAGGAAATGCAAGTTCATGTGAATTTTGGTGCATTCTGAAGTATACGTTTGTTGAACTCTGACCTTCAAATGTGCAAAAGTGAAGATGTCTGACCAATAGAAGATCGATATATCACGTCACCTCTAGGCAGAAATAAAAGAGCGAAAACTTTAAATCTGCAGGTTTGCAGCGTTTTGCAGCATATTTTTACATTTTAGATGTACTACAAACCATCCAGTATCCACAGAAATTTTGCACGCTCAAAGTCTAGTGTGACTGTGGCTTAATAGTGAAACACACACACTCACACACACACAAAACTACCTCTTATGTGCATCATAACACTGTCATTTGTGAAGACAAGCCTAATATATATCAGAGGTCAAACAAGTAGATGAACCTTTTTGCCAGACTCTCAAACAGCAAAGTAACTGATTTCCCATATGACATGTGAAAACCTTCCAAAGTAGGTTTTGGTTCCTCTAGCTCAAATCTGAGCTATTCATCAGACTTAGTGACATATGCTTCCAAAGAACTGTCCCAGGTGTTATTAAAATCATGGATCACTGCTGGCTAATTGGACCAGCAGCATCTATGAAATTCAATTTTGTTGAATTTAGTAATTTCATGTCCATAGGCATGTGTGTCTGTAGGAGCATTTAACAAATCATTTATGAGCACAGGTTATGTTTTATTTAGTTATGAATGAGCCAAGAGGTATGTGCAATTTATTTAGGTTGTTTCTGCTATGACAAGTCTTTAAAGGACTGCGTATTAAAATAACATGAGCCACAAAACGATGGGAGCTGAAGAATAACTTGTCAAACTCTGTTTAGATGCATTGATATTTTCCTAGAGCCAAACAACATGCACAATGACAGATGACAAAAAGGAAAAGTAAAAAAAAAAAAGAACCCTATTGATCTCTCCTATAACTTTCAGAAAACAAGATGTTATTGTAAATATGTACCAGGGGTGAATCTAGAAAATTATTATGCTCTCGTATGTTCAGATGGAGTAAGGAGTTGTGGGAGGTGTAGTCACATGGCTCTGGTCATGCTGAGTGTCACATGGTTTATGTTTGCAGTCACTTCAGAGAGCTGAGCAAACTTCTGTTACACACAGTTACGATGAAAGTGTTTGAGGCTTCCTTTGTGAAATACTGAAAACTACAGAGGGACACTAAATCATAGAGGGGCAGTGAAACTATGGAAATACCAGCAATAAATCTCAAGGTAATGTATTTATGTCTCATTATGTTTCATTCAGTATGTGTGTTGTACAGTGATATAAAAAAAATCCATTGCTAAATGATCCATCAAAACCTTAAAGATCAAAAGAAAAAGGTTGTTTTATTTAAAATATTTCTACACTTTTTATGATACAGGAAACATTACATTTGTTAAATAATTTAGCAGTAACTTAATTATCTATTACCTATTATCTATCTACCTATTATCCATTAAAGCAACTTTTTGTCAGTTTTGTTACATTATTTCCTCAGTTTTGCTTATTATTATAACCAGGAACCAATACAATTCTGAATGGATATAGTAGTGCTGTAAATACATTTATTTTATTCATTTTGGACAGAATCATTCTTTTGTATGGGCTCATATCCTCATCATTTTAGAAACGCATTGCATTTATTAAAGGTATTTGTATTTGTTCTGGGCACTGTGAACTTTAGAGATGCCCCAGATCATAGATATGTAAGCCCAAAAAGGCCCATGACTGAATGTTTACTGGGTTTGAGCCACCGCCTATGTCTAGGGAACAGATTTGTACATTTACTCATGAGCTGCACTGTGTGTGTGTGTGTGTGTGTTTTCTGCAGGCCATCGTGTTGGCTCACTGGTTACTGACAATCTGGTGAGAGTTATGGTGCATTTGCCTTTCTCGTTTCTGTTTTCTCACACTAACCTGAGGAATTTCACCATTAGTAAAACTTTATTATCCAGTTTTTAGTGCAACAGAAATGGAAATATATTTATTCTCCAGACTAAAAAATTCAAGCCTCTAAATATGTGTGTATATATAACATTTGAAGCCATTTTCATATTGTATTGTATTAATAAATTATGTAATAGATTAATTTTAATTAATTTTAATTGATCTCTTCTCTCAGTGTGGTACATTGTCTGTAGTAGCAGCTGGAGCTATGCTGGCTGCACAGGTCATGGAAATATGCTTTGCATTTAGGTGGTACTTGAAGCTTGAATGCTCCGACAGTAGAAAAATTGCTTATTATAAAATGTATGTATGGATCAGAGGACAATGAAGTGTTCAATTGCTCTATTTTTTTTAAATCACTTTATTGTTTTATTTATTTATTTATTTGAGCAAACTGAGTTATATTGACAGCCCTAATTAAAATATTAGTCTTAAAAGGTTTTAATCCATGTTTGTATGCAGGGCATGTTCGATCACCTGGCTTCCTACTTCTTACGTGTTGGGGAACGTGAGTGCTCTTGCAGTGGGAGTGTGGGCCATTGCACAGAGAGACTCCATAGACGCTGTATTAATGGTAGGTGTGACTTTTTTTATCCAAGAAGAACATGATTTTTAGGTCATGAAGGCTTAAAGACAAACATTTTATTCAATATTGATGACAGATGGGAAATCCACAGCTTGAGTCTTGCATAGCCAGAATTTTGACTATAAGGTCTGGTCCACATTACAGTTAACTGTCGGGATAAACCACCCTCTTAGACAGGAAAAGAGCATCTGACTGACGTGTAAAGCAAGAAATTCCAGTTTGTTTGTTTTTTGTGTGCCATTTAGGGGTGAGTTTATCTGAAATAGATTATGTGTAATGTGTATAATGTGTAATGCATAAAATTGTATTATACTTGTAACTTAGTTTGAATTAATCTGAATTAGTGTTCTTCCGGATACAAAAAATCTCTGTGTCCTCCTCCCCGGAAGTTGTCTAAAGCCAGCCAATCAGATTCGAGCTTATGAGATGGCCCATGAGCATGCTGAGATTAATTTTTGACCTTCTTATGTGTTTGTACATAGTATATTTGCCATACTAATATTTGATCTCTTCTCTCCTTCATTCAGTTCTTGATTGTGTTGGCAGTGACCATCCTGACTGACATTGTTCATTTTGGGCTGTACTATGCGGAGGTTGAAAGCCATTATGAGAGAAACCTGGACTTGTTCCGCTTTTGTGGGGGCATGGCCATCCTGAGCCTGCTGCTCAAACCTGTTTCCTGCGTCTTTGTCTACCAGATGTATCGTGAGCGGGGTGGCGAATACAACGTCAACTTCGGTAAGTGGGTGACCGAAGGCCCGGGGGAGAAAGAATAGAAGAAAGTGACTGATTAATTTTGATTATCTAATGATTAATTTAAAGTCTTTCCGTGAGGTTAAAATGCCAGCATTGTTTGCTTTGGTTTGTTTAAGCATTATTGAGTCTATTTTAGGCATTATAATTCCTAGCTCACTGATTGTGGAGCACAAGCAGAGTATTTCACTCAAAATGGCAAGCAAAATGAGTAAAAAGAGGAGCGTTTAATTGAGTTTTAGGGCTGGTCACAAGGCAGATGCCTGACAGAGCGGCCCACAGAAAAGACAAGAGACAGACAGCTTGACTGATCTCTGCAGTCTGAAAAAAAGGGCTTGGGCCTAAAAGGATCAAGCCAATTTAGACTGATTCCTTACTGTTAATTCTTTATTATCTGTGATCTTAGTATTTTAGCTGTTTTGTTGAGATCTTAATCCATTTATATAGTGTTAGGATTATTTCCCTAGGTCTTTTATTTACCCTGTAAAGTCTGACATATGAAATAATAGTCAGAAAAAAAACTAAAAAACTTGCATATGTTGCACAAAAATTACATTATTTTTTTTTTTGAGTATCATAGACCACTTGTATGAATACAGTATGATAAAAAACATGGACACCTCAGTTTTATTCAACTGAGCAAAAATATGAAATTTGACGTAAATATCAGTTGCTGATATTTATCTGGTCAAAAAGTAAGATGAAATTCAAATGGCTTGCAATGTAAATCAATGAGATCTTTATAACATGATAGCAGACCATTTACACAAAATGCATATAAATATCATTTGTCTCTCTATGGGCCCTATCATACAGGTGGCGCAATGCGGCGCCAGGCGCGACGCAAGTGGTTTTTGCTAGTTTCAGCCTGAGGCAGTTGTCATTTTCACATCCTGCGCCACGTTGTTTAAACCAGCAATAAATCTCAAGGTAATGTATTTATGTCTCATTATGTTTCATTCAGTATGTGTGTTGTACAGTGATATAAAAAAAATCCATTGCTAAATGATCCATCAAAACCTTAAAGATCAAAAGAAAAAGGTTGTTTTATTTAAAATATTTCTACACTTTTTATGATACAGGAAACATTACATTTGTTAAATAATTTAGCAGTAACTTAATTATCTATTACCTATTATCTATCTACCTATTATCCATTAAAGCAACTTTTTGTCAGTTTTGTTACATTATTTCCTCAGTTTTGCTTATTATTATAACCAGGAACCAATACAATTCTGAATGGATATAGTAGTGCTGTAAATACATTTATTTTATTCATTTTGGACAGAATCATTCTTTTGTATGGGCTCATATCCTCATCATTTTAGAAACGCATTGCATTTATTAAAGGTATTTGTATTTGTTCTGGGCACTGTGAACTTTAGAGATGCCCCAGATCATAGATATGTAAGCCCAAAAAGGCCCATGACTGAATGTTTACTGGGTTTGAGCCACCGCCTATGTCTAGGGAACAGATTTGTACATTTACTCATGAGCTGCACTGTGTGTGTGTGTGTGTGTGTTTTCTGCAGGCCATCGTGTTGGCTCACTGGTTACTGACAATCTGGTGAGAGTTATGGTGCATTTGCCTTTCTCGTTTCTGTTTTCTCACACTAACCTGAGGAATTTCACCATTAGTAAAACTTTATTATCCAGTTTTTAGTGCAACAGAAATGGAAATATATTTATTCTCCAGACTAAAAAATTCAAGCCTCTAAATATGTGTGTATATATAACATTTGAAGCCATTTTCATATTGTATTGTATTAATAAATTATGTAATAGATTAATTTTAATTAATTTTAATTGATCTCTTCTCTCAGTGTGGTACATTGTCTGTAGTAGCAGCTGGAGCTATGCTGGCTGCACAGGTCATGGAAATATGCTTTGCATTTAGGTGGTACTTGAAGCTTGAATGCTCCGACAGTAGAAAAATTGCTTATTATAAAATGTATGTATGGATCAGAGGACAATGAAGTGTTCAATTGCTCTATTTTTTTTAAATCACTTTATTGTTTTATTTATTTATTTATTTGAGCAAACTGAGTTATATTGACAGCCCTAATTAAAATATTAGTCTTAAAAGGTTTTAATCCATGTTTGTATGCAGGGCATGTTCGATCACCTGGCTTCCTACTTCTTACGTGTTGGGGAACGTGAGTGCTCTTGCAGTGGGAGTGTGGGCCATTGCACAGAGAGACTCCATAGACGCTGTATTAATGGTAGGTGTGACTTTTTTTATCCAAGAAGAACATGATTTTTAGGTCATGAAGGCTTAAAGACAAACATTTTATTCAATATTGATGACAGATGGGAAATCCACAGCTTGAGTCTTGCATAGCCAGAATTTTGACTATAAGGTCTGGTCCACATTACAGTTAACTGTCGGGATAAACCACCCTCTTAGACAGGAAAAGAGCATCTGACTGACGTGTAAAGCAAGAAATTCCAGTTTGTTTGTTTTTTGTGTGCCATTTAGGGGTGAGTTTATCTGAAATAGATTATGTGTAATGTGTATAATGTGTAATGCATAAAATTGTATTATACTTGTAACTTAGTTTGAATTAATCTGAATTAGTGTTCTTCCGGATACAAAAAATCTCTGTGTCCTCCTCCCCGGAAGTTGTCTAAAGCCAGCCAATCAGATTCGAGCTTATGAGATGGCCCATGAGCATGCTGAGATTAATTTTTGACCTTCTTATGTGTTTGTACATAGTATATTTGCCATACTAATATTTGATCTCTTCTCTCCTTCATTCAGTTCTTGATTGTGTTGGCAGTGACCATCCTGACTGACATTGTTCATTTTGGGCTGTACTATGCGGAGGTTGAAAGCCATTATGAGAGAAACCTGGACTTGTTCCGCTTTTGTGGGGGCATGGCCATCCTGAGCCTGCTGCTCAAACCTGTTTCCTGCGTCTTTGTCTACCAGATGTATCGTGAGCGGGGTGGCGAATACAACGTCAACTTCGGTAAGTGGGTGACCGAAGGCCCGGGGGAGAAAGAATAGAAGAAAGTGACTGATTAATTTTGATTATCTAATGATTAATTTAAAGTCTTTCCGTGAGGTTAAAATGCCAGCATTGTTTGCTTTGGTTTGTTTAAGCATTATTGAGTCTATTTTAGGCATTATAATTCCTAGCTCACTGATTGTGGAGCACAAGCAGAGTATTTCACTCAAAATGGCAAGCAAAATGAGTAAAAAGAGGAGCGTTTAATTGAGTTTTAGGGCTGGTCACAAGGCAGATGCCTGACAGAGCGGCCCACAGAAAAGACAAGAGACAGACAGCTTGACTGATCTCTGCAGTCTGAAAAAAAGGGCTTGGGCCTAAAAGGATCAAGCCAATTTAGACTGATTCCTTACTGTTAATTCTTTATTATCTGTGATCTTAGTATTTTAGCTGTTTTGTTGAGATCTTAATCCATTTATATAGTGTTAGGATTATTTCCCTAGGTCTTTTATTTACCCTGTAAAGTCTGACATATGAAATAATAGTCAGAAAAAAAACTAAAAAACTTGCATATGTTGCACAAAAATTACATTATTTTTTTTTTTGAGTATCATAGACCACTTGTATGAATACAGTATGATAAAAAACATGGACACCTCAGTTTTATTCAACTGAGCAAAAATATGAAATTTGACGTAAATATCAGTTGCTGATATTTCAAAAAGTAAAAAGTAAGATGAAATTCAAATGGCTTGCAATGTAAATCAATGAGATCTTTATAACATGACCATTTACACTAGTTTCAGCCTGAGGCAGTTGTCATTTTCACATCCTGCGCCACGTTGTTTAAATAGCAAATGCATTTGCGCTCATTTGTGTGCCCATGGGCATGCTGGTCTGAAAACGAGGTGTGTTCAGGTGCGTTACTGGCGTGTTGCTATTTTGAGGCAACTGAAATAGACTGCGCCATTGACCAACAAAAACCTTGTCTAAAGTCTGGCGTTAAATAGTTAAAGCTAAAGGTAAAGAGCATGAGTAATATGCGCCTATAGGCGTATGAACAACGCGTGTACACTTTGCTTATTACACACACAGGTATGTGCAGCAGCACACAAACATTTTTAAAAAGGATTAAAATGTAAAAGATTATTATTGTGTAGGCTACATAAATATAAAAATGCCTACATGTCATAGGCTAATGAATTGTCATTGCATGGATTTAGATCCGTTTCCTCTCTGGAGACGATTTCTGTCTTTGCGCTTGCAAATTCCGCCGTGTAAATAGCAAATTCGTGGCGCGAGTGCAACTGGCTCTTAAAGGGAATGGGAGATGAGACTCTGATTGGTTTATTGCACGTTATGCCCAAAACACACCCATTACTCATCAACAGAATAGGGACAACCCTTTTAGACCATGCGCCGGGCGCGCCGACCGTTTTTCCTGTCGTTAAACTAGCAAAAGTGGATTCGGACACGCCCTCAGTGCACCTACGCCGTGCGCTTTAGACCTTGTGCTTAGATCATTAAAATAGGGCCCTATATCTCCAAATAATATGTCTTAGAAGCAGGGGCGGACTTAGTGATTTGGGGCACCTAAGCAAATTTCAGGTATGGGGCCCCAACACAATAACTTTGTCTTCTTTTACATCTAACCCTTATTTTGCTCTCTCTCTCTCTCTCTCTCATAGTTTATAGTTTATTTACCTCTTGCCAACTTAAGTAAATAATTAGTCAACCTGATGGTGTTTTAAAGCCATATTAGTCTTATTTTTTGTCAGATCACAAAAGAAGACATTATCTTAAAAAAGCTTGCACTTGTCCATTTAATGAATTGTAACCTTCTTCAATCTTTTTACAAAAAGGATTCAAATAAAATTATCCCATGCAACTCGTTCTGTATCCCAAGTGTTCTTGAGGCATACGTTAGGGTTTGCCAAGAAACAAATTGAAAATGTTGTTGAGAATCAGCTCATGGGGAAATATGAATAATTAATCATAACTAGTTATAATTAATTATAAATATTTAGATCCGCTGTAGATATTTACTTGACCTCTCAGGGTCAACTGTCTGTCAGTTCTAAGAACGTTAATTTCCTGGTTAAGGGAAATAACTTTCTTACTGTACAATTCTACAAAGAGCTTGTAGCATAAATCTGCATGATTAAGTGACTCCAGTTATGAGCAAACAATGAACAACGTCAAGTGTGATACAAGTAAGGCTTTATTAACTACATAAACACTTAAACTAGTCTAACATACTACATAAACACTTAAACTGGTCTAACATACACATAAACACTTAAACTGGTCTAACATACACATACACACACACACACACACATACACACACACACGCATACAGTTGGTATAAGAAAGGGTTGAAGCTTAAGTCAGTAAAGAGGAGGGAGAATAAGAATATGAAGTTATGGAACCATTTGCATATTCAGCAGATTTACAGCCTGAAGGGAACATCAAATTCTTAGTTCAAACACACCTTTGTGAAAAGGCGCAAATGATACCTAATGTATCAATTAATGTCAGAGAATCTTGGTGAATGGAAAAGTCAAGGCCGAAGGCCTGGCACAAAACTTAGGATGTCCTGGAGCGTTGGAGCTCACATCTTATCAAAACCTAACAGAACCACCGACTCTGGAAGGGTCCCTGGTGTGGGGCCTTTAAGGTTGGAGAAGATTCCCGCTTCTCAAGATGGGCTTGTCCAATGAGAAAGGCCGGTATCCCAAGTGGGAGTTTTGAGATACTGGGGAGTTTTATGACTCTTTGTGTGGAAGTGTGGTAATTTGCATATGGAACTTGAATCGAAATTACTAAAGATTCTCAGGACACTAATATATTGCCTATGTACCAACATATAATATACACTCTCGTTTAGGTCATCAGAAGACTAATTCATAGATACTAAACATGGTAGGGTTATACATATGTAAGATGACAGGAATGAGTGTTTCGATGATAAGCCTGCATAAAACAGTATAAAATCTCAAAGACAACATACAC
>NW_015537935.1:734752-743960 GCF_001515605.1 Sinocyclocheilus anshuiensis | reverse complement strand
TGGTGTCGTTGCAGACATCCTGGCATCCAGTTTATTGGGTGAGGGGACTGTGACGATTTGTTAATCTAATGAATAACTGATTTGTTAAATCAAATGAAAAATTGTGTGTTTGATTGGTGCAGACGCTACAATGTAATCTATTATTAAGTGAAAATCTCCAGTCATCGTATTCGTGCATTTGTATGAGTGCGCAACAGTTCGCGCCGGTGCGCATAAAAGCACACAAGTGAGTCATTTTGAAATTAATGAGAGGATTTGCGAGCTTGCAGAACTCGGCACTTGACAAAAACCCGCTCTCCAGAACACAAATACACAGTGGAGCGTTTGCCAAATATGTTTCGCCAGTATCAGATGGGGCCCCCTGAGTACCTTGCTTATTAGTTAAGTCCACCCCTGCGTGGTACAATGAAATTTAGTTTTATGATCAAAACCCTGTATTTTTTTTTATGTGGGGCAAAACATTTGCAAGTACAATGATGAATGACAGATTGACAAATAAATGTTCCTCAAAAGTTTGATGCATCATATTTAATACATTTTAATATAATTTTTCGAAAAAATTATGTATGGATAATTAAACTTAAGTTGCTTCAGTCCAGTAAGTGTTCATCTTAAAATATTGTTTAGTTATTTGATTCCATGTTTACGTATTCTTGTTAACATATTCTGTTTACTTTATAAAAATCATTAAGATTTTCATTAAGCTCTGAGCACCATTTTGTCAGAATCTTGCGACTGAAGCGACAGCCATTGATTCGCATGCAGCCTTATATAACACAGCAGCCTACGCAATGCTCGTTCCCTTATGTCAGCGAACTGAGGTTACGTTAGTAACCAGAGCGTTCCATTTTGAACGATCTCTCCCGTTGCATTGACACGCTTATGGGGAACGTGTCAATTGGTGCTGTGCTATTAGCAAGTGCACAACGAAGCCACTCTGCGAGCCCAGCCCTGGAGCACTCTTACTGAGGGCTCCTGTAAGCATGAGTCAATAATGAGACCCAAGCCGTTTAGGCTGAGGACTACATAACATAACCCTCTCCACTTATAAGGGGATTAGATATAATTAAGTGGATAAAAATCAGTGCCTGCATGGCAGGGACGTCCAAGTTATAAAACCTGGTAAAGGTTGACAGCGACAACCAGCTGGTGGCTGCACAAATATCACCAAATCCCATTGGACCAAGCCCAGGAGGAGGCCATTCCTCTGGTGGAGTGGGCCCTCACACCCATAGGGCACTGCAAGCCTTCTGAAGCGTAAGTCATGGCTATAGCATCCACTATCCTGTCTCTGCTTGTCTCAGTTTGAGGACGACTCTACAGTCGTTTGGCCCAAACTCAAGACAGAAAGCACTGACTGACAGTGCTTGCAGGTCACCCACTCGCTTGACCGATGCTAGAGCCAAAAGGAGGGTGGTCTTAAGTGACAGGGGCCATAAGTCAGCTAATTGGAGCGGCTCAAAGCAAGGGCGCCGTAGGGCCCTGAGGACTATAGACAAGTCCCAAGTTGGCACAGTATGAGGACGAGGAGGATTCAGTCTCTAGGCTCCCCTCAGAAACTTAACGACTAAGTCATTAGTCTAAGTCAGACTGATTGGCCAGCCACGGTTTGATTGATTTGCCGAGATGGCTGTCACTTTGAGTGTGGAAGAAGTGCACCCCTTATTCAGCAGCTTTTGTAAAAAGGTTAGCATGTGGGACACATCACAAGAGGACGGGTCCTCGTTCCGTGCTAAAGACGTCTTCTAGAAGGAGCTCTAGCCTTCAAAATGGTATTAGTTACACTCGTGGGGAGCTGCAAAGACTCCCTTCGAGGGGCAAAACATGAAGGTTCCAGAGCTCTGGCCGGGGATGCCAAATCATGCCCTTTACTTGCGAGAGAAGGTCCTCCCTCAGTGGTATCGCCCAAGTGGCTGCCGATAGCAGCTGAATCAACTGACCCGGAACATCTGACTTCCCTGACCCGTCTGATGGCATGAGGAAGCAGGGCAATCGGGGGTAAGGTGTACAGGCGAGTGCTGTGCCAATCGTGGGTCAGGGCATCTTGCTGTCTCGAAAAGTAGATTGGTCAGTGAAAGTTGTCTTCTGAGGCGAAGAAGTTCACCTGTGCCCTCCCGAAGACAGACCAAATAATTTGAACCGTTTGGGGATGTAGTCTCCATTCTCCTGGAGCTACCTTGTCCCTGGACAGCATGTCTGCCCCCTGGTTCATTCTGCCTGGCATATGAACTGCTCTCAGTGAGAGGTAGCGCGTAGAGCTAGGTTAGTCGCTGTGCGCAGCTCTCTAAAGGCATCAGAACTCTGGCTGGTGCGGTGGAACTCATGGTGCGGAGAAGTTTGGCCTGGAACACTTGAAGCACCACCATCGTGTGAGCCAACCTGGCCAGCTGCTGAATAAGCTCTGTTTGCTAGGGCTGAGGTAGTCCTGAAGAACGCAGATCAGCTCACTGGCCCATGTTGTCTGCATCAGAGGCGGGGTTTCGGGCTCTTAGCCGGAACACGCCCACTCTTCAGCATCCGAAGCCATTGATGACATGGAGTCATTGATGACATCCTCCTCAGATGCGCCGAAGGAAATCAAGCCGCTCGCAGCCAACGAGGGGCGCTGATCCTCAAGTGTGAAGCACACCAGAATATCGAGGCGTTGGGGGGAGAGTGAAGTATGCGAGAGCTGCGCCATTGTGAGTTCACTCGAGCCTGATGTTAAAACCTCGCTGCTCCATTGTTTCTTTCATTGATTCACTTCGCACTAACATGATCAAATAATTTCAGCACAAATCAGTTCATATACATTTATTTTGTTGGTACGTATCCGTACTGTACAATAAACCAGTGCTTCTCAACTGATTTTCCCATGGTCATCAAGCCGCGACCCACTTTATTATATATACAGTGGGTACGGAAAGTATTCAGACCCCCTTAAAATATACACTAACATGAACTGTTAATGAAACGTGGAAACTGCTCCTGAATAGATTAAATATATCATACCTTCATGCAAATCCTTCCCAGCTAACACACGAAGTACCAGTTGTGTGATTTATTGGTACTTTACTTTTATTTCACAAGTTGCGTGCTCTCTTTTGCGCTTTAGTGAAATGATATACAGCGTGCACTGCTGCATTTGCGTGGGCAATTGAAGAGTGCGTGCTACAAGCACAGTATAATGTCTGACAGGACAGGATAGTTCATTTTTCTGAGGTGAGAGACTTTTTATTTCATAAGTTACAAAAATAACGATAGAAAAATGAGGCTGACATTAAGCCTGACAACATCTCATCTGACCGCAGATACTGAATCGGGAGAGCACGTTTTTCTCAGGCAGTCTTTACTTAAACTGCAAAATAAGTGTCAACAGCTTTCACGCACATCTTTCAAAATAAAAGTCTCGTATCAGAAAAACATTTAGAATTACGTTTTTTGTTGTTGATGTTGTTTCTTTGACTGTACACTCCACGACCCACTTTTGGGTTGCGACCCACCAGTTGAGAAACACTGCAATAAACAGAACAGTGTAACGTCAATCGTGATTATTGCATAAATTCTAGTTTTCAGGATACAAAATCTATTGGGGTTTATACTGACTGTAAATTATTTTCTACATGATTGTTTTACTGTAACCAGTAATGTTATTCTACTCAAGACACATTTCACTAAATTCAGGCCTGTTTTGTGTGTTTATTATTCATCTATCATCATTGTGTTTGTTCCTGTCCTTCATGCTCTGTCTTGACTTCCTGTCTTCATTCACTGCCCTGCTTGCTGTCTCGTTGTCTTCTGTATCTGTCTCTCAGACCTGGAAACATCCGTGGACAGTCGCTGCACCACAGACAGTGCTGATAGCACACTGCTCAGCCGTCGCTACTGAACCTTCCCTCCTTTTCCTCCTGCAGTCCTGTTCATCTTTTTCTAAAACAGGAAGTTGTCTTCTCTGAGCTGCCGTGGTGTATTTCATGTTGACTTATTTTCTTGCTCTTCTTCACATTATGTCTTGGTATTTATGTTTTTTAGCACATCATATTATTTCCTGCATTTTAATGTCTTGTGTAAGTGTTTTTTTGTGTGTGTTATTTGTGCATTTCCTTTTGCTTGATGTTCATTACATTTGTGTAATCTGTGTGTGTATGTGTGTGTGTGTGTGCGTTTATATGAGGTTTCAGAAGAATCATCAATTCTGTAAGAAGTCTCTGTGTCAAAATTTGAATATGCAGAAATTTACAGAATTTAGAGAGAGAGAGAGAGATCAGAGATCGCACTGTGCACACAGAGAAACATTCAGGAGCACAGAAACTTCTTGTCAACGCTGCCCAGCGACTTTAATAAAATAGTTTAGATACTGGATCGCTACATTATATTCATCAGCAATGAGGAGGTAAAATCACTGTAACTAAGTAACTAAACTCACAACAACTTCATTGTTTGTAGAAATTACCATGGTAAGTGGGATAATGTACGGCTCGCGTCAGGTGGTTCTTGGCCTCCACGTTGTGCATTAAAATCGTTTTCACAAATCACAGCTAGCCATGCATTATCCCTTACATAATGGATTAATATAATATTAAATATTTACTGGCCATGCATCCAGGTTATTTCCCTGCCTATGGCCTGGGACACTGGGCTCCACGCACCCCCACAACTCGACATACAGTAGGACAAGTGGTATGGAAAATAGATGGATAAAATATTTACTATATTTCCAAATTCGTGGTTAAATTGTTCTGTAACTTTTTTTTTAATTATTATTATTTTACAGCAACCTGTCACATAGTCTTAAAATAAAAATAAAGGTATAAAAGGCTTATAATAAAAAAGGTGTAGGATTTACTTTGATTTACTAATTGACAGAAATTGCAAGTGCAGAAGCAAAAGGAATTAGTATTTGGTTGGTCATGTTATCAATATATCCACCCTCAAAAGTAAATATTATTGTTATTATTATTATTATAATTATTATTATTATTATTATGTTTTTATATGTAAAACATTTTAATGGGATAAAAAATAAATAAACAAAGTGCACCTTTTAAAACTAATTTATGTTCAATAATATTGTTTGTTAATGTAATTGTTAATATTATTATAAAGTGTTAAATAGAAAATAAAGTTTTGGGTTGGTTGTGAGTCTGGGTGTAGGGTCTCTGTGTTGAAACCTTCCAAGAACATTATTAAGAACCAAACCACGTGAAACACGAGGCTTTATTTTCTAGCTGTATGTTGTATTTTCTGCCTGAATGGTCACAGAAGTGCTGATTTGCTACACTGTCTTAGATTTTTATTGCGCAATATAAGAGAATTGTGTTATTTTAAATTATTTATTGACACTGGATTTCTGAAGTTGTTTTAATAAATGGAAGCAAAAGCAAATTGATCCCTTTTCTTCAATGATGCGTTGTTTTTACAAAGCACTTTCTCATGCCTGAGATATTAGGCCTATAATGTAATTGAGAGCCTTTACCTCTGTGCCTGAATCGCTCACAATGCAGTGAAACCATCACATCATTGGTATTCTGTTGAGGTGCGATGGGATTTCTTCAGTTAATCTATCATAAGGGAATCTTCAGGCTGAATAAAGAAGATTAGGCTAGCATATTGCTCCAGTGCTATCTGTGTAAATGACATATGCTGCAGATGTCCAGGAATGATATGGTGTGAACAAAACATCTGTAAGTTTATTGTTTTGCGATAAGTGTGTTTAACTCTCATTAACTCATGCCTGAATGTTGAACCCAATTTCATGGAAAAACATGAATTTGTATGAATTCATATGAAGTGAATCATACTAAAATTAATATTTTTGGGGAAAAAAGCATGAAGATATGAAGGTCCACCATTAATCCCACCCCTAAACCCCTAACTGTCAATGGGATGTACAAAAGTGAAGGAATGAGATTGTGCATGAATTCATGCAATTTGCAAAAATGTAAAACAGTTACAAACTGCCATTAGATTGTGTTGCAATGTTCCATTTATGCAGCTGGAGAATGTTATTGAGTCGTTTTCAATTAGAATGCAATTTCTGAAACAAGTATAATTATGATGTATTTTATAACAATATATTTTAATAATGCAAACTGAAATGACTGTTGAGTATGCAAAGGTTCACAGTTTTGATCTTTTAATTTCAGGTTTTCCAAGGATAACTCGAAACAGAGATGCCTACCAGTCCATTGACCACCAGGGCCAGTCTGGCAGCTCTGCCAGCTCCTACAACCAAGCAGAAGGTGGCAAACCTGGGCCAAGTTCCTACTAAACAAAGACCAAACCCAAGATATAACCAACCAGCTTTCTTTGCTACCAAGGCCATAATGCATAAGGAATTTTTATTTGGTTTATGGAACTATTTTGTTTTAGAATATTATTTTTTGTATTTCATGAATACATAGTACAAGCTTCAAAAACAATGAATGAGATTTTTTGAGCAAACTATTCAAACAGCTTTACATTTGGTTGTTTTTCAGCCTGAGGTTTGTGAAGCTCATAATGTGCAGTTTCATATTAGTAAGGTCTCCTGAAGCTGTATTTTGGGGTGTTATGCTGCCAAGTGTCCATCTGTTACTGTTGGTGAATTATTACTTCTTTTCCAAGACAGTTTGTTATACTCAGCATACTGTAGTTTTTTAAATTTACTTACTTGAATTATTTTTTGTTTGCAGTGGAACTGCAACATTTGTTTATTTTGTAAATCTTTTAAGGATTCAAAAGATTCTGGTAAAACCATATGCCATGCAATCTGCTCTATGATTGGTCATGCACTTATTTATTTGCTAAGCTGCTAAATTTGGAAATCTGAGAATTGGGATCTCTTCATATTGAGACCTATAAATGAAAAGTGATCAATTTGATTTAGGAATGACAGAAATGCATTTAGATACAAACAATTATGTTAACGAGTGTTAAGCAAACATTAAAACAGGGAGATGATGTATTTTGAAGAAAATTCTGATATCAGTATCACGAGATTTATAACAGAATTAATTCACATCAATGTTGCGTTCCATGTTCGAAAGAAAGTCATATGAAATGACAAAAGCATTTTGTTTTTGGGTGAGCTATTCCTTAACACAACAGTGAGTGTTATTTTAACAGCTTCAGAAGACAATACAAGGTTTTACAAGTATGTACTTTTTTGCAGTATGTTTACATGAATAGACTGCATGACTAGATGGTCATAGTTCATGCGCAAATAAGCAGTTTAGTACATGCCAAGCTACAGTTTGAATCTGCTTAAGTCCTATACTGTAGCTTGAGTTGATATGAAATCAAGTAGTTCTCTGTACTTCTTTACATCAGTTCAATGCTATTGTTGTCTCTTGTGTGTCAGTTTGGCTTTATCTGTTAGCTGTCGAGTCAAAGAGTTTGATGCAACATGTTAAAGTAGCACCAGACTGACCACAGAAACCAGAACTCATATCTGAAATTTTGGGCAGCTCCCAAACCATGCTGATCGATGCCAAAAAGTGATGTCCCACAATTCAATTTTTTTCTCCAGACAGATGCAATTAAATCTCATAAGGCATTTATTGAAGGATTAGGTTACACTTTATTTTAAGGTGTCCCTGTTACTGAGCAATATTAATTGACAACATGTATATACTCTAGGTTAGGTTTAGGATTACTTGCTTCTAAGTATGCATAATGTACTTGATTTTACTACATTTACATTTAGTTATTTAGCAGACGCTTTTGTCCAGCGACTTACAAATGAGGA
The DNA here is from genome assembly GCF_001515605.1 of Sinocyclocheilus anshuiensis. Lineage (NCBI taxonomy): Eukaryota > Metazoa > Chordata > Actinopteri > Cypriniformes > Cyprinidae > Sinocyclocheilus > Sinocyclocheilus anshuiensis. The sequence goes on along the minus strand of NW_015537935.1, from coordinate 736,252 downwards.
CACTGTAAAATAAACTGTTACAAATTATTGTTTTTATTAAACTTGATTTTTTTTTCTGAACATCAACATGTGTGAGATTTAATAACAGCTGTTTCAGTTCTGTTTAGTCGACAACATCTTCTAAATTCTTTATATTCTTCTGTTCATTTCCCCAGTGTTAAGAAGCACTGATGTGTACCTCAAATATTATCTCTTCAGATTAGTTCCCACTGTTGGTTTTATATTCCTATTAGTGATATTAAATGTTGTCATAGGAACGACACAGTGCTCACTTAAATTAGCTTTTGGTTTTGGGTAATGATCCAGTTTTCATTGGCAAGAGGGATCTTTTATGTGGGCTTCATCATATTGTTTTAAAAAAAAATGGGGGCGATGAAAGTTATTTCAATATTTTAGTGTTCAGTATTTTAGATCTCTTTGCTAGTTGATCTATAATTAGAGATCACATTATCAGTATCATTTCTTAGTTTTGTCATCTTATTGTAGCCATAGAGTTAGAAATCAGAAATAACTGATTTTTATCAGTACCTACAATATCATGAATATTGACCTGGCTGATAGAATTTCTAATGTGCAGCTTTGGAACTGGCCAATCAAAATTTGAGGTCCCGAACAACTGTTGTACAATGATATTTGCAATATCTTACTTATATTTGCAATACGTAACGTATGCTTAACCTAAACACCTAAGCCTTATTAAAGGAACCTTCTTAGATTTGAAGCAAACCATGATTTGGCAAGTTTATAATAATAATAATTATTATTATTTTAAATACTGAGGACATTTCGAAAGATGTCCTCACATTTTCAAAAATATGACCTCAATATTTTTACAATCACAAATTGTATCCACATAGATTCTAAACTCATCTAGACATACAGTGGCAAGAAAAAGTATGTGAACCTATTGGAATTGTTTGGTTTTCTGTATTAATTGGTCATCAAATATCATGACAGACAAACATTACGCTAACAGCACACAAACAGCCATAATATTTCATGTCTTTATTGAACACATCCTGTGCTGTGGAAAAAGGAAGTGAACTAGTGAACTTTACCTTATTGCTATTATATGCATGATCTACAGCAGTTTTTTTTTCATGAGGCTCTCGTTTGTTCTGATCAGTTAAACTGCCCACTGTTTTTCAAAAAAATCAGCCTGTTCCTGCACATTCTTAGTTTTTGTTTTTTTGTAGCATTTTCTGCACATATGTGACAACAGTTATGCACAGTGAACACAAGTTGTTGGGGTTAAGTTGTTGTCACAGTCTCCCCTTCTTAAAATAAAGAATTAGTAGGTGTGTCCAAACATTTGACTGTAGTGTATATTGATTAATAATTTTTTTTTTCAACTTTGAAACCTCAAGATGACCTCAGGAAGGCAGTATCTTGTCATATATGTCACAAGAAGGCATAATTAAAGTCATTAAATCCTCAGAGAATATATAACTTCCCTGTTCACAAGTATGAGGAAGTTCAGGGTGCTGATGAACTCAAATT
>NW_015537935.1:706457-734714 GCF_001515605.1 Sinocyclocheilus anshuiensis | reverse complement strand
AGGCAAATCTGCAGGACGGCATAAATGTCATGTAAATTTCATATAAAATATCATGTAAAATGTAAAATGTCATGTAATGTCATAAAACTCACCTTTTTATTATAACGATATCCAATTCGATATCATTCTTTTGAGTAACAGTTATGCACAGTGAACACAAGTTGTTGGGGTTAAGTTGTTGTCACAGTCTCCCCTTCTTAAAATAAAGAATTAGTAGGTGTGTCCAAACATTTGACTGTAGTGTATATTGATTAATAATTTTTTTTTTCAACTTTGAAACCTCAAGATGACCTCAGGAAGGCAGTATCTTGTCATATATGTCACAAGAAGGCATAATTAAAGTCATTAAATCCTCAGAGAATATATAACTTCCCTGTTCACAAGTATGAGGAAGTTCAGGGTGCTGATGAACTGAAATTAGTAGAATGGCTGATACATGTACATCTAGAAGTCTTTGTGTCCAACAGAGGGCGTACTGTGGCTCATGAAGGACCATTCACACTTCAGGTGTTGTTGTAGCTGGGTCAATGTTAAAGAAATCATGTGAAAAAACGTGGTTAGGTGGTTACGCTTAATGATCCTTCAGCTTATTCATTTACACTGTTACATAACATAAAAAACACAAAAGATTATTTTTATGATTTAGTATCATAAATCTTATGAATTATTAGTTTAATAAATCATAAGAAAAACAAGTAGGTAGAATAGAAATAGAATAGAGAGTGTTAGTGTTAGAGGGTCAAGTTTTTTTATAATAAATAAAAAAGAAAACAAGTAGTTAAAATAGAAATAGAATAGAGAGTGCAAGTGTCAGAGGGTCAAGTTTTTTTTAAATAAAAAGAAAAACAAGTAGATAAAATAGAAATAGAATAGTGTTGGAGGGTCAAGTGAAGATTTCAAACAAAACATATTTTTCTTTGGATTATTTTTACATTTTTATTTTTTTATTATATTTTTTTAACTAGTCTGTTTTCAGTTTTCATTTTAATTTTTAGTATTTTTTTAATAATAAAATTTTAAGTTTTAGTAATTGGATATCGTCCTCTTTTGGAAGGCCAAACAAAGTAGTTTCGCTTTCATAACGAAACACACAGCGCCTTCATGACATGGTGGCGGCGTCAGCAACAATACTACAGCGAGAATAAAAGTTACACCTTCTTTCTTTGCGTGCACATTTGGGCGGCGTTATGCAAATCTTCCCACATCGTGACGTAAACATGTGGGGGCGTGTTAGAGCCGTTTTAGGTCGGCGTGGTTGACTCTTAACTTTTATAAAGAATATCTCTTTGGATTTGAGACTTTAGTCTTTGCAACTTTACAGATCTTCTTTATGCACCAAGAGCTTGTAACACTCCAAAGAGAAAGGAAAAATTTTAATCGCATCATATGACCCCTTTACTGACATGAACAAACTGATCTGTTCACGAATCGTACTGAATCATTCTGTGATGATTTGATTGATGGGCATAAAAGTAGCTTAATAGCTGAATAGCAGAAAAATGTATTTAAAATGTTTTATTTTATTAAATCTTATCTTATCTTAAATACATTTTGGTATAACACACTTAATTTAGCAATCTCTGCGAAATCAAAGGGTTCGTTGTCTATTGCCAATACTGTAGCAATATTGCTCACACAGGGATTCCTATTGAAATGACTGAATTTTGCACACGAAAAATTGATGATCAATGGTGAATGTGACAGTACCATTATTATTAAAACCAAACAGAATAAACACCGTAATACCTTTCAAAATGACTATTTTGAATGTGGATGACTACTAATTGCATAGGACGCAGAAAAAGTTATGGTGAGATGGGCAGCCTTGAGGGACGCCTCTATCTATAATAAACCTATGAGTAGTACCTTGTTGTAATTTGATTGAAGCATTGGCATTATTGCACAGAGTTTGAAGTGCATTAATAAAATCTCTTTATTTACCATGTAAAGTTTCATGTCATAGAAATTATGTCATCGAACCAGACCAATGAAAACAGTCCGATTCAGTTGACTCCGCCCCCTTTGTGTCTCAGTTTCATGTGTGTTTCTCATCGATTCCTTTTATTTCAGTGGGGTCACATGTTAGTAAGTATTGTTTCTGTCTTGTTGATTTGTAGACAGAAGTTATGTTCTTCGTTACAGTGTTTTATTATATGTTTTAGCATCAACATGTGGATTACTCTATCTCTCTTCGTGCTAACTTTGACCGTGCAAGTGTGGTCCAACGCTTGCCCATGTGCACGAGAGGAACTCTGTCTACCCGTCCGATCCCAGCCGGCGTTTGAGGTGAGTGAAAGTCACTCGGACCCATCCGGTGATCAGCTGATGGCGCCGCGCTGTTTAATGTCAAATACAGACACTTAAACCACACTTAAAATTTCCGAATTGTATTGCATTAGATAAGAAACTATCAAAATGGCATATGCAAACAAATGATGCTACATCTTTACTCGTTTACTTAATTAGTCATTTTTGTGAAACCCTTTGCTTGAACGTGTCATGTAATGAATGCCATTGCATGCAGACTTTTTTTTTCTTTTGTGGCTAATAACTTTTTTTTTAATTGATAGTTCACCCAAAAATGAAAATTCTGTCATCATTTACTCACACTGAAGTTAATCCAAACCTGTATGAATTTATCTCTTCTGATCAATGAACACAAATTGTGCGCTCCTCATTTGGGAGTCACACTCATGGTCTTCACGGTCAAAAGTGCCCGACTGGTGTTACGAGATTTTCGGTTTCAGTGGGCGGAGCAAACATGAATATTCATGAGTTTCCCGGACATGCGCGTGGAACCAAGTGGAACTGATAATTTCAGTTCACGCTCCTTGTATCTCAGCACGTTTAATGGAATATTTTAAAAAAGGTAAATATTTTATAGCGTTGCACAAACCTATGCCTAAACTACATTTGTTTATAATTTTGTACGTTCCTGCCCCCATTTGGAGATCTCCAGGCTGCAGTTATACCCTTCTTGAGATTTTCGAGAAGAATTTCGGTTTCAGTGGGCGGAGCAAACATGAATATTCATGAGTTTCCCGGACATGCGCGTGGAACCAAGTGGAACTGATAATTTCAGTTCACGCTCCTTGTATCTCAGCACGTTTAATGGAATATTTTAAAAAAGGTAAATATTTTATAGCGTTGCACAAACCTATGCCTAAACTACATTTGTTTATAATTTTGTAACAGTTTATAATGTTTTCATTAGTTTGTTGAACACTGGTCGAAGGTGTGAATAGAGGTTCCCATTGTCTGATTCTCCTGTTCTACACAACTGGCTTATCTGGTCACTGAACTCCAAGATTTTCTACACATAGAGAAACAGATGTTCAAGTGTGTTCATTTCAGTCAGGCTAGTTTTAGATACTGAACAATGAGTAATGAAGTTGCCTTTACTATACCTTGCTGAGATAAGGCCCCATGCGCTCAGGTTCTAAAGGAGGACCCTCAGCGTAATTCTTGAGCTCAACTCTCACTGCAGACAAGTGGATATGAATTTGATCTCTTAGAGATGGAAGTGAATCCTGTCAAATAAGGAATAACTCGACTGCACAAAGCGTGCACTGTAAACTAATAAAAACATTATAAACTGTTACAAAATGATATACAAATGTAGTTTGTGCAACACTGTAAATATATTTACCTTTAAAAATATATATATTCCATTAAACGTGCTGAGATACAAGGAGCGTGAACTGAAATTCTCAGTTCCACCTGGTTCCATGCGCATGTCCGGGAAACTCATGAATATTCATGTCTGCCCCGCCCACTGAAACAGAAAATCTCGGAAACCGAAAATCTCGTAACACCGGACACCTGAAATGTAACTCCCCTCCTCCCCCCTCCATTAAAAATAGTACAGTTTTTTTGTTTTCTAATTTTTCCTAATTTTTTTTCAATTAATGCAGTATTTCAGATTAAAATAGAGACTATGCCTTTAAAATCCAATTTTTGAATGCAGATTAGCGCCACCTGGTGAGAGCAAAGAAAGAAAAACGTAAATTCATGGTGTTGCCAAGTCCGCGGTCCCCGCGGAATTAGGCTACATTAACGCTGTTGCCGCGGGTTAAAGCGACGTCCAATAACGTGATATTTAGTGCCTAAAATGTGCATTTTACCAGGGGAATCCCACCATAAACATGTATTTTTCACTTCATTTCCACTACATTCATTTCATTTTGACACTTCATTTCCAGCGATACCATTGACTTGATTGCAAAGATACTATTTAAACTGAGCTGGATGTTGACATCACTGAATTCAATGATGAACTGTCTTTAACTGAAACATTTGTTTACTATTGTCATTTTGCATTATTGACACACTATTTTCCTAATTAATGCTGTTCAGTTGCTTTGACACACCCTGTATTGTTAAAAGCGCTATATAAATAAAGGTGACTTGACTTGACTTGACTTATTTTACCCCACTAGAATGCGGTTTTTACCAGGGGATCCCCCTCGAAACGTGATTGGGCTAGTTTTGAGAAGCAGTTGGGCGGGTTTTGTAGTGAAAATCTGGCAACCCTGCACTAAATGCCTGTATAGCACAATATAGAGAGGCTTGTGAATGCCCTAGTTGTTTTTAGACATAACTGCTTACTTATATTAAGTTGTGGACTTGAATGTATATTAAGACATTCTCAAAGACTACTTTTCGTCAAGGTTTATATATTTTTTTGTTTGACATTTTGATCTGAAATGTCAGTTTTTGCATTATTATTACTCCAGTCAAACCTGAACATAGAGAAAGCATTTTGTTACACAAAGCATTAAAATTCTATAAAAATGTAACAAAAATGAACAGGAATGCTTTATCAGAGTTTAATCCTTCTGGGTCTGATCTGATTTCAACCTCTTATTTCAGACTTCTGACTCATTTTGGATATATGGTTATAGCCATACCAATACATTTGAGTGTGTATAATTGTGTATGTGTGTGTTTGTGTGTCTGAGTGCGTGTCTGTTTTGCACTCTTGATGTTTTAGTGTAACCCCTTTCATGCGGTCCACTTTTTTACTGCATTGTGGTTGAATTATTGATTTTATTTGACATATTTGCTGTGTTACATTCATACCAGTTTATAGGTGCTTGTGTGTATAAGTGTGTGTGCGTGCGTGTGTGAGTAGGTGTGTCTGTTTTGCACTCTTGATGTTTTAGAGTTTCACCCATTCATTGCTGAGTATTTATTTTCTGCATCGTGGCTGATTTGTTGATTGTGCACACAGAAATTCTCTGAATTGTCCCATTAATTTCCTATGGTAATTTTTGACCGAAGGCTATTTTGTTTATGACCACTTAGCCTGTTCGAATCATGGCCTAATTTTTTTTCTGTGTTCACATTCCAAGTGCCATAAAAGTCACCAAATTTCATACAATTCCGATGAAGCTGTGATTTTTAAAAATTCATAACATAAACTTCTCCAGTCAGAAATGACCGAAGACCGCAGAAGGGTCTATCACATTGTATCATGCAATAAAGTCATTACAAATTATTATCTTTATACTGAGATAAAGCTGCTAAACACATGTAATTACTGCATCTTTTCCAGGTTTTTGTATTTGATGTTGGGAAAAAGGCTTGGAAGTTTTATGACTGGACCAAAGTGACAACGGTTGCAGCTTTTGGAGAATATGATGCTGAGCTCATGTGTTACGCTCACTCTAAAGGAGCTCGTGTGGTCCTGAAAGGTAGGGTTCGACTGAACATATAGCAAACTTTTCACTCTTTTATAAGCATGATGTAGCCTATATTTCAAATCAAACAGGATTTTTACATTTTCTCAACAACCTGTGTGGCGCTTCCCCTTGTAAAATCCACCACCATGATGCTAGAATATTGTGGGTTATTGCCAGGGCATTGCTATTTAGTTTCTTAGGGTGTTTGTAGGGTGTTCTGTCTCTCCTTCAATGTAATAATAATAATAATGTCCCACCTATTTTCAACAAGCTGGCAATTGTATGTGGCAAAATCTAAAACTTAAGATTAGGGGTTCTTCAGATCACTAAGTATGAACAGTAGTAATAGTGACTATCAGTGTCAGTGATCAAATTGACATTGTTTTAGTCAGTCACACTGTTGTGTGTGATGGTGATGGATAAAATGTTTTTACAGGAGATGTGCCACTCTCATATATTGTGGATCCAGTAAATAGGACAGCTTGGATTCAGGAAAAAGTCCAGTTGGCAAAGAGTCGGTTCATGGATGGAATAAACATCGACGTTGAGCAGGCAGTGGAGACCGGATCCCCTGAATACTATGCTTTGACAGCCCTTGTCAAGGAAACCACTGAAAATTTCCACACAGAGATCCCAGGCTCTCAGGTAAAACAGCATATCACTGGAAACTGTGTGGTATAGCTACTTTAAAAGCCCTTGACGTATTGTCTTCTTATCTTGAATCACAGGTATCATTTGATGTGGCTTGGTCGCCCAAATGCATTGATAAGCGTTGCTATGACTACCTTGCCATTGCACAGTCATGCGATCTCTTGTTTGTTATGTCCTATGATGAGCAAAGCCAGATCTGGGGTGATTGTATTGCCATGGCAAATGCCCCGTTCAATCAGACATTGACAGGTAAGTGATTTCTTGAAAAAATAAAATAAAAACTCACTTTTTTTGACAGTATCATCTTGCAAGGCATTAAAAAAAATTACTTTGCACTTAAGAGCTTTTGTTATTGAACCCTGCTTTTGTACGGGTGTTCTACATAGTTTGCCCTTTGACACAAATGTCAAATCTGACATGTCTTCCTTGATGACATTTCCAAAATATCCCTTCCCTGTATGCCGTCATCACCACATATTTATATAACTTTTGAACCCCACTCTTTGGATTATGTTAATTGAACAACAGTTGGTTAGACCATAACATTATTAATAATGCCTGTTTTCATGTTACAAACCATTGTATAATAATGCACACCTAAGGTTTAGACATGTTTTTCAGCCTATGATCAATACATCAGCATGAACATAGAGCCAAAGAAACTTGTGATGGGTGTTCCATGGTATGGTTATGACTACAGCTGCCTTAATTTCACAAAGGTAAACCATTTTTCAGTATTTTTGAAAAATTGAAGGGGGTCTGAATACTTTCCGTACCCACTGTAATTTAAAATGACATGCAGCACTAGAGTTGTCCGATATGGAAGAAAATCTGATATGCAGTGCAATAAACTAATTAATGTGTCAAATCAATAAGTCAATTTGCAGTTATTTTATATTAAAAGACACATTATTTAGTCTATTGCATATATGTACTCAAAAAGCAGAAGTTTATTACAACTGAGCTAATAAAATATTTCAGAGTTTAAATCAATATTTTGTGTGTAATTATTTATGTGGCAAATAGCTGTATACTAAGCAGGACAATGTATAGCCGGCAGGTTGTTATTGCAAATGAACCCTTTCCCATTTTATCTTTTACATAATTTAAATACTTCCCCTCACTCCCGCATAGGCTCTTTTCTTTTTTCCCCCAGAATGCCTACATAGTTACACATCAATTTGAAAAACTAGGCCTTCTGAACAAAGCTGGCAAAGAACCTGCTTTGGCAAGAAGGCTTTTCCGCTCTGAGTAGCCATTTCTCTTTGAATATGGTCTTAACATGTAAAACCCAAATACTCCCAAACAACCTTTCTTGTTTTGGCACCATATCATCTTCTGCCCCTGCAGCGTTTGCGATTTCTTTCACCATTGTTGGTGAAATTGTATGAAATTGTACAAAACTTGGATTATACAAATATGTATGACATTTATAGTTTATTGTTAATGGTGAGGTTTAGGTTTGGGTTGAAAGTTTTTTTTTACAACCTAGCTTATACAACTTACTATTTTGTAGTCTTGCACAAATGATTATGATTATGGCCAGATCCAACATACAAACACTGTCAATCATTGTGTATGCAAACTTTGGAAAAGCAAATGTAAACTAATCATGCTCATTTGTCTTTCTGGATATATTTCCCACATGAATCTTCTCATGACACATCAGAGTGGGTACCCAAGCTTTTCTGGCAAGATATCATCATTAAGCTGGTGCTTAATATTGCATTAAATCTGATTAAACCTTTACATTTCACAGTTTCTCCATGTCAAAGTTTTTGTCATCAGATCTGTTAATTCCATTTCTGGTCATATATTTTCTGTTGGGAAACATTTTGGCATATTCATACAATACCTCATAATACAATACTTTAAATTGTGTGCTTTCAATAGACCATACACAGAATATTTCCACACAAACATACAGTAAGCAATTGCCTGCAATTGGACAAAAAAAAGAAAAAAGAAAAAAGGAATGGACTATGATGCTTATCTGAACCTTGACTAAACAAATACACATTAATGCACAGGAGTAATAACAATGAATCTCTGGTTCATTGTCATAGTACAACAGTAAGCTAATGGTATGTAAATTTGGTTGAGTTGGGTAGTCAATAGAATAGATCAATTATGTTTTTTAAAACTGTTATGCTGTTTGGCACTCTGTTTGTTATTATAACAGGAAGGAATATGTACAATTCCAAAAGTACCGTTCAGAGGGGCTCCATGTAGCGATGCATCCGGCAAACAAATTCCCTACAGCATCATGATGAAACAGATCAACAGCTCAATATCAGGAAGACTGTGGGATGAGAACCAGCGAGCTCCATATTATAATTACAAGGTACTGTATCAGTTCTGTATGTGTCTTATCAAAAGTTGAATACCTGCTAAAATACACTAGTAAAAACAACATTTTCAAGTGGACAGTTTCACTGTTAGACATGTTATCTTTTCCCTAAAATGAATAAGATTTTATTTACAGGACACAGAAGGCAGGGTCCATCAGGTGTGGTATGATGACCCTGAAAGCATTGCTCTGAAAGCTGCCTATGTGGCACAGCGTGGCCTGAAAGGAATGGGAATGTGGAACGGAAATCTCCTGGACTACAGTAGTGATCCAATCGCCCAGCAAAGAACGGTGGACATGTGGAATGCCCTTACACCCAGTGAACACAGGGAGTCTGCTGCCGTCTTATCACAAACTGAATAAATGGCACACTCCATTTCAGCAAGCCTAAAACCTTTTTATTTAATTGAACATTAATTGACATTGCCACATTTTCTAAATGTAATCATTTGCATGACCATAATTTGCTGTTCAATACTGCATATGATGATTCTAAATCAGCATAAGGCAGGGTTCTGCAGGTTTTAAAAGGTAATTAGTCGTTCCAATCAGAGCAGAGAGCAGAAAAAAAACTTCCTCAGTATTTTTGTCTTGTTTTCCAATTCAGATATCTAAACATCCTTAAATCAAGATACATTTACTTGAGATGCAAAATGAAGATAGCTGAAGTCTTGTTTTCTGAGAAATTGAACAAAATTAAGCAAATTTATTCTTAAAACAAGAACTAATGTCTGTCAGTGAGGTATGAAAACGTGTTTTCTCTTTGAATTAAGTTAAGTTTTCTAAGTCCACTGGCAGATATTTGTTTCTGTTTTAATCATAAACTCACTTAATTTTGATCAGTTTCACAGGGGAGATCAAAATTAGAGAAAAATGTATGAACAATTGATTTTTTTTTATCTTCATCGTTCAAAATTTGAAGGAATTTTAGTTGCGGCTAAACCATGCTAGTAGAACAGTGTTTTACAAAATAACCAAGGCACTTCAACAAAAACCCTTTATTTTGTGGAAAACACAGTGAGCAAAATCTGAGAACAGCAATGATTGTAGCATGAAGAAAGATTCCAGAGCAGTGTAAGAGACTAGCGATGTACTGCGGCCGTAGATGTGCTGAAGTCATTCAAAGTCATTCACTTCCTACAAATTTTTGACTGCTGTAACCTTCAGACATTTTTGTTGTGATTGTAGCCTACAATCACAACAAAAATGTCTGAAGGTTACAGCAGTCAAAAATTATAGTAGGAAGTGAACAGGCCCTTGCTTTGAATGACTTCAGCACATCTACGGCTGCAGGACATCGCTAGTCTCTTACACTGCTCTGGTGTGATCTTGGCCACTCTTCTTCCAGTTTCTTCCACAGTTCGGTGACTAAGTGGGTTTCTTAGACAACTTTGTTGCCAAGGATTTTCGGTTGGGTTTATATCTGGACTCTGGGCCGGCCATTTCATTATTTGAATGTTTTCAGCTTCAAGAAAGCCTTACCCATTTTGCAGTGTGACAATGGCATTGTCCTGCATGGAAACTGCTGGCTGATTAGGCAATGAATACAGGGAAGGAACCGCATGTTGTCACAGGAGGTTCTGATAAACATTTGCATTCACCCTGCCATGTATCTGTATAAGTGGCCACCTCCACCTTTCACTGACTTCTTTACGCACTCTGGGTTCAGTCTTTCCCCAGTTTGACATCGAACATAATGTTTCCCATCAGACCCAAATAAATTAAACTTGCTCTCATTACTAAAGTGAACTTTGGACCAGTTCTCCTCTCTCCACACAACATGCTCCTCAGCAAAGGTTAGTCTAGCCTTCTGATTCTTTCTGCTGATGAGAGGCTTTGTCACTGCCGAGTGCACTTTCAGTCCGACTTCTCTTAAACGTGCCGAGACAAATCCATACCTTGTTCATCACTGAACTAAAGAGCAATTCCAGCTGCAGTGTTGAACCGATTCCCCATTGAGAGTCTCCACATTAACCTGTCTTCTCGGTTATTTGTCTTACTCGTTTATTTGTCTTTTACTTGGACGACCAGCCTTTTTGGGGGACTTGAATGAATTTGTGTCATTGTAAAGCTGCAATATTCTAGAAATCACAGATTTGGAATGACCAACTTCTCTTGCTATGGCTGAAAGGGTCATCTCGTTGGCCTTCATCTGGACAAACTGCTGTTGCAAGGTTACAGTCTCCTTAGAGCGGCCCGCCATCTTGCAAAATCAGTGATAATTAGAGGAATGCTGCCAGTTTAATAGGGTTTGTCATATAATTAAGGAAATTAGCACCAGGTTCTTTTTCAAATATCGTGTAATTTTTTTATGCTGTGCTTCGGAATACAATTAATTTATGAAAAATGCTTAAAAAAACTTGCCTTCTACTCCTGTTAGGATAACATCAAATAGGACTAAGCAGTGACCTTGAAATTTAGGAAATTGTAGGCTGTTCTCTAATTTTGATCTTCACTGTATCTTGATTTAGGAATCTTTAGACATTTGCACTGTAAAATGAAATACCGAGGAACAACATAATTTTTTTTTTGCAGTGTGATTAGGTGGTATTTCCATATTCTTGTGGTTGGGACAGAGTGCTCTCTAATGTGGTGAACAGCACATTCCAGAGCCCAGTTTTATGGTGGGGCCCCTCTGACCACAACAGTGGACAAAGGTTTGCTACATTTTGATTGGATCTTGGTGGACGAACACAAATAAACTGTCTGCCATCAGATAGAAATGCTAGGACAATGGCCAAACACTTCTTAGAGGGCAAGAAGAAGACCTCTGGTTCCAAGCCCGGGAAGGACAGACTAACATCCCATTGGTCCACATGCAGTTTCTGCCCTTCACCCATCTAGAGACTGATTCCTATAGTTGTGTCCTGTGACCGCCATACAAATTCCTTGGGACCTCCAGATGCATAACTGTTTTCAAACATTAAAACTGGAACGAACTACAACACACCCATCTCATACTTATTCAGAAGAATAAGTATTCTCAATAATAGCTATGTGTAGTGTAACACAAACACAGCTGTTAATGGACAAATGAATGCATGCATGACAGTTTGATCTTTTTCCATCATGTTTGGACTTAATGCATTTGTAATATTGCCAAAGGTATCCTGGTTGTGGGTTGGAAATGTGGTTGGGAACCCCTGCACTAAACAATTACATTTAGAGAACATATTCACGTATTGTGTTCCTGTAAGTCTTTAAGAACCTCAGACACTTTGATCTTCTGAGATACGGACAATACAAACACATTTCAAATCTAATTTCTACGAAACCTAATGCTGAGCACATAGACATGTATTCTGTGTTTCTTTATAACTGAGCTCTCTTTTGCATCAGTTCTGCTTTCAGGGCCTGTAGTTCTGTGGCAGCTTGCTTTCTCAACTAGACAAAAGAAAGAAAGAAAGAAAAAACATCACAAGTGCTGAAACTAACCAGCAGAACTAACCAGTAGAACTAACCAGTGCATGTCTGTTCAGTACCTTGATCTCTGTAGCCAGTTTCATTTTAGCATCATCCACATTTTTCCTCAGATTATCAATTTCACTGCTCTCTGTCATAATCTGGATTATCAACTCATTCTGTAAATGGCAAAGCACAATGTTTTTGTTTTAATGTATGAAAATATTATATTTAGAAAGAAAGAAATACACAGTTACTTCCGTGCTGAGGAGTTCTATAAGATTAGGCAATTATTTTACTGAAAAATGAGTAAAGAATCATAGTTTACACTACCTTTAACTTTGTGCTTGAATGTTTCTTTGCTTGCGTTCGTCGTTTTGCACCATCCCGGGCTTGGAGTTGTTGTAGCATTTTACTGTAGAAGGTGTGAAGTTCCAGTCGTACACTCTTCAGTGTGTCCTCCAGAAGTGTTGTTGCCTTCTTAGTATCAAAATATTGCCTCTTCCACCGGTCACGTGCTTCAGAGGCAAACGAAAAAAATAAAAAATAAAATCTTTCATACACCATAACCTAATACCCATTTCATAATCACAAAAAATCTGACACATTAAAGAGAGCCTGAAATCCTAAAATAACCCATACGAAAATCTTAAAGCATTAAAATTCAACAGTAGACTCTCCAACTCTCAGAATCAAAGTTTTAGTTGGAATGAGACAAACTTTTTGCTATAGATTGTATTCCTTGCATGAATATTTTTGACGTGCAATAATGCCACAAAATGGCCAAATCTGCACAGAGGAAAAAAAGACAGCTAGTGACGATCATGCCAATGAAACTAAGATTATTTACAACACATATAAATGCATAATTTCCCCCACTCCCATAATGGATATAGAAGAGTGATTCTTAACCAATTTTTCTGTTTTTAACTAATGAATTTACATGACTTTTCCAGTCTTTCATGATTTACTGGATAAGGATTTTTTTATTGATTTATACTCGAAAAAGGGTTTAAAGCTTGGCATAATTATTAAGTCTGTGCACTGAAACATGCAACTAACTAAATAATTCCATACACCATGCTCACATTTTATAATCACTTCGTCTCCTGCTTTATGCTATTTCATGGTTTCCTGTCACGATCACCAGCTGGAGTGCCTTTGGTAGCTACCAGAGGGCACTCCATCCCATACCTTTGCCACTCAATCCTGGACTGCATTTCCCATAACCCATTGCCCGGACTCATCATGCCTGATTGTTTTCACCTGATGCTCGTTACCTCCGCCTATATAAGCACCCAGTGCGTCCGAAATCGCATACTACTTAGTAGGTACTACATTTGAATGTGAACGTACTACTCGACCGTTAAAAAAGTATGTTCTATATAGTATGAATGAGAGTAGTATGAATGGAATTCGGACGTACTACATCCGCCATGTTGATGTTGTCACGTGACATGCGTCTTCACAAGAGCGCCAAAATTGAAAGAGCCCGCACTACTGCGCGAACATCAGCAATGTTTGCGGAAGTAGTAGGTCATCCGGGTACTTCTCGCCTACTGTTTTTCGAATACTATGAATTCGGACATACTACTCGCCTCGCATACTGTTTTTCGCCTACTATATAGTATGGAAGTATGCGATTTCGGACGCAGCTCCTGTGTTTTCTGTCACATTGTGAAGTCTTGCCAGTTGTTACTCTGCAATTCTGAGCATTCTCCCTGGTTTTATGTCTCTAGGTTTTTGGATTTCTTGTCTGTCTCTTGGATTACCCTTTTGCCTGAGTTTCCTGCCTTGTTGCTTGTTTGGATTGCTTGCCTGTGTATTGTCATGTTGCCTGTTTTAGATTACGTTTCTGGTTTGGCCCGATAAAAGCTGCATTTGGATTGGAACTTTACTAGTCTCTGAGCAGTACAGTATGTAACCGTTTCCTCTGCAAAGTGTTTAGGCTGATAGAAGACCTTTAATGTTTGAGCACATGACTCTAACCTCAGAAAGACACTGATGGGAACAAATGGGATCCATGGCAGAGCAGCACGGCAGAAACCAAGAAAAATACAATCAAAGGTTGTTACCACACTTTCTTTTTCAGGTGCTGAGGTGAAACATGTTTCACAAGAATAAAAATTCAAAAAAGTCTGCAGTCTAAAAATATCCAAATAAAATGTTTATTTCAAAGAACAATGAAAAACAAAAATGTCCCTGGCTTGCTTAGAAGAACTTGGATGATCCTCTCGACCTCTGGAAAAATATTTCATGGGCAGATGACTCAAAAGTGGAACCTTTTGGTATAGACATGCGCTCTGTTTGCAAGACAGTGCTGAATTTCATAGATACAATTCATAGCAATAGACAAACAGTGGTGGTAGTGTGATGTTTTAACACAGTCTAAGAGCAATTTGTAACCTTCACCAGCAAACTGGTGGCTAATTCATAAGAATTTGTACCATCTGATACAAATCTTTTTGTGCAATCTGCTTAGGCCCCACTAATGGTTAGGTTTTAGGGGTGGACCTTTATACTTATATATATATATACTGTATATATATACAAATTTCTATGAAATTGAATATAAAATAGTTGTTCTCTCATGAAATCAGGTTGGACTCATTAGAATCAGAATGTCTTGTCATTATTAAAAGAGCTGTGAAGCTCTGTTACAGAGAATTCTCCTAGAGAATATTAGCCATCTGTCCATAAACTGATGCTGGGCAGAAAGACAATGATATATATATATATTGATATATGTAAGTCCAGATGTAACCCCACTGAAATGCTCTGGCAAAACCTGAAAGGCACATACTTACATTGCAAATTTGTGTACATGTTTAATTGTAGAGGACTTTATACCTTGGTTCCTGCGATGTCTGTTAAGAGCTAAAAGCTCTCTGCCATTTTTCAAAAGCTCTTGCCTTGTTTGTTCAAGCTCCTTTCTTTGCCCTTTGAGTAGCTTGATTTCCTCTATCAGTTCATTTTCTGAAAGCATGAAATGTTGAGTATGGTATTCAAAAGCAAGAATGACAACAGCATTTGTTAGTAGTAATTTGTTATTTATTAGTAACCGCCTTACTAGTGGTTGTTTGTTGTGTATAAAGTTCAAGGGAATAGACAGACAGTGGAGAACTTCTCTCTGCTGGGAGTGGAGAGGTTGGTCTATACATAAGAACCTGGGAAAACACATAAAATCTTCACTAAAAGCTTCTTACAACAATGTCCAGAACACTCTTCAACCTCCAGCTGCAAGAGGAATTTTACTTGGCCAATAAACCTCATGTTGTCTTTATAAGGATGAGCCATTTACAGGTACGTTACTTCCTGTTTTGTCTGGAAAATCTTTACTAAACCTTCAGAAACGCTCCACAGGAATGTGGGTCTGCGTGAAATGTTGAGACTACAACAACACTGCATTCTGTACAAAAGCAGAATGGCTTATTAAAGATCCATTGGATGTATGAAACATAATTTGAGACTAATAAGTTGATCTCTTACCATATTTTCTTCACTTGATTTCAGTGTCAGAGAACTGTTGAATTTCCTAGATGTATAATATAGGGCATTAAATGCAATTAAATATTCCATTCCAGATCTAATACAGATAAAAAAGTATTGCCAATAGTTAACAATTCAGTCTTTCCACAATTACAAAAGCAAAAAGAATCAGGTTACCTTGCCAGTCCATGAGAATCCCCAAATGACTCCATAGCTCCAGAGTTTCTGTTTTTTCTTTTAAAACAATGTTTCTTTTTTGCAGCTGTATTAATTTCTACTTGAGAAAAGCCTCCCTGCTTAGCAAGACGTCTGTCTGCATTGAACAAAAATTGTTATTTTGTCAGGTATCTTGCATTTGACATGAATGAACATTACAATAAGATTAACAGACAAACTGCACTGTATCCCTTAAATATTTCATATTATATATATATTCTTTTGGATGTCTCGCTTACTGGTCACACCAGTTAATTCAGCTGGGTTAAACAAGGAAGACTGGGGAGGGTCCAAGAAAAGTCCAGGGTAGATTTGCACCAGCTGTTCCTATGTTCTTACTAGAGACTTACTACTAGTTAGTTAGTTTATAACTTACCTTTATTTAGTTGCACCATTTGTTCTTAAGGCAGAATGTAGCTAGTGGTTCATGAGTTCTCCGTGAAGTAATGTGCAGTCATATGACATTTACCTTCAATGTTCCTATGCAGCCTTTAAATGTGTGAGCCGAAGTTGTGTTGAATTTTAGTTTATACTTGATTGTAACTTATTTAGCCTAAACGGTAAATGTGTTTCCATTGTAATATGTTATTAATTAATCATGAATAACAATAGGTATTTTTATATGTCAATAACATTCAGTAATTGGATTTGAAAGTAATAAGGATCTATAAATATATACTGATACAAAAGAAAAAACTTGTAAGAAATTACATTTATTAATTATAATATTACTTGACATGCACAACACGTATGCACACAGAGGCGCACTGTTTAGGCTGGGTTTGTTTTGAAGAGCCACTAACAAAGTAATTTATTCACATAATGTCCTCTCTTAAAATGTAGTTTTAGTAAGTTAGTGTAAATGCCAACATTATCATATATGTCTAAACGATGGAAGTTTATCAGATAAAATGAGCTTACTGATGCAATTCAATCAATACCATTACTCCCATTTTAAAGCTTCCATAAATTTTTAGTTTGTATGCAGAATTATGTTTCAACTAAATCTAATGGTGCAGCGCAAAAATCGTTAGCAGTACGTAAGGTGTAATTTAGTGCCCCTTTACATAAAAGCTAAGTTGTAACTTAAGCACAGATGCACTCAACTACACCTGGGGCCAGTTGCACCAGCTGTGTCTATGTTCTTAGCATTTCATACCGGACTGTTTGTGTACGGGCCCAATCTGATCTTGCGAACTGTGTGTTAGATGAGGAGTGTCAGTGGATCCTGTGTCTTCATCACTCTCATCCTCCTCTGCATCCTGCATTAGGACAGACTGCTGAGGTCCTTTATTGATTGAGGGGAATTTAATGGGCTCTTTTATATTGCCAGGCACACATGTTGGTCTGGGCAAATTGTGACTGTGATGGTCAGTGTTGCTAATTAAAGTATCAGGGGTCAGAGAGCTAGAGCAAAGGCAACTGTCATTCTCTCCCACGGGTAAAATGTAGAGCTCAGGAAAAGGAGCCTAATGGGGTCAAGGAAACAAAGCATAAACAAACAATCATAAGCATAAAGAAGCATAAATCAGCTGACTACAGCAAATAAAACTAAACTTAGATCGCCTTTGTTTCACAAGCACTTACAAATGGTGGAGTGAAGGATTTTACTGTCAGTTCTCCCTCTTGTCTGAATTTAACCTGAGATCAAATGAAAAAAAGTGGTATTTATTTTAGCTTTATATTTTTCCATGCTACTCAAGGGCAATTATGCATCACACATCTGTCTACATAATAGTCTCACATTTTGCAGTTGTAGACTGTCTTTACTGAAAATGAATCATTGTATTTATGTCCTGTGTCTAATCAAACTTTTAATCATCATACTCATCATCATCATCATCATCATCGTCACACTATGTGCTTGATTTGGTGTAATGCAAAAATAAATAAATAAATAATATAAACTCCAGCCTTTGGTTGCACACTTATATACATTTTTACCAACTTGTATATTATTCTGCAATGATAGCTACTCACCAGTGCCAAACTTCTGCCAACACATTTAAAAAAAACATATCTATCTGCGATCCTGTCCAGCCCAAGAAATGTTCCAAGATCAGATCTGAGATCAGACAGACTCACATCTGAATCGACTCTGAAACAAAAAGCACTGAGATCAGACAGACTCACATCTGAATAAACCGAGTAGGTCTATGGAGGTAGAATTATTATTATCTCTTTACATTTATTTGTGAATTAAACTTTGCTGGAAATATGAAACTAAATTAACACCAAGTTAATTTAGGCCATTGTTATGTTAATTCTATTTCATTCTTATTTTAGATAATTTGATGAGAATTGTTATGTGAATAAAAAGTCAATATCATCATATAATATCTGTTAGATAAATAAAACCACAGATTCTAGACGAGAATAAACTATGATGACGGTAGATTTTAATCAAGAAGTTGAACTGTGTTCATGGACAAGAGTATTTTCATGGCAAGTTGTCACGCATGGTTTATATTATTTTTTCGCAATTTTCTGGTTAAAACAATGGTTTGTTCACGGTTTAATATATTGAGTTTATTTGAGGTCAACACCAATTAACTTTCAAGAATATCCACAAGTGTAAACCGTGACAAGTAGCTCCAGACTCCCAGAAGACGAAGTCAGCAACTGACCTGATAAATCCAGCTGAGATGAAAGTGTCCACAGCTTCAGCTGATACTTTATTCAACCTCCGATCAAACTGATCATCAGGAACATAAAACACATGCAGCTCCACACGCTTCATTAAAAATAAAACAAAAATAATAAATCAAAACAAGACATGCAAGTAGAATTAGTTGTTGAAACGGCATGGTTATTTATTCATTTAAAAATGTTATTTAATAAACATACCTCTGTAATTCCACTCCGCTTGCCAGTAAACCCGCTCATGGTCACATTTACCTTATGATGATCTCAGTGTGCGCGTGGGAGTGTGAAGTGCTAAGTAACGCTATCTTGAGTAATCAAACAGTACCAGGGTCAACGGGACGCTCATAAACCCCCCCGAGCTTCAGTGAACAGGACATTGTGTGAACGCCACCATACATATGAACAGTGTTGGGGGTAACTCATTACAAGTAATGCGAGTTACGTAATCAGATTACTTTTTTCAAGTAACTAGTAAAGTAACGCATTACTTTTTTAATTTACAAGAAAATATCTGAGTTACTTTTTCAAAAAAGTAATGCCAGTTACCTTTTCCCATTTATTGACTGACAGCTCTCCAGTCCCCATATTGGGAGAAATCGGGAGTACAGAGGAGTTGTGTGTGAACATGATGCTACTGTAGTTCTAGACTAAATGTGCATTAATTCATCCCACTCACAAAAAACAGGTTTAGTATTCAGCAAAATGAATTAAAACAGTGAAATGCAAACCTGCAATAATTAAATATGTTAAATAACACAAATGTATCTAATCCCATTTTATTAAAAAATATCTGAGTTACTTTTTCAAATAAGTAATGCCAGTTACTTTGTTTTCCCATTTATTGACTGACAGCTCTCCTGTCCCCATATTGGGAGAAATCGGGAGTACAGAGGCATTGTGTGCGCTGTGTGAACATGATGTTACTGTAGTTCTAGACTAAATGTGCATTAATTCATCCCACTCACAAAAAACAGGTTTAGTATTCAGCAAAATGAATTAAAACAGTGAAATGCAAACCTGCAATAATTAAATATGTTAAATAACACAAATGTATCTAATCCCATTTTATTAACCAATATCTTTGCCGCTGACCTTTGATGATCCAGTTCAACCATATTAATAAGCAAAAATGACTTTAGAGAAACTAACAATTGTGCTTTGTTTTTTTATTGCTGAAGAGTGTTTCTTCTCCTGCGTTTACTGTACAGACGTGAATTTACTTTTGCTTCAGCCTGAGGTTACACTTTTTGTTGTGAAAGGGCTTTTATATTTGCTATAAATAGAACTTCTTATATTAAAAACAATCAAGCCCTGCTTATATTTAAAAAGTAACGTGAAAGTAACGCAAAAGTAATATAACGCATTACTTTCCATAAAAAGTAACTAAGTAACGAAATTAGTTACTTTTTTTTAGGGAGTAACGCAATATTGTAATGCATTACTTTTAAAAGTAACTTTCCCCAACACTGCATATGAACATGTGCACTGTTATAGCCCACCGTATATATCCATCCAAAAAAAAATATAGAAATAAAAAAATAATATTGACAGCAAATTAAAACATTCTATATTAAAAACTTTTTTATATTATACGGCACTTTTGACTGATTTACTCCAGACAGACTGTTAATCTGCAGGTTTCACTGTTACGCCAGTAGGTGGCGATAAGTGACTCACAGTATTTGGATGGTGTATTTGTTTGATTTCTAAACTGGGCAAAAAACACCATTTTACAGAAACTGGTTGATATAAGTGCCCTAAAATGCTAATTGCATAAAAAACAAACAAAAAAAACATGTATGACACTTCTGGCCCACTGTATATGACATTATCTTATTATTTTAGATCTGATTTGATAATTCACATCACACACTTTCCCAAAACATTTCTATAGTTTTTTTTAATTGCATTTTGTGCTGTTTGATCTAATCTTTTTAATGTTTATTGTATAGAGAATGTTTGTTGTTTTTGTAAATGCTTGATTTTAATATTTTAATTTACACACACATATAAAGTTTAATAAGCCATCGAAATATTTTACTCAAATAATTGAATGAATAAATACTACACTTAGCATTTAGCAGAGGAATAAAACTTCTATGGTTTCTAAGTGTGCAGCACTGACTCATTTAAATTGTTTTTAAATGTACATAATTTTATAACTGTAACACCTAATCAACAACCCACCGTTTCCTTTATATATACATTAGAAAAAAAAAAAAACTTTCATATCTTCTTCACAAGGCTATGAAGAGTGTATGTAAAGCATAATCAGCATAAGCTCCTCCATCTATAGGATGATTTAAACAAGTTCGGTTCAAACAAAAATGTTTTAAAATGCTAAAACTGAATCAGAGAAGACTGTTAGAAAACATTTTTATTCAAAGTTCAGAAATCTACAATGACGAATTTAGTTTGAAGTCTTTCCAAGGGTTTGTTTTTTGCATATCTGAAAGTACTTTGTGTATGTCCTAACTTCAGTATTGCAAAATCAAGACAGAACAAGACATCAGTCTTTTTAATCTGAAATTTCACATAAACACTCACCACAAATTTGCCATTTCCACCCATGTCTTCAATCAAATATGGGAAAAAAGGGCATTATGATACATTAACTTGATTTATTTGTCATGTTTTGAGACACAACAAGTCTCTTTGTGTCCAGCCTGGTTACAATATTCTTATGAAGAAAATATAATACAGTAAAGACAAAGCTTGCATTTCTACAATACTTTCGTTCCATAACAAAAGATTTTTTAGATATTCATGAAAAGTCAACACGGTTGTCCTGTGATTCCATTCTGTCCCTCAAAGATGGAACTTTCTTCTGCTGGAGTCCATCTCATGGCGCTGAAACATTTAAAGGAGCAGTTAATCACGCATGACGGACACATAGTATAAATTGCTGACAAATAAAAGCACATTTAAACAAGCAATTTTGCTCATAAGTGAGATTTTAGATTTAGAACTCACCTTGTGAACCCACTCATATTCCCCAAACTTTGAGTCAAAGGTTCCTTTCTGTAAAGAGCGAAGTTTAAGAGTGAAGCGAGGTCCTAGTTCCTGCATGCCCACTTTCTTTTCATTCTTGAAGATGTACCTGTAAGATATACATGAGTTTATTCAGTCATGTAGAAATAGAAGTTCCTAATCTGTATATAATTTCCATCCAGTTAAAATGTAACAATGCAAAATATAAGGACTCTAATAGCAGTGTCAGACTTTTGGACCCTACTTGATATTCTGAACATATCTCTATTTTTACTATAATACATACATACATATGTTTTTAGAATCTACAGTGATTTGTAGATGAAAACAAATTTGATCACAACAGGTATCATAAATTTAGCTCTCCTTGTGACAATGACTACACTAACAAATCGTACATATATGTAAGCTTTCACAATTACACTGCCCTTTCAAATGAGACTATTTACCTGTGAAACCTGAAAAAAATGAAGTCTCTCTGATTGTGAAATGTGGCGACCTGACGGCCCACAAACTGTGGATCATGAGGAAACAGAGCAGCAAACATCCGGCCGATGGAGTGACCGAGTCTAGTAGAGAAGTTGTTAAGGATGACTTCTGGGACGTGTTCCGTTGGGTCCTTACCTCTTCTCTAGTGAGGGAAAACAGGAATTAGGGTTAAGCATTTCTGAACTTCTGGGTTCCATCGTCCCCAAGTATTTATTTATTTATTTTGAATTGGGTTTTGGTGAAATGCCTGAAATACGTTCTGTGGTTAACACAAGCTCACAATATTTTCACTTTTTATTCTACGACATGAAAAGCATCAGCAATGCCCTCTTGTGATTTATTTAGCTTTTTACACATCTTGAAAAAGGCAGTTGCTAATAAATGGCTAAATAATATTAGAGGCTTTTGGGGACTTTAAATATCATCATGCTGAGCAGAAAATCTCATCTAGTCTGATTTACGGCCCTTTTGTATTTATACTTGCATTCTCCAAAACTATTCTATTCAATCTTTCCAACTTAAAGACTTAAATAAAGATTAAAAGAGTTGTCTAAAGCTTGGTGATGATGAAGTCAAGTGACCACGGTTCTTTATTTCCTAACTTCTGCCGACTGCATTTGGGTTTCAAACCTCATAAAACTTGTGTTTATTTGTCATTTTTATGATAAACAGGGTAATGCTAACTTCTGGTTTGAACTACAGAAATATTTAACCCCTGCCGAACTCTATTAATATAATAAGTCAAAATGATTATGTGATTGTAGGGGTGTGCGATATATATCGTCTGCGATAATATCATAATTGTTGTTTTAACGACGTGCGATTTGACATTATCGAGTACATTGCAAAAAAACAAACAAAACACCTACAGAGTGCACGCATACGTGACGTGACGCGAGACTAGTGCGAGTGTGCATTTAGAGTGCGTTCTTTCACTGCGTGATTCAGTCTATTAAAATGCATTTTGAATGAACACAAAATTCAAGTTATGGGGGTAGAAAATTTATAAATATATATATAGATCCATTACTCCATATAGTTAATATCACACGAAGAGAGCTGTTTTTTCTCCAAAAATCAGCATGATTACAAATGTGAAATTGATTTTATACAACACAACAGTTCAATAAACAAGTTAAGAGACTTATGTTTTAAACACCATATCAGTTGTTTTTGCTCTATTTCGCCTACAAAAATAATTCCAAACAGAACCACAGCACTGTTCTGTGTCTCTAAACAACATGACGGTGTTTCATTCCTGAATGAATCAACCGTTTAAATGATTCGGTTCAATAGCAATGACTCACTTATTAACAGTGACTTGCTGCCACCTACTGGCGGTTTTAATTTCATTTATTTTCAAACTTTTTTTTTCTTTTTTAAATCATTTCAAATAGCAAAACATTATTTCTGCATTTGTAAGTGAAATCATTCCATGTCCCTCTGAGCTGCATTAAACAGTGTGTAAATACATCTAAATGCCACTTCAGATGCAGCTTCTGTGTTTCCTCTGCATTGCAAAGATAAATTGTTGATACTGATTTCATTTGCCTAGTAAAAGCCCAAAAGTCTTATTCTAACCGACTGATTAAATGTAGGAATTCGACTCAAAAGATGATACACAATTTTAGAAAAAATGGCTTTATAAAAGGTAAAAATGCCCATAAAAGGTAAAAAATCTATTTAAACTCATTGAAAAAGATTAGCTACTTTCTATAACTGCTGATAACTGACCACCACACAGAATATGAAGAATATCAAAAACATTAGGAGTCAGCTGTCCACGGCAGCCCTTAAGATGTCAGCACAAATATTGTCTAATTATAGTTATCGATAAAATTCCAGAAAATATCGAGATATCTTTTTTTGTCAATATCGCACACCCATAGTATGTTGTATCGCACATCATGGGCCATCAAAATTCACTGCATGACTAATTTCATTAAATTACAACTCAGTAACAAAACAAAACCACAGACACACACAAAAACAATAATTCACTAACCTTCATTTCCTTGCGAAGGCGAACACTACTGATTTTGAAATGTGCAGTTGGGCCATCAGGAAGGTGACAGAGAATCAAACCATCTGTGATACTTTAAGTGAGGGAAAATCCTTCATGTAGCATTCAGTGACTGCTTCTCATGATCTCATTAAGACGACGATACAACTAAATCTCACAGATCTAAAAACGTGGTTATATACTGACATCTGAGCAAAGGATACTTGGCACCTTTCTGTCCTCATTGATCACCATCAGATAAGTGAAACCTCTAGATATACACTGTGGAATGACTCTCTTCAACGCCAGACCTCTTCTGTAATACACATGTGCATGTGGGACCACTGTTGCCAGCTGCTCACAAAACCTTACGGTCCTCTGAAAACATGAAGCCATAAAAACTAAATATTTGAAAGACACACATTTTCTAAAATGCGAATGCGAGTGAATTAGAAAACAGAACAGTAAAGTGAAAACTGAACTCACTCCTCTGGGCCTGTCCGAAGTGGTGATGAGAACTTTGGGATTTGTCAGCTGATTGAAGTAAGCAGAGAACTCGTCGGTTCCTTCATCAAAAGCCACCTGGATTTCAAACAAATTAGTTCCAGGTTAGGGTCAAAATTGTAAATGAGGTCTGAAGCAGTCAGCAGGTGGAATAGAGTTCACAAATCACCTCCTCATCCTCTGGGTTGACTGTAGTTTCATCATATATTCTCTGGTTTTCTATTGTCTTGGGAACTTCCTTTGGTGGAGCCTGTAAAAAAGAAAATGTATGGAAACGCCAATACAAAAAAACAAGGTAACCAAATTAACCAAGTTAATATAACAAACAATGTTACTTACTTCAGGAAGCAATGACTAATATAGGTTATATAACATAGTTACATATAAGTTATTACATATAGCCAAAGCCCCCACATCTGCCAAGAGCGTGTTAACGGTTTATATTTGAATAATACAGTTCTGCACATATCATCAAACCTGGACTTAAGATGTTTACACCAAAATTCAACAGCAATCATTCAGTATTCATTTATTTAGAATTTCCTTCTCAAACTCCACCTCCACTTCCGCTTTTGCGTGCAACTTAATCATACTGCATGAGAGAATCACTTTGAACTAGAAAATGACAAAACTGAAGTAAGCACACATACAGCATAGTTAATCATGTTTTACTTTCCTTTTCATTTCAGAGCTAGTCACCCCAGGTCAACCCCAAGTCTTTAACACATCAATTGCAATCTCCAGAAACAGTGAATGCTTTATTACAGCTCATGCTACATTCAAAGTTTTTTTGTTCATAAAACCTAAATATTGTGCTTTATGTGGTAACATCTAAATTTACTGGTTGTGTGCAAGTAAATAAAGTCATTTAATTTGACTATATCACCCTGACAAATGAGATCAACTGAAGTAATTTTTTATGGGTTACATCCTAGTACAAACAACAAATGCAGGTTACCACCTTTTTTTCTCAGTGATTATGATTTGGTGTTCCATCCCTGGATATTTACTGCCCCTCTGGCCCATTAAATATTTTCTGGAGGCTCCATTGCATATAGATGCCATGTTATCATATATAGACCATGGAGAGGCCTCAGAGGCAAAGAAAACATTCTTCTAAAAATAGAAAAGCCTCACTGCATGCATTAAAAAATAATGTCAAGCAGAAGTAACAGATACATTTTTAGCAAAAAAAAACATTATTTTTTGGAATCACTTAATTTTTTTTAGACCATATAGACCATAATATTATTTTAATACACGATTTTACTTTAATTGCACATCCCTAACTGCAAAGAAATGTTTTTTGCAGAGAAACTGTGATATAGATTTACTTGAACATTATCTTCATTATCACCCCATATGAGTTTCTTTCTTCTGCTGAACACAAAAGATATTTTGAAGAAAGTGAATCACCAAACAGTTGCTATTCCCTTATTGACTTCCATAGTATGGAACAAAGTACTATGGAAGTTAACAAGAGCCAGAAACTGTTCATATTCTTCAAAATATCTTCGGCAGAAGAAAGAAACGCAGACAGGTTTGTATGTAAGGAAAATAAAGACAAATGTCTTTGAAACAAAAAAGCATGCTCAATTGCACTAACTGCATGCATTAACAGGGCTTGCATTTTTAGGGGCTGAAATGTAACATATTTAAGCTTTAAGCGTTTACTTAAGCTGTGACTATTTCAATTCAAAATATTTCACACACATTTTCATGATCATGCATCGGTACTCTACTGCTATTCCTGCAGTTCCCGGATGTGCAATGCTGAATTTTATGCCGAATTTTAACCACTGAATTTGTGGAAGCGAATTTGTAAAGTGAAATAAAATGGAATGAAAATTGCCTGCCAAATATTATTCATCGTATTTTTAAACAGATTGAATATTTCGAATGTGAACTCTGGAAGGTGAATATGAATTATTGAAATTTAAATTATGAAAATGTGTGTGAAATGTTTTGAATTGAAATATCCACAGCTTAAATAAACAACTATGTTGAATTTCAGCCCCTAAAAAATGCAAGCCCTGAAAATACAAGGCATAAAAATGCAAGGACTGTTAATGCAACGCATTATTTTTTCAGTTAGAGCAATTCAACATACAATTTGGTTTAAAAGACATCTGTCATTATCTTTCTTCCATATGTTTAGAATAACTTCCACTTTAAATGATGCCATTTTCATTTTAGGTGAACTGTCTCTTTAATGTAGTTTACTGAGTATCAAGATTTATGACAGCTAGTCTGATTATAGATGCTGTGAAACATACCTGATCTCCAAGAACTTTTCTCTCTTTTTTCTTTTTCTTTTTCAGTTCCAACTTTTGCTGAAAGACAAACGACAATTTTAACAATTTGGAAAATACATGTTGCGGCTTTGATGATTAAAGACTGTGTCTCAACCCTTAGCGAGCTACAGTGCATTCCTAAAAGAGGTGTTTTAAATCATTCCTGTAAGTGAACTAATTCACAACATTTTTTCGCGTTTGGCTATTTGGTCATCATTGACACGTCCTGTCTTGTGCTGCCCACACTGCTGTCTATCCTGGCAGCTCGCCAAATTGTGCGTTCATGAGCGCTGCAATAACTGTGTATGTGTTAGTGAGATGTCACCTTTCTTTTCTCCTCCTTGAGTTTCAGGAACATCGCATGTCTGCGCTGCTTGTTTTTGATCTCAGACACGCTGAATGTGGGAGGAAAGCAAGCTCCCGACTCTGATTTCGTTTCTGTTACTTCAATCTCCGCCTGATCCATCTCCTGCACCGCAGCTTCGTCGGGTTTTACCTTTTGCTTGAGTTTCTTCGTTTTCCCCTTTTTCTTACAAACACTTTCTGAAGTTGTTGACACGGTAGAATCCATTTTCTGCTGCTTCTGTCTAAATTCACGTGTTTGAGAAACTACTTCTGGTTGAACTGGAAGTTCCTGCGAGTTCTTCTTCTTCTACAACAAAATGATGTATTTCCGCCGCCAACTGGTATGGAGTGTGGATCAAAATGACTCCCCCCTTTTTATATTCTCTCCCACAAATTAGTCATTTGAAGGTACTGAAAAATAAAACTATAGCATTCATTCGGTGTAATTTGCATTTGTACTTTTTCTAAATTTTGCACTAGAATCCTTCTTTCAGTCTCATATTTCGGACAGTACAGTATAACATGTTCCACTGTTTGTTCTTGTCCACAAAATTCACACCTTCCCGTATCATGTTTACCCATTTTATAAAGTTTACTATTTATTCTTGTGTGTCCAAATCTCATCCTTGATATTACTATCTCATCTCTCCCACTTTCCTTTGAATTCTGTAAAACCATTGACCTTTTTTCTCTTATCCCATTGTTTTTGCCACCTTTCCTTCAGTCTTTTCTTAATAATACTCTTGATTTCATTCTTACTTAGATTAACAATTAAGTTAATATCTGTATATTATAATAACTGCTTCTTTTTCAATAAAAGCACTCAAAACTAACAAAAGAGCAACAATATATAAGTGCAAATGACAAGTCTTTGTTAGCTTAACGCAGTACACGTAGGTATACTATATATAGGTGTATATATACTGTATATATATATATATTATACACACACACACACACACATACACAAAGAAAAACATGTAGATAGAATAGAAAAAATAGAAAGCTAGTGGGTTTTTTTAAATAAAAAAAAGAAGATAAATAGATAAAGTAGAATTAAAATAGAATAGAGAGTGATAGAGTTAGAGGGTCAAAAATAAAGATGGAACAGATGTGTTTTTAGTCATTTCTTGAAGATGGCTAAGGACTCAGCTGCTCGGATTGAGTTGGGCAGGTCATTCCACCAGGAGGGAA
>NW_015537935.1:697745-705783 GCF_001515605.1 Sinocyclocheilus anshuiensis | reverse complement strand
GGAACAGTTAATGTAAAAGTCTGTGAAAGTGATTTTGTGCCTCTTTGAGATGGCACAATAATACGCCGTTCACTTGCAGAACGCAAGAGGACACATAACTCTGAAGTAATGAATTTAGGTAAATGGGTGCAGAGCCAGTGGTGGTTTTGTAGGCAAACATTAATGCCTTGAATTTTATGCGAGCAGCTACTGGTAGCCAGTGCAAATTGATGAACAGAGGTGTGACATGCGATCTTTTCGGCTCATTAAAAATTAATCATGCAGCGGCATTTTGGATTAATTGAAGAGGTTTGATAGAAGTGGCTGGAAGACCATAAATATATGAACATAAATCTGAACAAATCACTGATTTCAAAGGTCTTATCTCTTCTATCCACAGTATTGCTAATAACAGTGCAATCATTTCCCCTGTATAAACTGATAACTCATCACTGATCCTTTTCCTTACTGATAAATGAAATTCTGGAACAGTAAACGCAACTCCTGTCTTATTGTCTAAACTCTTTGATGCATCTTGTAGATCTGAACATAGCTGTAGTACTCATTAATATATGTCTGCACAGATAAATTACATTCCTTACCCTTATTTTTCTGTTCTAATAATGTAAAATCTACTGTAGCATCTGAAAGTAACCAAGGTTTTATTACTGGTAGTGGTACAGTTGGACTAACATTTAACTGAATAACTTTAAGTTATGTTGCTTTCTGTATCACTGTCCATCCAAAACTTTAAATTTTCCTCCTCTCTTTTTCCCAACAGGGCTTTAAAGTATCTAGTGTTGGATGCTCTTGACTATGGCCTTGTAAATTAACCCAATAATTCACTGAGTGATAACTGTACATTTCTCATTTCTAATGACATTTCCCTCATTTCAACAGTTTCCTATTCTCACTTTTATTGCTCTTCCTGATAAAAAAAATCCTTGATCCATCTATACATTTGACCTTTGATACCTAACTTCCATAATTTGATTAACATAGTTTCTCTCCACATCATGTCGTATGCTTTCTCTATGTCAAAGTAGACAGCCACTAAACACACAGCCGGATCCATTGTATTTCTCCCTCTCCTAAAACCACTCTGATATTTGGATAAAAATGGACTATTTTCCACATGATACATCAACCTTTCATTCACCATTTTTTCCATTATTTTACCAATATCAAAGCAATAGGTCTATAATTTCCTGGATTTGTACAATCTTTCCCAGGTTTACGTATTGGAACTATCACCGCCTCCTTCCAACTTTGTGGTAATTTTCCTTTCTCCCAAATTTTATTGTACATTTTTAATAAAACATCCTTGGATAATTCACTGAGATGACATCATTAAATAGCAAATCTGATCCATGGAGCTGATTTCCTGGTTTTTATAAGAGATTGATTTAACTGACTTCGTTAATGCCATATTTATTTGATCATTATTGTATTCCTCACTCTGTATTATCTCTTTATACTGCTCCAATGTTCTTTTTCCCTCCTCACTAATATTGTCTGATTTATGTAATTTAACTAAATATTTCGCCAGCATTTCTGCTTTCTCTTCATCTTTTACAGCGGTTGTATCTCCATCCCTTAATATGTAACAGAGACACTGGAGTTTGGTTAGAATCCATGAGCGGAAGTTTATTAAAGGTCAAGGCTTTAAACAGATGTCGATAATCAGGCAGAGGATCAAAGTCAGAGAAGCAGGCAGATCGTTCGTCATACACAGGGGCAGAGGCAGAGACAATAGTGGAAAGGCAGGCAATGAGTCCAAACACAAACATCAGTCCAATCAGGCGTCAGAACAGAAGGGGCAGAGTACAAATACCGTGAGTCAAGAAGTCAGGCAGAATCATACACAGGAATCAATCAGGAACAGAGGAACTATAACGCTTGGTAAGGCAGATGAACTGGCAATACTTCGCGACCAGCACATGGACTGGTCTCAGTTTATATGAGAGTCAAACAGGAAATGGAAGTAGAGGAAGCAGAGGGAGTGGAGCACGGTCAGTACTCGGGCGAGGGCTCCCTCTGCTGGCTTGGCGTTACATAATATTGGATACCCAAACTCTCTTTTTATCCCAATCCATTCATTCTTTTTATCATTCCCCACACTTGACCTATTTCTGTTTCCCTTCAAACTGTGTTACAAAACTTCCTGCAAAAAACTATTTTTTTTGTATTTTGAATGATTCTCTTTACATTTGCTTGCTTCCTTTTATATTCAATAAAATTCTGAAAACTATGATTCTTTTTTAACATTTTAAAAGCTTCATTTCGAGATTTAATTGCTTTATCACATTCTTTTGTCCACCATGGTACAATCTTCTTTTTTTCTTACCTCCCTTCCTTGGAATAGTCTGCTGCTAACAATATAACATTACAAATATCACTATTAACCTTATCAACCCCTTCTTTAACTTCAATTTTTTCCATTTCTTGTTCACTAATACTCCTAAATACCTCCCAATCTGCATTTTCAAAAAAACCACTTGTCTACTCTTCCTGTATTACATTCTATTATACTTAAATTTACTTCAACCGCTATAGGATAATGATCACTCCCTATAGTCGTTTCTCTAAACACCTCCCATAAGCATATACCCGCCAGTGAATTTGAAACAAGTGTAAGATCAATAGCTGCTTCTGTTCCTGTTCTTACATTAATCCTTGTTCCCCTTCCATCATTTAAACATACTAAATCCTTAATCTCCATTAATTCTTCAATCACTATTCCATTCCCATCATTACAATTGTCCCATAACGTGCTATGAGCATTAAAATCTCCGCAACATGTGATTTTCCCTTCTAAATGTACAATCAGTTAATCCAATACCTCTAGTGATTTTACATGGATGATAAAAATTTATAATTTTAACATTTCCTTTTTTTTCTCCAAAACTTCTATTATTATAAATTCCAACTTCTTTCCTTTCCCTAAAACCTTATATTGTATTCCTTGTTTTACAAATATTATACACCCTCCCCCAATATTTTCCTCTCTATCCCTGCGTATACTATCATATCCGACCTTTAATACTAAAATCCTTTAGGTTTCTTGAATGCATATGATTTCTGGTTTATTTTTAAACCCGTTTATAAAGCCTTTAAACTCTTGACCATTTGCTAACAAGCTTCTTGCATTCCATTGTACAATATTCAAGTTGTCTTATCACCTGCATGTGAGTTTAGTTAGTGTTGTGAAGGATTGGTTATGCTTAGCGTCCTCTAGCGGAGAGTCAGGTCACAAAATACGAATTTTATAATAATAATAATAATAATAATAATAATAATAATAAATAAAATATAGAGCTCTGATCATAAGTGATGGCACTAGTCATCACACTTCAGAGAGAGTCCTTCTTCTTGGTGTCATAATCTATAATAATAAGTTATAATAAGTGGATTTAGTAACATTTTAAGATATTTAATTAATTAATCTTTTTTTTTTTCCCTTAGTAGATTTCACAAGGAATTACAAACATGGCAAACAACACATTGAATTAAACACAAATTTTTGCAGTATAAAAACAGAAAATAATGTATTGTAATACATTCTCCAGTAATTTACAACTTCATTTCTTTTTTTTTTTTTTTTTACAGTGTAGCCTACAATGGAAGTCAATGGTCATCAAAACTGTTTGGTTACAGTTTTGGTTAACATTGTTCAAAGTATTTTCTTTTGTGTTTCACAGACGATATTAACATACAGGTTTACAATGACATACGTCTCAAAGGTTCAAAACAAGATAAAACAATGTTAAAACTTGGTTTAAAAACATTAAAGAGTTTTACAAACAATGTTGTATGGATGATTGTTTGGATGACCACCACAACCACCAACCTAGTTACCATTGCAGGTTTTTTTTTTCCTGTTAAGTTTATCAACTTTTATAATTGCATCTGGGTTCATGCTAAAACTGGTATTAACCATGGTTTTCAACCAGGGGTTAAAAACCCGTCATATATTAATGCATGCTCCAAAGTCCAGAGCTAGTTCAGCGTACTGAAGGTATTTTTCAGCAGTGTTTATACCCGGCCATGGCCTGACGGAAAGCTTTATAAATGACTGAGTTTTGAGAACATATCAACCCACCACCTCTGCCAGCCTTGCCACTGTCTCTGTTCAAGTTCCCCAGACATGTCCATTGGTCTTTGAATGCGTAAGACACACACCACTTAGAATGATCCTCGTAGCTTTTGAACATCTGAGGTCCTGGGAGACAAACTCTGTCAATGTTCATCACGTGCCGGGGAAGAGAGCAGTTCGAGGGGAGCCGATGTGCCTGGTGCAGCCATGATTCCACTAGAAGACCAATGCTTGAGCCACCCAACCAGTGTAAATATCTGGGGAGAACATTCAGCATGGAATTAGACTCTTATTACTCTGTATTATGTTAAAGGAATAATTTACCTGAAACTGTTTAACCAAAAACCCTGTCATTAATCACTTTTAACTTTTGTGGAACACAAAAAACATAAACACAAAGACTGTCTATTATCTATTGCAATTACAATGAATATGGACTGAAAATAATGCTAAAGTTCCATAAATATATTCTATAAATCATTCATACTACTTCTTTGCTACTTTCCAAGTCTTCTGAAGCAGATACAGAGTTGGATAATAAACATAACATAAAACGATTAAGATTTTTATTTATTTTTAAAGCAACTGATGCTTGTTTGAGAGAGAGAGAGAGAGAGAGAGAGAGAACTCTCAGTCCTCATTTATTGCTTTTGCATGGAAAAATAATCTCATGATTTCTAGTTTTGTGTTTCACAGAACGAAAATCAAATGGGATTGTTCGTTTGGGGGTGTCACACTACACTGTACATTAAAACACACGACGATGATGAAGAAGGTTTCTAAAGTCTTTAATCCAACACACAGAAGATCCAACAAACAGGGTAGCAAACACGACGTTATCATAGACGAGACCGGACAAACTAGAACTGAAAACACAGGAACTTAAATACACAGACCAAACAAGGATACTAACTAGACACACCTGAACAAAATATTACAACCAACACAACGAAGGGAAACGTGCAAAAAGGAAAACAATGTGCATGTGGTCGTGACAGGGGGACGATAGGGATTAAGTTGTGACAGAATGATTTTTCATTAATTATAAGACCACCAGTTATAGATCACTAGTGTAACATTGGGAGGCATGACAACGCAGTCGTGGATCCAAGTGCAGGATTTATTCAAAAGAGTGGTCAAACAGGCAGGGACACACCAGCAAACAGGTATAATCCAGGGCAATTACAAAAGAGTAATCCACAAAACAGGCGAAGGTCAGGGCAGGCAGCAAACAATCAGAAACAAGGTAAACAATCCAAGGTCAAGAGACAAGGCTAGGCAAGAAAACAAGGAACTAGGAAACACAGAAAGGCACAGGAACTAGGGAACGCTACAGGGTAACAATACTAAGCAATGAATGAGTGAAAAACAAGCTTTAAATAGGGTGAGACTGATGGCAGTAACAAGACACAGGTGAATGCAATCAGTGATCAAGAGTATAGGCAAAGGATTATGGGGAATGTAGTTAGTGAATGAGTGACAACAGTCTGGGGAGGAGCGCCCTCAGGAGGAGCTGGTGATTGTAACAACTAACTTTTAGAAAATTGTATTCATCTTGTTGGGGTTTTTAAGATTTAGTGTTAGTTAAAAATGTAGTTTTACTGGATATGTTTACAATGTCTATTAGACCCCAATATTGAATTCTTTTTTAACTTGTAAAGTTTAGTTAGGAATACTGTAAATATGTTTACTGTGGTTAGCGTTACAGTATTTATATTTAATAGCTTTTTTTTTGCATGCAAATATCTTGCAACGTGCAAATATTTCAGTTAAATTAATAAGTATACCATGATGTGAATAGTGAGGAATAATAAAATGATATATTATGTAACGTTGTAATAATATACTTTCTACTGTGTTGTGTACTGAAAAGGATAGTTCAGATTATAAAATGGCAATAAGAAGATATGCAAAATAAATAACTCTCTAGAAAACATGTAGGGGTTGAACTTGAGTCTTGCAGGGTTGCATGATGATTACATAATCAATGTTGCTTAAGCGTGTTGTTCTACTTTGGCATAATGTAATGTCAGTAAACTGCTATGCAGGACCATCAGTCTGAATATAAAGAGTTTTTAAACTTGAGAGCTCTCACCATCCACATAGTTGTGTGATTTGGCAAAACTGAAAAAAGTTTGTCCTCGAACTGATTTCAGCTTCTGCAGACTCCTTCTGTTTATAATGGCCGGTGTCTTACCATCACAAATTTGTGCCATGACTGCAACATCTGGGCGAAATGCCATAGGGACATAGCAGTTATACATACGTGGATTAAGATATGCTAACTGCCATGCTGTTAAAATAAGGAATACTTATTTCAGGCAGTGAGCAATAAATGATACCATGCTTTAAATCAGACATACCCAATATAATAAGAATTACATGTGCTCACATATTTGAGGGAACTGTGTATAGTTGTATGTAATACAGTGCAGCGTCTGGCCGTAGTATTTTCCTGTAGATGGAAAACTGTAATTTCTCTCTGGAAATGGAGGAAAATGCGGAACACTGTGTGTGAGCCAAAATCCCTGAGACTGGTCAAACATCAACACTCCTGCAGAAATCATACACATGACAATACAGTTACTCATGAATCCTCATGCAGCTGGATACATATTTGCAAGTTTCATCTTGCTCGAACACTGGTTTTGATGTGAAGAGTAAGAATAGGCCTATTCATTACATCCAAGTTACAGGGGGCTGAAAAGAAATAGAGAGAAAGAGAGACAACTGTCCTAAACTTATTAGGCATCGCCTTTGTGCCATAACTTTGATTTCATCATGTGACACTGAAGACTGGAGTAATGATTCAGAATTAAAATAGAAATAGATTTTTATTTTAAATGGTAATACAATTTCACAATATTACTGTCATTTAAACATAAGACATTTAAAAAACATTTAAAAATCTTACCAACCCCAAACTTTTTGAATGGTATTGCTGAATACGTTGTATATACACATTAACAGATACGTGTACCTTTTGTATGTCCATACTTGCTTGGGTATTTCAGTTCAGGTGGAGCATCATCGTAAAGCATATAGACTAAGCTGGTGGACTGAAAAGTGAAAGTGCAGTCATCTATGTTCAGGGACTTTATAGTGTTATGAATGCACATACAGTATAACAGCAGTGAAAACTGAAAGATTTGAAGTGTCTTAATGAACTTTTGTAACAGTCCAAAACATTGTTACATCCTAAACAATAGGCGATGGTAGAATAGTTGAGAATACAGTAATATATCAATATATATTAGTATTCAAAGAGCATCTTACTGTATATCTGGAGTAAAGCTGTGTCAATGTTCTGCCTAAAGCTCCTTTACTGCTGTTGACTGTATGTTTACTCATCTGAAAATCCATGACGGACGGATCCAGATACATGTAATCCACTCCACTTCCTTTAACTGCCATCTTGTAAATGGGAAGCTTGTAAATAATGAACCTTTTAAAAGAATATATGAGAGTTACAATGCTATAAAACGTTGAATGATATGATGCACATAACAGTTCACAGTGCATAGTAGCTATAAGATGAATGTCAACAACAACGATCAAACATGTCATCATAAACTAATCCTAAACCCAAGAGCAAAGATTTTAACCTACCAGTCAACCGGCTGACCATCCTCGTTTAAACAGGATATCGCTGCCTCTGAGAAACTGACACACACACACAGTCGAAATAACATTAACATTTCAGTCTGTGATTCAAAGTGAATAAAACATCTGAATTTCCTGTTTAAATGAAACCAGAGAGATAGAGAGACGCTTTCTCTCGTATTTCGAGCCGTGAAATCAAAACAGCTGCTCTAATGTATGTAAGAGGAAGTTTGTCTTATGACCGACATCATGCAGCTGTAATCTATAGCGACAGAGAAGCGGTCTGAATATACACTCTAAAAAATGCTGGGTTGTTTCAACCCAATGTTGGGTCAAATATGGACTAACCCAACTGTTGGG
>NW_015537935.1:684835-697652 GCF_001515605.1 Sinocyclocheilus anshuiensis | reverse complement strand
TGACCCAACATTGGGTTGAAACAACCCAGCATTTTTTAGAGTGTAGCAGGGACTGGGGAGACTGGGGAAATGAAATTTTGGTTGTTTAGAAATCTAGAATTTTTCTCTAAAATCTGTAAATTAAAGTTTGTAAATTAAGTTACCCAGCACTGGGTTGTATTTAACCCAGCATTTATTAGAGTGTACCAGGGTGAGTTTTAACAGTAGATGGGTAGGGCTGTAATACCATATTATAGTGTATTATTTTGTGCATTAATTAAATTATATAAGTTAATTATTTATAAGTAACCTCTGTAAAGTCTAACATATGAAATAACAGTCTTAAAAATGTATTATATATGTAATTCTTTTGAAATGGAACATTTTAATTAAACTCGAATATTAAAACGTTTAATAAAAAAAATGTAAATTAAAACTAAACAAAATCGAATATATTTAGTCTATATTAAATATAATATAAATTCTATATAATTTGCTTGGCACTAAAGCATACAGACTGAGCTATTGGACTGAAAAGTACAGTAATCTGCAGCAACATTATATATATATCTCATTCGAGGAGGAAACTTTATTTGTTGGTGCAGTTGCTGATATTTATATGGCCAAAGAAGAAATTCTGATAGTTTGTAATGTATCTCAAGATCTTTATAACAGTACAGCAGACTGCTTACATAAAAAAACATAGAATTAGTTGTCACTCTATATCTCCCAATAATATGCCTAAGATGATTTAGAGATGATCAAATGTTCCTCAAAAGCTTCATGTATCAAATTTGATACAATTTAACATGATTTTTCTTATTACCGAACACCGAACACCGAACACCGAACACCAGTAGCACCCAGTGATGACTTTGAAATGAACAGTCAAAATCTCATGGAGATTTTCAGTTCCTAAAACACTCTGTTGACAAAGATATTACCAGCTCAGGCCTGATTTTCTCTCGTTCCTTGAAAAAAATCTGTTGAACTTTGGTTGATGTATACAGTTGAGGGGTGGTGAAGGGAGGTCAGTGGCCAGATGAATGTTGGGTCATGGATGCGGTGGAGAAGGACGTGACTGTGGCCACTGTGTAAATGGAACAGGACAGAGGAAAAGAGGAGAGGTGGCTTGTTTTGGAGGGCTTTCAGCAAATCAAAATCTCTGTAGAGGATTATGGAGGTGGGGCAGATCATTGATCATTTGGACCCAAAACATCAAAACAGGTACGTGACACCACCTCCTCAGCAAAACCCTTTGCTCCCTCCAAAACCTCCTCCAACTACTGGTGCAGTCAGCAGTAACTCCAGTTACAGTCATGGGCACTACCTCAAATCCGGTAAAGAAATTCACTTTCATTCATACTGTATAGTGTATACTGGCATGTGTCATGCCAGCCTCTTTTAGAAATGCATTTAAACTGCAGTATTTAATAACATGTTTCATGTAGAATGTGGAGTTTGTGAGAACAGGCTATGGGAAGAATATGGTTAAAGTTCTTCACATTCACCGTGAAGGGATTCATCA
This sequence comes from Sinocyclocheilus anshuiensis, assembly GCF_001515605.1. NCBI lineage: Eukaryota > Metazoa > Chordata > Actinopteri > Cypriniformes > Cyprinidae > Sinocyclocheilus > Sinocyclocheilus anshuiensis. The sequence continues at coordinate 696,145 of NW_015537935.1, read as the reverse complement.
CCATATTACTGAGCTGATCGCAGATGTTCAGTTAACCCTGAAGACACGCAAAGACTACTTGACAGGAGACAACTCTGATATCATCCCCACTGACACCATCAAAAACACTGTCCACGCTCTCGCCAAACTAAAAGGAGTAGGTCCTTTTATTCATTTAGTTTAGCCCCTGCAACTTACTTGTTTTAGCTAAATTCATAATTTTCTTCCCCAAATATAAATGAAAACAAACAAAAACTACATTGTAAAAATAATTTTTGTTACATAAAAAGGAACTTCATGCAATACATTAGCCTAGAAGACAAATATATAATATAACTACCACAGTTCTGAAACAGCTACATACTCACTTTTTCGAGTGAATGCCAACCAGCATTAGTTTAGATAATCAACACAAATGTCTAGTGTACAAAGTATTCTCTGAACTAGTTATCAAATCAACTTAAGTCATCTTGCAATTAAACAATTTTGTTTTGTTATTTCAAGCCATGTCTGTATGATGAAGCACAGAATATTTCTTGTCTTGCAGATTAAGACCATTGAGGGCTTTGCCCTGGATATCTGTGAACATTTCCTCACGGCGTTCAATCATGTCACAAGAGTGAGGGTCAACATTGATGAAGTTCCCTGGAAAAGACTGGAAAAGGTGCTGTGTTACTGCTAAAGCAGACTATATACTGTGACTCCCAAAAAGTATGTAGACATTTGTATTTATATTTAGTAATTTAGCAAATGCTTATGAAAACTACTAAGGAATCAGGAACATCACAATTAATTTATTCTACAAAAGCTATGCGTATTCACGGTACTGCAAGAGAACCAAAGCTAGAGAAGTTCAGAAAAGCTTCTTCTTGTTCTTATTATTATTATAAAAGTGCCTTTAAAAAGAAGTGTCTAGCTGGGCTCACCAGGAGTTCTGTGTTTGCAAAGTTAAGGTGGCATCCCTTCACTCATGCCAAAATGCCTGAATCGCAAGCAGAACTAAAATCTGAGATAGTGGGTTTGCCAGGTTGGAATGACAGCTGTGTATCATCTGTGTAGTAGTGATGGGAAAAGCTGTTTACTTTTATTATTGGGCTGAGTGAGGTGGTCTATATTGAGAAGAGTAAGGGATCAATGACTGAACCCTGAGGCACCCCAGGGGTTAGCTGATGTAACTTTGGACACTTACTGGTTGTTTGTGAAACAAATCCAGAGTAATGTGATGAACTACACCTGTAGTAACTGGTGCCAGGACTAGCCAGCTTAGACCTAAATGGATCTGACTTCATACAGCCACTAAAAATCACCTTGACACCAGTCAGATGCCATTTTGTTTGATAAATGTTTAAATTATATAATTGATCTTATTAAATATATTATTAAAACATTTTGTGGCCCCTGTAACACTTGGCTAGCATCATATAGCTGAGTAACATGTTTTTAATGCCCAAAATATTATTAACATGTGTTTAACAGAATGGAGTTGAGCACACACATGCTTTCATCCTTTGTCCTGAGGCCTGGCACTTCTGTGAGGTCGAACAACATTTGAGCAGTGAGTAAAAATGAGATTCTGAACTAGTGATGGTGGTCTGAAAGTATTAAAGGGAAAGTATATTCTTGCTTTATTTCAGCATATACAGTATATATCTTTCTCAGTGACTCCAGTGGTTCACAGCGGTATAAGAGATATGAAGGTACTGAAGACTACTCAGTCTGGATTTGAAGGCTTCCTGCGAGACCGTTTCACCACTCTGACAGATGCAAAGGACAGATTCTTCTGCACTTCTGTTTATGCAAGATGGCGCTACAACACACATGTGAATGTGGCATTTGATGCTGCATGGTAAATGCAAAACGTTTAGACATGTCATAATAAAATGAAAAACATTTAGACATTTCATAGCACATGATATCCGTTATATGTTGTACTGCATGCTGTACTGTATATTACTCCTAACTGTAATGATAATGTCCTTGTAGGAAAACTGTTAAGGACACCATCATTCAGAAGTTTGCGGGACCCTACGATCGTGGAGAATACTCTCCGTCTGTTCAGAAAACTCTGTATGATACACAAGTTCTGGTACTTGACAGAATTCCACAGGTAAATCAAACTGATTTCAGTTTTGTGTGACTTTTGTTAGAAGTGTTTACTAAGGTAAGCATTACTCATACTTAAGAGTTATTGGTCTCTTTAAGTGGTTTATTGCTTTATTATGTTACTCATTTACAAGTAAATGTACTTAAAAGCAACTGTAAAAAGAAAATGACACAAGTCTTGTCATTACTGGAATCCCGTAGGTAGAAGAAATTGAGATAATTATGCCAAATCAGCATTATTTCATCACTGACATGACAAAAATTGGACTCTCAAACAAGGATGAGGTGAGTGACAGAAATCCATTGCAAAATTTTGGGGAAAAAAAGTCAGAGGTTATCAGTTCAGATCGGTCTGAATACTTCTGTATTGACACAGGACAAAGTCTAGAGTTTTCAGGCTCTGTGACAAAATCAAGGAATTTTGAGACTGCTACTCTTAAAATGACTTTATTGCCAAACTTCTACAAACCACACACACAGGAGGAGGATGTTTTGTTATCCCAACTTAGAGATGATAAAGTAATGATGTTTCTTTGTTTGTATTATATTTAAAAACCACGTCACATTATGTTGCTGTGCTTTCGTTTCAGGTTTATCTTCCCCTTGATAATCCATCAGGAAACATCACAGGCACTATACGCAGAAAACCACGAGCCAAAATGTAGAGAAAGACAACATTCACAAACCAGACATCTCATACAAATAAACCCTATAAAAGCAATCTCAAGTTATGCACTAGCATGATTATCTGTCTAAACATTCAACAAACTTTTTAAAAATTAGAAACAGATTTTTTGTGTAATCACACAAGTAAAATAAACAAATAATATAAAAATATGTTGAAATGAAAACATTCACATTATGGATAAATATATTAATAAATATAGTCCAAAAATGTGTACGTGTTCGTCATTATAACTTCTTTGTTTGAATCCATTTATATTAGGTTTTATATTTGAGTTTTCAGAGTTTTAACATTGTTTTCCTAATGAGTATTTTAAAACCAAAATTGTCAGATGTGTTAAAATTTCGTTTTTTGTTTGAGTTGAATGGTGTTTACAGCAGTGGTTTTGGAGTAACCACAACAATTAAAATCATTATGAACATTAAAGAACAATTAGCTTCATCATCACCTTACTATAATAAGGAATTAATTTTAGAAAAAAAAACCTGAAACAGATAAACATGCATGTAACAATTCTGGGATTTAATTGTTTTAGGAGATTGTTTTTAAGTTGAAAACTGATTATTACATTTAATGATCCATTTTTGGAGATATTATTCAAATACACATATGCACAAAAGGAAGGAAGTCACACAGCACTGTAATGAGGACCAGGAAGTGGATTTTTTCAGCAATCTGAAAAAGCACCATTTATTGCAGTCTACGCTCACTTTAGTTTCATCTTTTAAAACACCCTGTATCACAAGCCGCTGTAGATTTACAGTGTTGTGTTGGGTTTCAACAACAACAATTCACCAATTCATCAGGAATCACATTGTTAGTTACAAAATGAAATAACTCAACTGAATTCATAGCAACACAAAGCACTGTCATTCTGACAGGATTCCTGCAAACAAACCCCTAATGTATTGAGCATTTATAGCTGTAAACCACAGCAAATTAGAGATGCACGATATTATTGGACAGATATCGGAATCGGCCGATAATGGCTTTAAATGTACATATCGGCATTGGCCCGACATGAAAAAATATGCCGATGTGTCTTGCCGATAAGAGGAATATGTTAACTCACATGTGCTCAGGGTGTGTTAGCGATTAGATCACATCAGAAGTGTGACTCATTCTGGAAGCAAAGTTTTGCCTGAAAGGTGATTAGATTCACTGCTTTGGATCGCTGCATTTAAACCGAGAATGCACGTACCTAATGACGCGTTCGGTGTGTAAGTAAACAGTAATAGCACGTGCAGCAGCTTCCCCCAGGTCCTAATGCCCGTTCGGTAAGGTCCTAATGCCCGTTTGGCGTTCGGTGTGTGAGTAAACAGTAATAGCACGTGCAGCGGCAGCTTCCCCCAGGTCCTAATGCCCGTTCGGTAAGGAGTTATAATTCCGTAGGGGGCGCTGTTGGCCTACTTTTAATGAAATGAAAGTAAAATACACAAATAACATTTAGACTGTGTTTCTGATTAAATAAAGCAGTAATTGATGTCATAAAATCATGAGTATGTTTTGATTTAAAGGTCAGAAGCTATCGCTTACATGAATAAAAAAAAATCACAAACATGACACTTGTAAATTCATTAATGTGTTGTATATGTTATTTTTTTTAAACAAATTATGAGCTCTAAAAGATTTTTAGAATTTGTACAACTCTTTTGCTTTAGACCATCTACAAATGTTAAATCTTAAAATAAAATTATATATTATATATATATATATATATATATATATACACACATGAACATTTTCTGAATATTATATCATATGAACCTGGTTGGTTTGTAGAAATATTTACAAAAATAAAAAAAGTGCAAAAAATAAAATAAAAATATGACAACAAATCCCTACCTGATCCTGGAAAGCGTTAGCTTGCTCTTCAAATCCTGTAGCTTTAAAATAATTGACCACATCCGCTACGGCCCAGTGGGCTGGATCAGAAAGCTGCCCGTTCTCCACAGAACTGTTAGGGACAGAAAAAGTTTTCACTGATGCATTAGCATGATTTAACCAAATACTGTACGTCTATACAATCGTCAAAAGAGTTAGTCCACCCAAAAAAGAACATTTTGTCATCATTTACTCACTCTCATGTTGTTCCAAACCCATAAGACTATTGTTTATCTTCGGAACAGAACTGAAGATATTTTTAATGAAATCTGAGGGATTTCTTCTCCCTCCATTAAAACTCGGACACTTCAAAACATGCATAAAGAGATCATAAAATAAATCCATATGAATCAAGCGGTTTGAATCGACATGAGGGTGAGTAATTTTCACTTTCGGTTGAACTAACCCTTTAAATCTACTGTAAAATATCACTAAATAGGTGTCCTGAGAAATCACACTGTCTCTGTAACAGCACAAAAGAATATGGGAGCTTTGTATTTATTTATTTTTTTAGCCAAATAGACACCGTTCTCTGCATTTTACACATTTGTATATGCTGATATTGGGTTGACTGAAATGTATTTGGAGGGCTGAGTTTTTGAGAGAGGGTGTGTGCTGAAATTGATTATAAAATTTCCACAAAACATCTTGTTCAGGAAAAAAATAAAAAAAAGTGTTGTAATAATATTCAGATCTTTAACAAGTGACACTTTGTGAACATAAAATCAGTGCTGATTCCTTTGACAACAGTTGCCATACAAACAATTATTTTCAGTCTGGTTGCCATGGCTCTTCCCTTGTAAAATAACCATAGACTGTATAAAAACATGGACGTAGTGTCCGTGACGCAAATAAGTTTTTGTAAAAAAAAAAATGAAATAAAAAAAAAATTAAATTAAAAATAATTTGCTACACTTGGTGTTGTTTCCAAACAAAAGGAAATATATCGGTATCGGCATCTGCTATTGGCCAAAATGAGTTGAATAATATCGGCAAAAATCCAATATCGTGCATCCCTATAACAAATACATCATTTTCAGACATTTGATCATTTGTGCTGTTACTTTATCTCAACAAACTTTTTATCTATTAAAAACCAGAAAAAAAAAAGGAAAAAAAAAAAAAACACCAACAAACCAATAAAAATCTAAACGGTGGCAGCAATCTCCCTTTCACTTCTGTTCAAATGTACTTCATGCATAACAGAAACATCTTCAAGAACAGTGTTTCAATTTTAGTTCAAGCCATTTTTCATTTTACATCACAGATCACATTATTAAACCAAGCATTTAAACTTAAAAGCAATAATGATATGTACAAGTACACAAAGTGAAGGTAAAATCTGAATGAACATGTTAAACGCAGGTAAACTAAAAACAGTAAATATGCCTGTACAGCAGAAAGAGACCTTAAAAGCAATACATTCACCATGTTTATTTATTAAGATGCATAAAATGTATTAGTTCTACCTGCAGTTACCCTGCGCCCCGGCTGTGATTGTCTTCCATGCATCCTTGTGGCTGCAGCAGCTATGAGACGTTACTTTTTAAGTGCTGGGTTTGGAGAGGCTTGACGTGATACTCATAGATCTTCAGTGCAGGACCCAGTTTTATTGACAGTCCGGTCAGAACGTCATTTCGAGTCATTAATAAAAGGGATTTGCCATCGATTTCCTGCCGGGGGAAAGTTTAGCAAAAAAGACAAAGGAGATAAATAATAAAATGATATTATGTATTCATAACACGATTGTCTTATAAAATGACGAAGCGATGCTCCACTGATCTAGGAAACTGCACAATTACTGTCAAATTCCCATCATTTTTTTATATACAGCTGACTGTGAGTGAGAGATTAGTGACTGAGCATTTAGTTACGCATGTTAAAAAAAAGTGCATGGCAACATAAATTCAGGGAAATTGAGTTTAATATTCCAGATCTAAAGTATATCATACATAATAAAGATTAGCTCAACTAATAATGAATTGCCTCAAACATGGAAATACAAGCCATATTACTGTACATTTGTTCTGTTGAGAAGTGGGGGTCAGACCTTTCAAGAAACGTTTGTGAGAAATGCAAGGATAAAATGTCACTGTAATGGTTGGAAAAATAATGTCTTATCTTGTTCAGTCAATGATGTTTCGTAAAATGTCTATTGCTTTTCTGTTTTCAACATTTCTTCATTTAGCAGACGTTTCCTCCAAATTGGCTCAAGAATATTTTATTTGAGAAGTAAAAATAAATAAATAAATAAAATTTTTCAAAAATGTTATTTTACCATTTTTTTCTTATGCTCTAAACAATGTAATGACATGAAAAAATACTAAATTCACAAGGCTTTTTATTTCTGGTTCTCAGGAGGATATAGACCAAAATCATTTTTTGAACCAGGCTGTAAACGTTTTTTTCTGCTGTAAAGTTGGGCATTTTAACATGGGGAGTCTATGGGATTGACTCCCTTTTGCAGCCAGCCTCTAGCGGCCAGTTGATGAATTAGTTTAAGTCACTTCCTTGTTGGCTTCACCAGAGAGAGGGGGAGGTTGCCGCTTGAAAATAACTCCGCCAATGTGGAGCATATTTATAACGTGATTTTTTCCCCCCTCGAGAATTGTTTTACACAAACTGAAGGCAGAAAATGAATTATTTCTAAAAATTGTCAATTAATTGGGAAGACGAAATTAAAAATCCTTAAATTCCGCATTGTTTTCATTTCTACAGGGGAAGCAACAGCAACTTCGAGGATGGCTAAATAAATGGATTGAGAAGGCAAGCTCTACTTTTCTGAGTCAGAGTCAGTCACGAAAATACTATTTCTGGCCTACTGGTTTTGATGAGTACTGTCAAAATCACTTCATGTGTAACATGAAAGATTAAAAAGTACAGTAACAACATAAAATTAAGATGACAAGACATTACTAAATGTTTCTCGCTCAAATTTAATTGTTAAAGACTTGGACTCAACTCGAACCCAACATTACTGTATATACACCTACCATTTGGTGTCCACTGAACCATTTTCCTTGGTTTCCATGACTGCTGGATAAAATAATAATAATAAAACAAAGTTTAATACATTCAATTTTAGTCTATCATCACTGTCGTAGATTCTAAGAACTGCTACAGTATGGGAGATGCATTATCAAAATTCAATAAACTGTTTCATGTTTAAGCAAATTCTAAATAATTTATTGAGGTGCATAACAGAAGCTCTGCTTTCATGTGAACAATAATCATCTTATTAATCTGATTAGCTCTGATCTATTGCTCACCTGTTTGTCAGAGAGCTGAGACTGCTCTATTCCATTAGAGGTGTTGAGTTGTCTCCTCATCAGTCTCCTGCTGTGCAAAGCTGCCCCATCTTCCAGAAAGTTTATGAATATATCTTGGTGTACTTAGAGAATTGATTCTGCAAAATAATAAAAGATCTGAGCAATAAAGAAGATGATCAAGCATTTATAGTTCAGTAAGTAGTTCAGTTCAGGTCAGTAAGACAAGAGAGACATGTTAAACATGAAAAACTGTGATAACTCTAAGGTTATCTGTCAAAAATAAAACATTATTAACAAATAAAATATATTAATATTACTGTCATCGTTATAAAACTACTACCATCGCTATTTTGATATAAACAGCTTTTAAATTTGAAAAACAGCTTGAGCAATATATCACATTTTTGAAGGAAATTAAATAAGCATTTCTCTTCACATCTGTGCTGGTTTGACAGGTTCAGTGTTTATGAAACACGATGAACAAAATGACAGCCATCATTTTTAAACCAGAAAAGATATTTTTAATTCTAAATAAAGTATTTAATAACTTATTATAAATGAAGTATCCTTGATTTTTAATAATTGAAAAATGCCGTCTGAAATATATTTATAGCAAGACCGAATGTATCTGTAACTGCATCACTGAATTCTGACAGGTTAAACAGAAGTATTGGATCATCAGATTATCTATTTAATATAGTACAAGTGTTTTCATGATTAATTTCGACAGTGTGATGATTAATAAAGCAGATGATAAACTCATTAGCTAGCTAGCTTCCATTAACTCAACATTTATGACATTTGCCGTCTTTCTGAGAAAACAAAACGACAATTTCCAATTATTTGGATGAAAAGCTTTTATCTTACCAATTTAACAGATGTTGTTTGTAGATGCTTTGAATGTTATTGATTCTCGATCATTGGAACAATATTACGCTTTTTTTCCCCAAGCACAATCCGACAAATGCAGGCGCGGGGCTTCATGGGTAATGTAGTCTCGAACGATGGGAAATGTAGTTGTTCACAATCTTGTTGCAGTCTCTCCAACAATGAACAAGGCAATTTCAATTACATCAAGAAAAATAAATAAAGAATAAAGGGCAAATCAGCATCTTGACAAGCAATTAGCATACATTAATTGCAACGGACAGTAATTCACAAAGTCTTTTTTGCTTTGTTATTTCTTGTTTCTGTTGATGTGTGAAGGTAGTGACCTATTTCTTCAGATGAGTAAAAGTATTTTTTTTCAATGCCCATTTACATTTCCCATAAATAATGAGTAAATTCACAATATACCTTATTTTAAAACCAAAACAATTATCTTAGAAAAAATAAAATAATGCCGTCAAACTACTGACATTTTGACATAAAAAATTAAATAAAGTTATAATGATAATAAACAAATAATAAATAAATAAAAAAGCCATGAATTGTTAGTTGTTATAACAGGCTTTTAACACCAACTAAAATGCATTAACATTCTACTTGTATAATATTATAATATTAGCATCTTTCACAATTATACTCACAGACAAACAGAAGTGACAAAAGGCATTGGACATTATAAAGCAATGTAAATAATTTTCTTTAATTCAGTGTCAAAATAATTTGTCCCAAAATTGGACATCATAATCTCTACAGCAGATATAACATTTCTCTTAAAAAAAAGTATTCACATGGTCCATATAAGACGACAGATGAGAAGGTGCACAAATCAAAAACCTATTTTCATTTTCAATTTCAGTGCAGTTCAAGACTTTAGATGAAATATCAGGATCATATATTTTTAAATACTTTCTTTTGATATTTCTGAACAACCAAAAGCTTTCTTCAGCGCATATATTCCACAAACAGATATCGTGCACACACACTTAAACATAATGTGGAATTGAGCTTTTCTCATGTATTAATACTGAACATATACTGCACATTTCTTTCATGTGTAACACACATGAGTGAAAAAAAAATAGTTCAACGCAGGAAAAATATGCTTTATTCATTTTATAAATTAATTAACATATAAAAGATGAACACAAGTAAAAAATCTCAACTTTAATCATAAATGTTTCCAGACAGAAGACTATGATCTTTTTTTTTATGCAGTAGACTAAACTTCACTGATAAAGGCACCTGTGAATTTCCAAATCTCCCCAAGTCTCTTTGAATGAAGCAATGTGGAAGGAATTGTGATGTTCTTGGATTCAACTTTGAAGGTGCATAACAAGACAAAGTACCCATGTAAACTTTTACTAAAGCCTTTACAGAGACTCTAAAACTCCAAGAACTCTTTTGTACATTTCTCTGTGACAGATAACCGGATGTCTTCCTCGTCGTACTCATCAAAGTTACTCGTGTCTCCAGGTCCTCTGCACTTTGGTATGATGGGAGCATCAATCTGTAAAATCATTCAAAAAATAAACCAGCTTATAAGAGCAGTTCTCAAGAACCAGTTAAAAAATTGAAACCTGAAAGAAAACAACAAAGGTCACACCTTCTTCTCAAAGATTGTAATCCAGTCTGTTGTAGCGAACCATCTGTGGTTTTTTATGTCGCTGACTCCATTTTTCAAATTGCCAAAGCGTTTTGTGAGGTCCACCTGCAGCAGATTGTGCAGAAGATCCTTCAGGTCTGAACTAAGGTGTGAAGGGTATCGTACCTGTGGAAATGAAATATTCACATCTGTTGGAAATGTCTAGAACATTTGGGGGATGGCATGAGTTTAATTGCTTCTGCCATTTATTCGTTTAATTGGTCTTTTTTTTTTCTTGTTCCCTGACTGTCAGTAATGTTTAACTTTTGTTAGCAGGGGTTTTAAAGTATGCACAGAACAAAATGATCCTTTGGAACAACTTAAAAAATACTCAAATTATATTAATGATTTTTTTTATTAATGATTTATTTAAATACCATGCACTGTAGAAAGTGTTCTGGATTTACATTGTTTATACATGTACATCAGTTGCACATCAATTAAGTAATTTGTTCACATGACTTCCAAATCATTGAATTAAGTTATTTTGAAGTGACCATATTAAGTAGTCTTAAAGTAATTGTGTTATATTATGTTGCAAAACTGTTTTGTTACATCACTGAATTATAAGATTGTACTAACTAACTAACTAACTAACTAACTAACTAACTAACTATTAACAAACATTAGCACATATTAGCATAATAAATGCAAATTCTGCTCCTTAGAAAATCTTATTCTATTCTATACATATCCATCCTCTGCCTAAGCAAAAGCTCCAATCTTCATCACAATGGTAACCTGGTGTAACTGAAATAGTTCTAAGTCCCAACATAATTAAACATCAAACATGATCAAGTCTCCCCCTTTTCTCATTTTGCTTAAACACACACACACACACGCACGCACGCACGCACGCA
>NW_015537935.1:671500-684540 GCF_001515605.1 Sinocyclocheilus anshuiensis | reverse complement strand
ACGCACACACACACACACACACACACACACACACACACACACACACACACTATTACTTACTATAAAGACGTTATTTTAAAAATAATAATATTTTGCATCATATTTTCCATTATGTATAAAATAAATAAATAAATTAAATGCAAAAATACATTAGTAAAACTCAAGTCCATAATCCATATCCACACTTCCTCAGAAAAGAAGTCCATCCCCTGTTGTTCTCTCACATCAAAACCACCAACATATTTGTTACAACAGCTTTGGATTGTTTCCACTTGTAAACAGCAACAGATCTGTGCATATTTCTCTCCTGATTCAGATGAGGTGGATTTTCGCTGGAAAAAGCAATATTATGGATAGATGGCTTGCACTTTATCTATTGTACTGTATTGTACTGATGGAGCAAAATAATTTGTGTAAAAATAAATGGTTAAAGAAATAGGGATAGAGTATAGATATACAGTAGGGCCAACACCAAGAGGGAATTTTACTGGTACTGTAATAAATGACTGAAGTTCTTCTGACCTTGCCAGATACAATTTTCTCATAGATCTGAATAGGTTGGTCAGCGAAGAAAGGCGGATATCCAGCAGCCATTTCATAGATCAGAACACCCAATGCCCACCAGTCAACAGCTTTGTTGTAGCCCTAACAAAGAAAGAGAGAAAACATTGAGGATTTCTTTAACTTCTAGAGGAGTAAGAACTACTGCCGTGTTTTCTTACCTTGCTGAGAATGATCTCTGGTGCCAGGTACTCTGGTGTACCGCACAACGTCCAAGTTCTGCCTTTGACTCGTTTGGCAAAGCCGAAGTCTGTTACCTAAATCACATTCAAATATAAGAGTTATAAATAAAAGCTAATTAAAATATAAATTACACAACCAAAGTGCAGGTAACATTTAATCGGAGCTAATAAGTGACTGGCACACCTGGATGTATCCCTGATGATCGATGAGCAAGTTTTCAGGTTTAAGGTCTCTGTAGATGAGGTCTAGAGCATGAAGATACTCGAAGGTCAGAACAATCTGAGCAGCATAGAACCGTGCGTTCTGCTCACTATGAGGAAAAAACATGCTTATTGCATTTATAAGAGAAAAAGACAGGTAAAGGCACATAAGAAGGACATTTTATTAGCTAGTTTTCAAGCTGTTTACCTGAATCTTCCAATCCGTCTCAGATGTGAGAACATCTCACCACCTTGGATATATTCCATGACCATGTATAAATTTGAATGATCCTGTTACGGTAATTAAAAATGAAAACATCATAATGCTATGTAATACAATTAGTTCCTGTTTTTCATGTAATAACACTGAGTTTTTTTAGTAGCTTTAACCCTGACAATGATGCTACATTCTAGAAGCACACCCTCTGACATTGTATTTTTTTTTCAATATAAATTGAATGTGTACCTTAAAAGCGAACCCCAGCTTCACAAGGAAAGGAAAGGACACTGCTTGTAATGTTTTCTTCTCGTTTAATGTGTGTTCTATCTGTTTAAGCTTCACCACCTGAAAAATCGTCAAAAACAGGAGTAAATACAGAATAATAAAAAAAAAGAAACAAAAACAAACAGACTACAATTCTTCACATTTCGGGGATAGATTTATTTATTTATAAAAAATAAAAAAAAATTCCCCCTGGGCCAAAAAATAGTATAGTAAAAAAAACATTTTATTGAATACTGCTAATGCAAACTACTTTGCAAAAAATAAAAAATAAAATTAAAGAATGAGTGATATAGTGTAGATATATACGACCAACATCAAGAGGGATTTTTATTGGCAATTACTGAAAAAATTGATTAATAGGATTGAATCCTCTTTAATAAAACTGAAAATCCTTTGTTTCAAAAGATATGTGATAATTTTAGGGATTCTCATTACATACATTTCCAGTATTTTGGTCAAATAAAACAACATTAGCCTTTTTGTACCCTATTTCTATATGTAAAAACACCATCAGGCAATAACTGTGTTTTTAAAATGATTACAAAGTAATAATTCCAAACAGGATGACTTTAGTATTATCCACAGTATCGATTCACAACACATTTCACTTTTTCTTCTTATTTGTCAGATCAGAGTCACATGAGAAAAAAAAAAGCTTAATATTTGACTCCTTAGGCCAACATAGCTAACTTTTTAATGCATGATCCTCTCAATAAATTGTTATAGCAAAAATATGTTTTGGTTACATGACACTTTAGCAGTCTTATGTGACAGTCAACAGTGGAAACATCATTAGGCTGCTCACTGCGGTTTGATCCTGTCAGCAGAGGAAGTTTCAGTTTCCTCCCTGCTCTGTAAATATATTTGAACCATTTTACATTATGATCTGACACATGAAACAAGGCCCAGACCAACCAGACTCAACTGAAACGGTGACGATTAACCTGCTTTTGAATTTCCTGAAATTCCAAAATGATAATCAGGTTCAGTGTTTGAACATTTACATTTACATTTACATTTAGTCATTTTGCAGACGCTTTTATCCAAAGCGACTTACAATTTGGGGATACATAAAGCGATTCTTCTTAAAGAGGCCAACAGATACAGGAAGTGCTTGTAATATCAAGTTTCTAGACATTGTTCAAATAAGTACAAGCTAGAAAGAGAAGGAATAAATAAAGAGAGAGAATTTTTATTTTTTTTATAATGATGATGATGAAGTCAAGTAGCTTCGAAAGAGATGAGATTTCGAATTTCGAATTCGAACATTTAAAAAAACGTTTGTTGTAAATTTGATTTTAAATAATTTATTTAATAATGAATAACCCAATAACAGAGTTTAGAGCATACAAAACACAAAACTGCATTTAGTTTTATATTGTTCTCTATGGGGAACATCAGGATTCAGTTATTTAGAAACTTAACCTAAATAGAGGTATACCTACAAAAACCATGCTCATTTTCATTCACAAATCAGTTTTTAAAATTTTCTGCAAAAAATGTCTTCTGCACCCCCAAATAAAAAAAATATTATGTAAAAATCTAAACAAATGATGTTTATCCTATAATGTTTTGTTTGTACAGTATTAGTGTTTTGATTTAGGTGTTTACTCTTAATGAGTGCAACTTTATATAATTTGCATAGCAAATGTATTTGTGTAAAACATGCAATAAATAAAACGCTGACATTACGTAAAAAATGAAGTTAGGCCTTTAGTTTGAGCAACTTAAAATATTACACAGCAAGAGCTTACAATGTCAGATTTGGTGCCAAGCATGCAAGTCACTGATAATCACTGATCACTCATAATAAACTTAAATAATTTGTGTTTTTGGTAAAAGAATGGGGACTTACAGGTATGAGCACATTTTGTGTTAAATCAGAATTGATATATGTTTTAGCTCTATCTACTGTTAATATTTTTAATATGTTTTTTTAAAGTCACCATTAATGATTCAATTCTTTATAAATTTTTTATTGGTTAAATTTTGTGACACTAACTGCACAAATTAAGCAAACTTAGTTTAGTGGAAAGGTCTAGTTATTGCATCAGCAATGTGCAATATTGATACTCATTGAACTTTATTGAGCTTAATGATAACTGTAAAGTTTTAATAAAGTTTAAAAGTACAAAGCATTAATAATTGTTCTAATTCTATGATAATAGGGAAGTCCACACCACAGCTAACATTGATGACAAGGAGGAACAGTATTTATTCCCAGCTGATGAAAGCTAAAAACAATGACAACTAATCAGAATCCACCGAGGAAAGAGCTTGAGCCTTTAAAGCAGCAGACAACACAAAAACAGCGGATAATAAACTCGCTCATAATAAACAGAGTGTGAACGGGTCTTAAATCACTTACTTTTGAGTTTATGGAACTTATTATAGCTTATTATGTTCTCTGAAATAACAGAACACCCTTAATGGTTATGGTGATCAAACAATTTTTTCCATAAGTTGAGTAAACTAACTAACTTTATTTATTTATTTTTACAGTGATGCACTGAATAAATATCTTATTCATAAATATCGTAAAATCATACTCTTTTTATTGGAAAACTTGAAAATAAACAGTTTCAAAATAATATACATTCTGCATCTATAAGAAAGACCCAGGATGAAGACTCAGTAAGAGACACCAGGACTGTGTTAAAGAATGGTATGTCTCATAGAAATTCACAAAAACAAATGTCTTGCACAGAGAACAAATAAATAAACAAACAAACAAACAAATAAATAAATGAATGAATGAATGAATGGCTGGGGGCTGCAGGAGGATATACAGCATGCATACTCACTTTTTCTTTGTCCAGAATCTTCATAGCGTAGTATCGTCCCAACTGTCTGTGCTTGACTAGCATTACTCTTCCAAAAGATCCAGTGCCAAGAGTTTTCAATCTGTCAAAGTCATCTAGACACGATGTGCTCTGCAGAACCCAAGCCAGAAGTCAACGATTAGTTCTGCTGAAAACAACTGTATCTGACTTTCCTGTTTAGTGCAATAATGCTCCCATACCTGCGGCTGAAAGTCCCATTTTCTCGAGAAATCCTCTTTGGCTTGTGCAAAGAATTCTTTCACTAATTAAAGAGATAACACAATTAACATTATCAACTGCCAAAGGATAGCTCAATGCATGATTCTCAGATAAACAATAAAATCCTTTATTTGGAACAGAGCATAATCCTTAAACATTTTCAGCTTATATGAATTTTAATCCATTTAAATTTGTAACACAGCTTATTTAATGCATTGAAGCTGGTCTATATGTATCATTCTGTTAGCATCCCCTGGGATTTCTAGTTCTGAGCATGGGAACTACATCGAAAGGGATTGAAATGTTATTAAATGTTTTTGAACAAGATTAAAAAGGGGGCGATTTTAAATGTCACTCTCCTTTGTCTTTCTGCCAACACCATATGTTAGACATAATAAAAAAATGCAAATATTAAAAAAAGTGTGTACTATAGTGAACTGAAAGATATCAAGTTGCATAGGTTTCTGCTATGGAGCATTTGAGTTGAGTTTTGTGTTATGAAAACGCATTTCCAACATGTGAAACCACTGTGCAAACTGAAACTTATTTTTAAAAAGTGCAAAATACAAAAGCAAAAAACACGGGATGTGTAATAAAATGTGGATGATTTCTGCTTGTTCGAGGTCTTGCCATTTCATTTAGGCAGCAACAGAGATGCTGCTAGTGACTAATCAACTCATTTGTCTTTTAATCTGGTTGGTCAGTCAAAGCCAGACATAAAATGCAAATTAAAAGGACAACACTGCCATCTTTTGATTATCATTTAATGTAGATCTACAACGGCCAGCTGACTATTAGCCACACATCAGCAATTACTTTCTTTTGGATTTATCTTGATTTTATGGAGACTCCTGAAATTACTTTAAAACGCACACAAATGTGTTTTAACTACGTGATACTCATGCTGATCAATACAGCAGTTTCTTCTGACATTTATTAACAAATTAATAGCAGATTGAGAAATGACAGTGAGACAACATTGCACTACAAAAATTATACACTGCATAAAAAAAAACTGTTCTAGAATATTATCTCTCCACTTGACAGCTTTATTAGATAGCACTGTTTTCACAAAACCAGCTACAACAAACATTGTAATAATATAACATTATATAGACATCACTTTTATGATATCTGTCTTAATGAGGTTTACCTGAACATGAACATGAGATTTGACTTGCACACATTTGTCAGTGGATGTATTATCAGTAACAATTTGGTTACATTTACATTTTAGCCTAACACGGCAACCTTGTACTATCAGGTCTGCCATTAAGGAAAGATAATACTTTATGTATTGGAAACTTGATGTTGTAAAATGAACAGGTTTAGTGCGCTTTAAGTTTTGCTGGCTTTAGAAAAGCAAACTGATCTCTTCCTGTCGAAACCACAAAAAGTCTGACAACAATCAAAGTGTACAGAAATATATATGCACTTAGAAAAAGGCTAACACATTTTACTCTGCACTCTTCAGCTAATTACAATAAAAAAACCCACATCATATCCTTCAATAGAGGTTGTGAAAATTAATCAGAGACTCTCTACAGTATATGAAATGAGTTTATTTAGATCAAGAGTCAATCATTTTAAGAAAACAGACCTTTTGTGCATTTAATAGAAATAATGAAGTATTTTTAAATATTTCACTTAAAAGGCTTTGACTTACTTGTTGCATCCCAAAGAACGGTATAGTCTGTCACATGTGGCCCCTCATTCTCTAGTCCCTTCTCCTGGTGCCCTTTTCGATATTTGTAAAAAAATCGGCTAGCTAACGTGTCCAGCCTCTGAAGGGCAGAGTTAGGGCCTGATGACTGCCCAAAGTTTGGATCTTTTGTCTGGGCCATCACATGCACTGCTCACACTGAAGGAAACTCTCAACTGTTGATAACCACAAAAGCTCTTCAACTAAAGTCTCTGTAGCACAGAAGTAATAGTCATTTCCTGTTTGAGAGGCTTGGATTGACAAGCAAGTTTTTGTAGTACCACCAGCTGAGCTAGTTATACTTCCTGTTAGAGTATTCTGTGTTAATGAAGAAGTAAACACATCAGGCCCTTTGCTCAACATCCAAAACAGTGGAGAAAAACAAAAAGACACTCTGAAGTTCCAAAGGCCATCACAGGGAGAATGTATTGATTCTCACTGAGAGATAACCTGTGAATACTACCTTGTAGGAATGTTTTACTTATTCTCGAAAATACAAAGTTACATTTTAAGATATTGATCATATCATTTGATGAGACTATGATGTACATAATTTATTTGTATTTATTTATTTATTTATTTTTAAATAAAATGGCAATGTAATCAGTTAAAATATAAATCAAACGTGTCTGGCTATTTCATTGTTTTTAGTTATTGCTGTTGCTGTTGTGTCATGCGCTCTATAAAACCATTTATGTAATTATTAATGTAATGTTTTTTTTTTCAGCAGGATGCAACAAATACCCGTGTGGTTAGTGCTTTCCTTAGCATATGAATTTACTATCACTTACTCCAGAGAACAATTTGTAGCCTAATAAAAACAAGCCTGCACACAAACAAAGTAAACGAAACCAAGAAAATAATTGAGAAAGCCGTAATGTGTTAATGTGTGGCGACATCAAGCGGAGAACAGACGAAATAAACATCAGTGATGAAACTTAGAAATTCTTAGTACTGTATTTTAGCAAAACATCTAGGCATATCTATTTATTGGCCAACTTATTCAAATTGACTTGATTAAATCGTATCTTTTAAACAGATGCTACGACAAATTGCTACGACAAAATTACACTACCATTGCATCAATATTTGTTTAGTATTAAAGTTTAAATATATTTAAAAAATAATTTATAAAGTAAAGTGCGGCTGTATTTTATGTAGGCCAACTGTGATTTTAGTTCTTTTAGTTGGGATCTATAGGCCTACACATGCTTGAAATTGGCTTTTTAAAAGGTTTCAGTGTTATGTTCATAAAATAACATCGAAAAGAAGAAAATATGATTATTTATTACTTTAGAAATAGGAAATATATAAGATTTATTAGTAGCATCTTATTATTAGTCATCGGAATAAGAACCCGGATGGAAACATTGGTTTGTTGCTATGAGTCCGCGCGCTCCGGAAGACTCCATTTATGTCAGAGTGGGTAATTATGGCCACTCACAATTTTAATGGTAATTATGGTCACTCACCACATGCCTATTAATCTACTGATTAGAAATAAACATTAATTTTATAGAATCTATAGGAAATACCAATTGACAAATTGTGGTTAAATTATATAGTGTTATTAGTACTGTGTAAACACCATGCAGTCCATGCGCCCCTATCCCAGCAATGGATCGGCCCATCTCCATCGTACACTTGCGGCAACTGGACAACACACAGAGCAGATTGAAGGATTTCATTCAATGTCAATTGCCAAACCTTTAAATGACATGTTAAAATGAAATAATATACATTACGGCCAAAAATAAGACTTATACACAAAGAGACCGAAAAGAAAGGACAACAGCGACAGCATCGCAGACAAAGGCTGGAACCTGTGTATAGGTAATTCACTCAAAACCTTCTAATTGTTATCATCATTGATCTGATCACAGCTGTTACATAGTTTATACATAATAATAATAATAATAATGTTACTGACATACAATTATGCAATGCTTAGGCTCAGTGGCTGTAAGCCATCAGGATGTCTTGAGTGTCAGGATGCGGCGCATCTATCATCGCATCCGTATCTGCCTTTTATAATTAATGATTATTTGTCACTTTAATAACATGCACCATAACCTAAGCATTATTTATAAGTTTGTAATTTTCGCTGTGTAGTTGAAGAGCTTCATAAATCCTGGCAATGCAGCACCGGTGTTTTATTAGTCTATCATCTGGGCCTCCTTGCATCAGAAGATCTTGCAAAGAATTCAGAGACAAATGAAACACATGACAGCGCAAAGTATCCTGTTTTTAACTGTGAGTTGTTATGAAGACAGGAAAAGGAGAATTAAAGGAGAAAAGCAGGTGTTTGGATGCAGATCTGGACTTAGGCATCCTCATTAAATACGGCCTACACAAAGGCCAGCACTTCTATCACATACTGTAGTGATCATGAATTAACCGGTACCCATGAGCCAGATCAGCAAAAACCAGGACCAGGATGCATCTATGTATCTGTACATTTATCCACCCCATGCCACAGGATCTATCCCTCTTAGTTGTAGATCTCATATAAGATATTGCTGCCATGAGTTTTGTGCTGTAACAGACCAGTGATTCAAGTAAATTACATCACTGAAGTCCTCTGAATGGTTTTTGGGATGGATTGATGTTTGCTCATTGGTTCATTGTTTTAATAAACATTTTTGCTGTTCAGATTGTTCAGAGTTTGGAGATTTCTGGTGCTGTCTTTTTTCTTGCATGCTGTAAGTACAATTGTGGTGTGGTTATGATGTTGCCAAGGAGACATATAGGCCCATGTCTAAGAGCTGTTCCTAATTTTAGAAACTTACACAAAACTTAACAACCCACGCTTAGTGTGACTTCACACATATGCTTTATCAGGGGTTTGAGTCTTTTCTCAATGCTTAATCCATGAAAAGGTATTTTTCATTACCAGTGCCAGAAAACTGGAACAATTATACCTTACAGTTGTCATGCAATTGGCATACAGATTTGTAACAACGTCAGGGTGAGTAACATTTTTGGTTGACTATCCCTTTAAGGGTAACTTAAGGTAATAATATGCACCCTTTAGGGGTAGAAGGGGCACAAAGAGTGCTGCCCCAGTTACAAGCTACAATTTTTGTAATGGAAATCTTGGAATAGTTTAAGCAGTCGTTTATTTTGGTAATCGACCAATTATTTGGGCAATTAAGAAACCTTTTTTTTTAAATTAATATTTGGATGAATAAAGTATCAATAGTAAGTCTTTTATTTAAATTTTTTTATTTTTTTTTTGAAATTGCAATGAACAACAATTCACATATTTAAAAAAATATATTATTCACACATTTGAAATAATTTCTACTTTCTGATAATTTATGAACTATTTAATAAAATAATAATAATGATTTTATTATATAGTACAACTGTACAATTGCAATACTAATGTTTATGT
This sequence comes from Sinocyclocheilus anshuiensis, assembly GCF_001515605.1. Lineage (NCBI taxonomy): Eukaryota > Metazoa > Chordata > Actinopteri > Cypriniformes > Cyprinidae > Sinocyclocheilus > Sinocyclocheilus anshuiensis. The sequence continues at coordinate 674,951 of NW_015537935.1, read as the reverse complement.
CTTAATTTCTTAATATTCAAATGCTAATCCATGAAGCTTTTATTTTGAAAACCGCAGTGGGTAATTTGGGTAGTGGAATGAGACGGCAGGACTTCGAGAAACGGTCAATGATAACCAGTATAGTAGTGTTATTATTGGATGGTGGGAGGTCAGTGATGAAGTCGATAGACAGATGAGACCATGGTCGTTGAGGAATCGGTAATGGCTTGAGTAGACCTGAAGGTAATTCCTTTGGGGTTTTTGACTGAGCACAGATCTGACAGGACTTGACATAGTTGGTGATGTCTCGTGCCATGTTACTCCACCAGAAAGAGTTCTGTACTAGTTGGAGAGTTCGAGAGATACCAGGATGACCGGAGCAAGTGTCATGATGAAAGCGCACTTTTTGCCCTCTGATTCGAATCTCTCTCCTTGATGATCTAGATAAACTTGTACTTGGCGAATGAAGCCCTTGCATTGCTCAGCGGTACCGTCAAATTTGTCAGGAAGAGCGAGACTTACGGTCTTAGGAGTGGGTGGAGGGAGAGATCGAATGTAGTGCGTCAGGTATTCGTTGACGGTCTGCAGCTTGGTGAGTTGTTGCTGATATTTCTGGAGCATTTCAGCTTGGTATGAGAATGCTGCTTGCAGATTCGACACTTCCGCTGGATTCATAGGAGGCTAAGTATTCTGTAACAGAATTTTGGTTCTGACAGGAGTTTGGTTAGAATCCATGAGCGGAAGTTTATTAAAGGTCAAGGCTTTAAACAGATGTCGATAATCAGGCAGAGGGTCAAAGTCAGAGAAGCAAGCAGATCGTTCGTCATACACAAGGGCAGAAGCAGAGACAATAGTGGAGAGGCAGGCAATGAGTCCAAACACAAACATCAGTCCTATCAGGCGTCAGAACAACAGGGGCAGAGTACAAATACCGTGAGTCAAGAAGTCAGGCAGAATCATACACAGGAAATCAATCAGGAACAGAGGAAGAATAACGCTTGGTAAGGCAGATAAACTGGCAATACTTCGCGATCAGCACATGGACTGGTCTCAGTTTATATGAGAGTCAAACAGGAAGTGAAAGCAGAGGGAGCAGAGGGAGTGGAGCACGGTCAGTACTCGGGCGAGGGCTCCCTCTGCTGGCTTGGCGTTACACGGTCATACATGTATGGCATGAGGCTTTGTGGGTCACGTTTTGCTCTCAATTAGGGCTGCATGATTATGACAAAAATCATAATTGTCGATTATTCCCTTGAAATTGTAATTGCGATTATTAATTATGATTATCACAATTTACATTGAATGATGTTTATACCATTGTTTGATGCAACTGCATGCCGTATTTTTCTATGAAAATAAACAAGCTAAAAACACTCTAACTGAAAAACTTTTAGTGCTTTTCTATAGTATTAAGCCTCAAATGTCAACTATACATCAGATTGGTTTCTTCTTTAAATTATAAAAAAAGAAAAAAATATGAATGGTAATGGGAAAAACCCTTAAGATAACATGTAGAAAGAAAAAAACGCATCTTAAGCATGCAGAATAACATAAGTGGACTTTCAACGATTAATTGCTGCTTTGAAAGATTACGTAATTGTGGCATCCATAATTGTAATCGCGATTAGAAATTCGATTAATTGTGCAGCCCTACTCTCAATCACCAGTATTGAACCTTTCCCTTCAAACACCTCTCTCGGACCAGAAAGTAGTATCTCAAAATGCTGAAGAGTTTAAAATGAATATTCAGCTGGTGAAATTTATCATCAATTAGTAGGGTATGTATGCTGTGGCATAGAGAACCTCTGTCAGTGATGTCTCTTTAGGCTGGAATACACTACATGGCTTTTAAAATCTGAACTGATTTTAAAATGCTAGGCATCATACACTTACCGACTTTGTAATAGTCACAGAGGAAAAACTGGCCATCATACACTAAACGACTGAGGATCATACAGTAGCATATACAGTTTTTTTTATTTGCTTTTTTCACAAGCAGCTGTTACATTTTAAAAACCCTTAGTACTAATGTCACTACAGATCATCAAAAGTGCCATTTTTTTCAAACATTTCAGCATATGTTTACTTGTCTTAGTACAATACACACAATCACAAAGTATCATTTTCACTACACAAAATAAGTGTTTCATCTATATAAATGTTTCATTCACTGTAACAGCCTTTCTAAGCTCTCACTATCAAACTTTTCATTTGCATGGCTTCTCATTCAGTTTAATACATTTGTCTATTATTTAATCTAACTCATCTTAATGGTTAAACAGTGAATCATTTGGTGCATCTATAGATATCTGTATAGATTCAGTAGATATAGTTTCTAAAGAACTTGTTTGCAATTTACGGATAATGAAATGTAATGAATTATTTTTACACTATAAGTGATTTATCTTAGATGATAACCACTATTTTGTAAGTGTGTGTATGTGTGGTTCAGGGAAATTCTATGTTATGGGGACACACAAAGATGGCAATATCTGAAATCATTGTCCTTGTGGGAGACTTTTTTGGGCCCTCTGAGGAAAAACAATTTTCATAAGGGTAAGTTTAGGAGTAGGGTTAATGTAGGGGGATAGAATATAGTTTGTACAGTATAAAACCCATAACTCGTAAGGAATGTCACCATAATGATAGTTCTATCATGATAACTCTCGGAAGATTTTAGCATGGTAATGGATATGACAATGTTAATGTATTTGGTCTTGGCGGAATAGTTCTGCTACGCTGCTGCTGCTGCTGAATTGCTGCTGCCAATACATAAGCCGATATGGTGCTGTGAGTATTTAAGACATATTGCCGCTGCACAAATAGCGTATAAAATAACCCGTAGCAGATCTATACAGGTGGAGCTGGGGAAGGTGGAGGGTTTCAGAGGAACTCTGAAAGTGCGCTGCAATGGTCAAGCGAATGCTAATCAGCCATTTTAATGTAAAGCAGCAAGCTCATTGGCTGCTTATGCAACGGGAACAAATCAGCCTGTGACAAGTCGTTTAGTGCTAAGAATATCATCAGTTACGTAAAGGACCCATAGCCTGTGCCATCTAGAGTTTTATGACAGAACTTGGTATTTCTATCATGAGAACTCTCGGAAGAATTTGTGACACAAACACAACAGAACCGCTAGATTTAAATCAGCAAAGTGAGGATGTACAGACATTCCTCTCGTTGATAGCAGAGGAGCGGATCCAGCGAGAGCTTGATGGGACAACGCGGAATGAAAAAGTTTTTCAGGAGTCGACGCACGAAAGTGCGCTGCAATGGTCAAGCGAATGCTAATCAGCCATTTAAATGTAAAGCAGCAAGCTCATTGGCTGCGTATGCTACGGGAACCAATCAGCTTGTGACAAGTCGTTTAGTTAAGAATATAGCTAAGAATATCATCAGTTACGTTAAAGGGATAGTTCACCCAAAAATGAAAATTCTGTCATTAATTACTCACCCTCATGTCGTTCTAAAC
>NW_015537935.1:660894-670924 GCF_001515605.1 Sinocyclocheilus anshuiensis | reverse complement strand
ACTTTATTCAACAATTCGTCTCCTCCGCGTCACCCTGGTGCCATTTTGGAGAGTATCCACTGAACGTAAACGGCGTATGCTATTCTGTGTCAGCTGTGTCACGCGGATACGCTGTTTTCGTTAAAATCAAAGCGTAAACAACATAGAAAACGTATCCGCATGACGCAGCTGATACAGAATAGCATACGCTGTTTACGTTCAGTGGATACTCTATAAAATGGTGCTAGGGTGATGCGGAGGAGACGAATTGTTGAATAAAGTCGTTATTTTTGTTTTCTTTGCGCACAAAAAGTATTCTCGTAGCTTCGTAAAATTACGGTTGAACCCCTGATGTCACATGGATTATTTTACCGATCTCCTTGCTACGTTTCTGGACCTTGATCGTGGTAATTACATTGTTGTCTATGGGAGGGTCAGAGCACTCTCAGAATTAATCAAAAATATCTTAATTTGTGTTCCGAAGATTAACGGAGGTCTTACGGGTTTACAACGACATGAGGGTGAGTAATTAATAACAGAATTTTCATTGATTCCACCGCTTGCTGCATCCCGTGTGAAAGAGCCTTTAAGTCAAAAGTGTAGGCCTAAAAATAAAATAAAAAAAATTAATAAAAACTGTAGTGACAAAGTTGAGAAATACAGGATATGGCTTTAATTTCAGGTCAAGTATTGTCATGGTGATGCAACAGTTTGCTAAGAATCCTGCTAAGCAAGTTTGTTAAAGTCAGTCTGTTTGTAGTAAATTTGCAGACAGCTTTGGTTTAATGGTTCAGACATTTGAGGTACTGTAACTCTGTTGCCCTCTTGAGTACTGAGGGCTGTTACCTGCAGACCAATGCAAGAGCGCACATTTAAATATGTTCTCAGTTACGTTACAATAATCCTGTGGACGGTTATAAATATAACATTTTTGAGCAAATTATGCGCTGGGCAAACCATCTCACAGCACAAGCACTCTGTCAGCACCTGACACTGCAACTGACTCACATTACAGTATGATCTTCTTTAAAGTGTTTAATGTGAAGCATACTTTGACCACATAGGGTTGTGCAATATTCTCACTGTAAGAATATCAACTCAACTGCATAGTTGCATGTAGTATTCACAATTACACTTATATTATCAAAACAAACTGAAAAAGCCATAAAAGTAAAAAAAGTAAACAAGTAAAACATGATAAAAGAACACATCAAAAGTCAATGATGAAATAAATATATTTATTTTACAGCAGTTTTAGAAGAAAATACAATTAAACAATACTGTAAATGGGGATAAAATCAAATACACAATATATTAGATACAGTTGCACAACCTTACATAATAAAAAACTGTATACAACCTGGTGTTTTGGTATAGTTTTAGTGGATTATGAATGTGAAATTCAGTGCTGTGTGAATGTTGAAAAATCTGAAAATCTGAAAGAAAAGTCTGAAAGGAATGTGATCACGAACGGACCAAGGGGGGCCCCGCTCCCTACCTCGCACTGGGCCCCGCGTCAGCTAAGGTCGGCCCTGGTCACGTGGATACGTTTTCTACATTGTTTTCGCTTTGATTTGAACGAAAACAACGTATCCGCGTGACGCAGCTGACACAGAATAGCATACGCCGTTTACGTTCAGTGGATACTCTCCAAAATGGCACCAGGGAGTAGGGTTGTGACGGTGAGGAAATTTTCCCACCGATTAATCGACATGTGACAACACCGATAATACCGGTATTACCGTGGGGGCAGGGGCGTTCCCTCTTTTCCTCGCTTTCCTTTTGATGTCAAATAAAATAAATAAATTACACAAAGTTTAAATAAAGTAAAAATCAGCAAACAATGTGGAACCAATTAAATAAGAAACGAATCATGGTATCACCGTCAGCACGGTCTGTCGCGGCAAGCCTAATGCGGAGGAGACGAATTGTTGAATAAAGTCATTATTTTTGTTTTCTTTGCGTGCAAAAAGTATTCTCGTAGCTTCGTAAAATTACGGTTGAACCCCTGATGTCACATGGATTATTTTACCGATCTCCTTGCTACGTTTCTGGACCTGGTACATGGTAATTACATTGCTGTCTATGGGAGGGTCAGAGAGCTCTCAGAATTAATCAGAAATATCTTAAATTGTGTTCCGAAGATGAACGGAGGTCTTATGGGTTTAGAACGACATGAGGGTGAGTAATTAATGACAGAATTTTCATTTTTGTGTGAGCTATCCCTTCAAAGAAATAATAATAATAATAATAATAAATTAAGTCTGTAAATGTAATCTGAGTCTATTTTTTTCGCCTGATTCAACTTTAAGTTAGTATGCCATGACGTTATGAAGTGAAATGTCCACTGAGTGGTGCTAAAAGTGAATTAAATGTTCTCTAAAACAGATGAACGTGAAGTAGCATTATACAATCTTGCACTTATTGCAGCAGTTCAGAAATAAAATGTACACTAAGCCCTACCTTTAACCTAACTGATAAGTAGAAAAGCAAAAGCAAATGTGAGATAGAAAAAGAAATAGTGTGTGCTCTCTGACTCCCTCTACAGCTGTTAGCAGGAAGTGATGCGACGTCTCGGAGGAAATAAATAGTGAGTGGATTGTGGGTGGTGGAGCTGTCAGGGTGATGTATGATAGCAGGAGATTACTCAAGCACTCATTCATCAAACACACGCCTGCCTGTCATTGTGTTGCTGTCTTGTGCTGTAACAGATTGACTGTAGTTTCATAAATTGCCTGAATGTCTCTTTTAGCGACAGTTCTAATTGCATTAGTATTTCATCATTTGGAAATTGTATTGATAAAGCAGATGCTTTTTATGCATATATTTTATTGCAGTGTTTTGCATTGAGCTAATTTCAGGAACACATTGTTACCTAATTTTCTTGTTTTTGGGAACTTCACAGAATCAAACCAAAACATTAAAGGTGACATATCATGAAAATCTGACTTTTCCAGGTTTTAAGTGCTATAATCAGGTCACCGGTGCATCTACAAACCAAGGAAACGTGAAAAAGTTTAACCCAGTAATTTTGTTTTAGTAAGCCTTTTTCTGCAAGCATCTGAAAGAACGAGTGCGTCTGATTTCGCTCCCTTGGTGATGTGGCAAAGGGATCTCATTATAATATTAACGCCCCTTAATCTGTAAGTTTGCACACACGGCGCCGTCATTGTTTTCGCAAGGGACAACGGTGTACTAGTTCTAATGCCATGGCGAAAGTTTGAGCAAAACATGCTAACTTTTCTGTCTTTGGCTGCACAGACGAGCACAGAACACTATTTACAGTCCCAGCCTCAGAGGAGACAAGAGAGCAGTGGATTTATGGATTTATTTACTGTATATTGCTGCTGCCACACAGATCTAAAATAAACATGCAATATATTTCCCAGCTGTTTACCTTCACAGACATAACTGACTGTTTTTGTAACTCGTGTGTGTTTTTAACGTAGACTTGTGTGTGAATGAGAACTTAGTTTAGTACTCACATGCTGTGACAGCCGCTTTCTGTCCGTGTGCTTCGGATGTGTGCACTCAGAAAACCGTATATCAGAAGTTTAAACTCATATGTTTTAAAACGCATGATTTCAGCGCGATAAACATGATAATCAGAACCAAAACATGTTTTTAGCAGGTCCGAGCTGTAAAGGCGCAGCTCTATTTCGGAAAAGGGGGTGGGGAGCAGCAGCTCAATTGCATTTAAAGAGACAGGCCCGAAAAACAGCGTGTTTCTGCTTCCACTCAAAATAGGCATTTTCAAAATGATATAATAAATGATCTGTGGAGTATTTTGAGCTGAAATTTCACAGACACATTCTGGGGACACCATAGACTTATATTACATATTGTAAAAAGGGGCATAATATGTCTCCTTTAAATTATTCAAATTATAAATTAATATTACAGTTTAAAGTGAGAGAATAGAGTAGAGTTTAAAATAAAAAACTCAAAGACTCAGTATTACATTATAAATATGACTGGAAAAGTCATGTTTGAAGCTGTTGTAAATCAATATAAATGGTGTGAATGGGATCAAAATGCTTCGTGATCTTATCATGTCCAGGACAACATCAGAGCACTACCTAATGTAGGGCACAACCTATCGATCAGTCATTGCACTAAAACACTTTCCTTTGGACAGATTCTTGAGTAAAACAATTAAACACCATCTTTGCAGTGGTATTAAAATTTGGAAGCATATTTGGTGTATTTGTATAAACAACATACAGCAAAGCACTGAACTACTATGTGTTGTTTGTAGTCACAAAATCAGAGACCCTCTTCTCAAAATCCATTCACTGCTGCTCACAGGAGATGCATATGAGACACTGGTAATACAGTACCTGGTGTAAACATGGTGAGAGAGAGACCAAATAGTTTCCATTGAAATCTTTATTTGTACTTTGAATCTATAAATCAAAATTTTTTTGTTTTGTTTTGTTCCTAGTTTTATTCTTAAACTGTGATCTGTTTGTGTGTCTTTTATATGTCCATTTGTGTGGAATCAGTATGTGCAAATGCACTTTACAAACACACCACCAGAAGTCAGTGTTGTATTAAATTTTGCCATCTGGGTTGCCATAAAGTAACAATGAATGAATGAACATTTAATTAAAAAAAATTATCTTTAAAAAAAGGTGACAAAGGAAGCTAAATAATTAAAGCAATATTATTCTTTCCCACAAACAGAATATAAACCTTTTCAAGCACTGTGCACAATTTTCCAGAGCATTTCATGCAGATGCTTCTATCCAAAATCATTTACATTGCAATCAGTTTTATCAGTTCAGAGTACAAGAACGCAGACATATTGTAATTTTTTTAATATTTTTAATAAGGATTCCCTCTCATTGTGTAAAAAGGCTCTGTAAAGAATTTCTAAATAGATTTTGAGATATTTTAAGATATCCTGATATGTGAAGGAGTCACTTGCAATGTTGTATATTTGACTGAATGTTCATTTATTGTCATATTTGTAAGTTATGCGAGATAAGATCACCATCATTGCTTGAGTTATGTGTAGGGCCGGGGATGTAGTTTTATATAACTATATATTTGTTTCCTTCCTTTTGACGATCAAAAAGTACATTCATATTGTTTAATGCAAAAGTTAAATACACTGAGAAATGGTTAAACATTGTTTTTCATTTTATTTTATTTCTGACTATATACTTAAATATATCAATATTTACCTACATACATATTTACTAAACCATTTTGATACATGAACAATGCAACATGGATATTTTTGAGTGATCAAAAGAATTATTGAATTTGAACTGATTCATAAAAGTGGATCTGCCTAACTTGTTTCTAGCAAAGTCATCATAAATATGTGATGAATAATTAGTATCAACCAGCTTTAGTTATCATTTGTCATCCATCTGTCAAAAAAAAAACGTATAGTTCTTAGTTGTATTTATAAAAAAACAACAACAACAACAACAACTTAAATCTCTCCATTGACCAGTCTGTTCCAGCCCTGCTATTTGAACATTTATTTAAATAAATAAATAAATAAATTAATGAAAAAAAAAATTGTGTGCTCGGGACAGAGCGAGTACTGCAACTGATTCTTTATTATTTTATTTTATTTTATTTTATTTTAAAGAATAGTAATTTCACAAATTGAAAATGATTACAGTACACAAATTTAAAACATAAAGTAATAAATTAAATCTAATATATTCTGTCTATTTTAACTATGCCTATAACTATATTTCATATGCAAAGTTCATTTGGGCTTCATATAAAATTATGATATTGGAAAAAAAAACATTAAAATGTATTAGAGTAAGGAAAACCATACTGGGACTCACTATTTTTGAACCAGATACTTAAGCACTCACACGGTTTTTAGGTGAACATAGCTTTGGACGTCATAGATTACATGCTTTTTGGCAAAAAAGATACAGTGCTTAAATGTGAAATGTGTTGTTTTTTTTGACACAACCTTCTTATGTTGAATGTAATTAGTGCATATTTCTTTATTGGTCAGACAACACAACTTATTAAAATTTTCTTAAATATTCTTAAAGTATCGGTACTAATAAAATGAGGAATCATACTGTTTTTAACAGCAAGGTATCAATACCTTTTTAGTATTGGTATATCATAGAACACTAGCTGTTAGACGTCTGCTTTGCTGCGTGACAGATTACAGACATGTAAAGTGAACATTAGAATGTTACTGACGATGCAGCGGCGCTAATGTTGCGTTTGCTTGACAAGCAGCAGACAGATCCTCACCTGCCGAAGACCCATCAGGCAGTAAGAGCTGATCAGTGAGGTGAAACCTTCTGTCAGCGGCGCTGATAGGTTTGAGTGACACAGCAACCGCTTGGCTAGACTGTGCAGTTCCCTCCAGCTCTTCTTCTTTGTCTGACATTACCAATCTTACTGTTTCTCTTTCTCTCTTCCTCAGACACCTTGTCTATCTGCCCATCTGTGGTTCTGTGGAGAAGCTGACCTCTTTCCTTCAAGATATACAGTCTACAACCGACCTTCACCTCGTCCCCTGCCACGTGATCTAAGTGGACAGATGATATTGCCACCTCCTAAAACTGTTGCCACAAAGACAGCGAGGAGGAAGTAGACTGGTGCCAAACTGTGCCTCATAAGTCTCTGATGCTGGGTAGTGAGAGGTCAGCTGTTTGAGATATGCCCTCACCCCCTAATGATGGAGGTAAGATTGACACAATTACAGCAGTGACGCAAACATCCATCCAAAAAACCAGAGCATCCATACAGACCCTAAACACCTGTATATTTCCACCCTCTTTGTTGAAGTAGGCGTTCTTGTAGGTGTTGAATGGTGTTTCTTAATACTAAAGTGTAAAATATATCAACAGCAGTGAACGGTCAGTTGCTAAATGTTTCACAGACGATCAAGGAATGTCCCCCATGAACATGCCACCGACACTGTCCAATCAGAATGGAGTAAAGAGGAAGGTCCACACCAAGAAGAAAAAGAAGGGTTTCATCACAGCCAATGTTGCAGGAACAAAATATGAGATTGGTAGGAAAAACATTATTTTATTTATTTAAAATTTGTTGATGTAAGGGGACATTCATACAGAACATGTTTTTGCATTTAAAAATGTGAAATGGCAAGGACAATTCTTTATCCAGAGACTCAATGGAACTCCATTCTCTCTCAAAGAAGAAGGCCGAAGATGAAAGGAAGAACACACACACACACACACACACACACACACAGTTTTCCATGTTTTATGGGGACTCTTCATAGGCGTAATGACTTTTATACTGTAAAAACAGTATTTTCTATCCCCTAACCCTACACTCAGATGATACATAGAATTTATTTAACACTTTTATGTCAATAGGTTCCCTGTAATTAACATTATTTAGTTCAGTAAACTTAAGTTGATTACATTAGGTTCATTCAATGCCATTTAGTTGAATCAGGTTAACATTCTTAATTTCACCCAAAACTATTAAGTTTTGTTACATCCGTAGTTGTTTTTAATCAATTAATCAATAAAACAACTTTAATTGTTGTTAGCAGGTCCTCAACCCAAGCAGATGCTCTACACTTCACCGCAGTGGTAACCATAACATAACATAAAACATAAAAGAACATTAAACATTAAAAGTCACCCAATTTTATCATCTTGATACAAAATGCATAAAATATCATTTTATTTCAACATTTACTCAGCCTATCCAGCCCTGTGCAAAGCATGATGGGAAGGGGAAATCCTGTTCCCTTTCAGTCAGTCACGGAGACGTCACGTCTTGACCGACGAATTGGATCTCGCTTCGAGAGACCAATCTACTTCGAGTGTAAACTTAACGAGCCAATGGACATTGGCATGCGATGATTGCATCCAGCTGCCGCTGATCACAGCGTGAGCATAAAAAGGAAGCAGGTGCAACGCATACCAGCTTTTTGCTTCGGAGCCGAGCGATCACATCGTTTTGCTCCTGACTACTCTACTGTGAGAAGAAGACTGAACGAGTTCAGCGCGCTCTTTGGAGCTCTTGGTGTTGGCGGTATGGCGCTTCAGAGGTGGTGGTTTCCCGTGTCGAGTGGGTTGCACACATCAGGCTGGCTGCACTACCCCCTGTTTGTGTTGCAGGCGACCATCTCCCCTGTGCGCTTCAGCACGCTGAAATAGCTTTTTCCCTAAAAGAACATTCACGGGTGTGTCTTTTTAAAGACGACGTTGCGTCTGGCAAACTCGAAGTTGCGTCCTTGTAAAGACGATGTTGCGTCTGGCTACAGAGAACGTATCACCCGTGCATTTCTGGATGCGGTCATTACCTGGTGTCGGGTGATGGTCACGATCGCTGCCTCACGTGTCTGGGCATTAAGCATGCTGAAGTGGCGTTCGTGGATGAGTCATGTTCTCATTACGGGAAGATGACCATCTCGGAGTTGCGGGCCAGCCTCCGTTACCTCTAAAGGGGCGGAGCTCCATTGCCTCTGCCTCGATCTAGTTCTTGTCATGGCGGCAGTCAGGCGGGGGCTACTTCAGGCAGTAGCACAGGCGGTCTGAGGGTAACAGTGATGACAAACCCTCCAGGGAACCAACCCTCGGGGGACCATCGCTCCTCTTGCACTCCGCAACCAGTTGAGCTGCCAAAGGAACATGTTGGGCCCTCTACAAGGAGCGTACCAGCAGTATCCTTCGGCACTCCTCCCGACGATCAGATGTTGATCGCTGCATCGGAGGGTGAGCCGGAGCTTTCTGGAGAGGAAGATTCTGCTGCGCTGCTGCCTTCTGGGACTGTATCAATGACTGAATCGGATCAGGAAATGACGGCTATGCTTTCCCGGACCGCCGTGAGGGTAGGGCTCAAGTGGAGACCTCCACCGTGTCCCGAGCCCTCAAGGTTGGACGATTGGTTCTTCGTGGTGGCCCGCGCTGGTTCTCAGTGCCCCGCCACGGTGCCATTCTTCCCGGAGGCGCATGAGGAGGCTTACCAGGTCGTGGAAGGCACCTTTTTCTGCTGGAAACCAACCTGCTAACTCCTCCTCCCTCACCACTCTCGACGGTGGTGCAGCTAGGGGGTATACGGGGTTCCCCCCGGTGGAGCGATTGGTTGCGATGCAGTTGTGTCCTAATACGCCAAACCGTGCCTCCCCTCCCAGGTCTGTAGGTACTCGTCTGGTCTGTCCGGCGATGCTTATGTGGCCTGTGGAGAACTGCCTCCACGCTACAGTGTTACTGCAGGTTCTTCAGGCTAAAGCACTGAGGGACCTGCACGAGGGTGGTCACGATCCAGAAGTTCTGAAAGAGCTCCGAACCGCAACTGACCTCGCGCTCCGAGCGACGAAGGTCACTGCGAGTTCTCTGGGTCGTGCGATGTCCACACTTGTGGTCCAGGAGTGCCATCTCTGGCTGTGGCTGGTGGACATGAGGGATGCCGAAAAGTTTGGTTCCTCAAGGTCTCTGTGTCCCAGACCGGCCTCTTCGGCGACGCAGTCGAGAGCTTTGCCCAGAAGTTCTCGGCTCCGCAGAAGCAGACTGAGGCGATTCGTCACATCCTGCCCCGGTGGGCAGCTGCTGCCTCCACCTGTCCGCCGGCCGCAGCGCCCCAGCCTGCTCGTTGCCGAGGGCGGCCCCCTGCGTCTGCCCCTGCTCCGGCGCCGCATTCCGCAGCAGCCTCCAGCAAGCGGTGCCGTGGAGCTGGGCGTAGGCAGGCCGCCCCACCTGTCCAGGCCCCCGTCAAACCTGGCGGTGAGGGAAAGGGCAAGAGGCCCCGGGACAGGTGACCCAGAGATGGAGGAAGCTAGCGCTACCCAACCTGTCTCATTGGCTTCTGCGGACCATCAGCCTCGGCTATACGATTCAGTTCGCCCGGCATCCCCCCAAGTTCAGTGGCATCCGCTTCATGACAGTGAAGGCGGCCGATGCTCCTGTCTTGCGTGCGGAGATCGCAGTCCTACTGGCGAGGGATGCGATAGAGCCGGTCCCTCCAGCCGATATGAATATGGGGTTTTACAGCCCCTACTTCATTGAACCCAATATAGGAAGTGGGTTACGACCAATCTTGGACCTGAGTGTCTTGAATCGGACCTTTCACC
>NW_015537935.1:659468-659862 GCF_001515605.1 Sinocyclocheilus anshuiensis | reverse complement strand
TACAGTTAATTATGATTAATTACAATTATTTATATCAGCTGCCAGTAGTAACTGTAGCAGAATTAAATTGCCATCAACCAATCTGTTCGTCCAGCGAACATTCAGTGTAAGTTCATATCAACTCTAGGAAAGAAATATTTCCGTGGCCACAGAAAATACTTTCTTACAGTATTAATGCATTACAGCATGTAGTAAGGATCAAAATCGTAAAGGGACAATTTGCAAGGCAGAATCAGAAACTCATGTAACTTGTGCACAAGAGTTTTATTAACTAAACACTAACACAAACTAGTCTAACAAACAAGCAAACAATCACTCATACAGGGGAAAGGGCAAATGAGACTTGATGGATGAAACCATCAGGAAAACCAGAGAATGAAGCTATGAAAAGAGT
>NW_015537935.1:658285-659449 GCF_001515605.1 Sinocyclocheilus anshuiensis | reverse complement strand
AGGTCTCTGTGTCCCAGACCGGCCTCTTCGGCGACGCAGTCGAGAACATGGCCCAGCAGTTCTCGGTTGCACAGGAGCAGATTGAGGCGATCCGACATGTCCTGCCCCGGCGAGCCAATGGCGCAGTGGAGCTGGGCATAGGCAGGCCACCCCGCCCGTCCAGGCCCCCGTCAAACCTGGCGGTGAGCGGAAGAGCAAGAGGCCCTGGGACAGACGACCCAGAGGGAACTGCTCTATGGGGGATGGTGAATGCACCTCTCCCTCCCCCGGAGGAGGGCCCTCCCCACCCGTCCAGGCCCCCGTCAAACCTGACGGTGAGCGGGAGGCCCCGGGACAGGCGACCCAGAGAGAGAGGGAACTGCTCTTTGGGGGATGGTGAATGCACCTCTTCCTCCCCCGGAGGTCCTCTGGGTCCCAAGAGGGCACACTCATCCTCCTCTCTCGCCAGCAGGCAGCAGTGGGCGGTTCAAGAGCGTCATCAAAGGCCCTACTCACGCACCCTCTGCCAAACCGTGGAACGAGGTATGCATTGCACCGCACACTCCACCCCTCTTTGGTCCGCCCACGGATCGGGTACCTGCGTTTCACCTCGCTGCCAAACCGTGGGTACGTCAGTGGTCTCGCTGGTGCAGCTTGTACAGCGTCTGGGTGCCTGGCTACCCAAACCGTCCCACTGGCTCCTGCAGACCATCAGACTCGGCTATGCGAATCAGTTCGCCCGGCGTCCCCCCATGTTCAGCGGCATCGACTTCATGTCAGTTAAGGCGGCCGATGCTCCTGTTTTGCGCGCGGAGATCACAGTCCTACTGGCGAAGGACGCAATAGAGCCGGTCCCTCCAGCCGATATGAAGACGGGGTTTTATGGCCCCTACTTCATTGTACCCAAGAAAGGCGGTGGGTTACGACCGATCTTGGACCTGCGTGTCTTGAACCAGGCCCTTCACCGGTTACTGTTCAATATGTTGACGCATCTTTGGGTGCATCCGCCATCGAGATTGGTTTGCAGCGATCGACCTGAAGGACACGTACTTTCATGTATAGATCCTGCTGCACCACAGACCATTGCTGCGGTTCGCGTTCGAAGGACGACCATATCAGTACAAGGTCCTACCCTTCGGGCTGTCCCTGTCGTCCCGTGTCTTCACGAAAGTTGCGGAGGCAGCC
>NW_015537935.1:657315-658197 GCF_001515605.1 Sinocyclocheilus anshuiensis | reverse complement strand
ATGTTGACGCAGGAACGCATCTTCGGGTGCATCCGTCCCCGAGATTGGTTTGCAGCGATCGACCTGAAGGACACGTACTTTCATGTATAGATCCTGCTGCACCACAGACCATTGCTGCGGTTCGCGTTCGAAGGACGACCATATCAGTACAAGGTCCTACCCTTCGGGCTGTCCCTGTCGTCCCGTGTCTTCACGAAAGTTGCGGAGGCAGCCTTTGTTCCCCTGAGAGAGCAGGGCGTTCACATTCTCAACTATCTTTGGTGAATGGAAAGTCAAGGCCCGAGGCCTGGCGCAGACTTAGGGTGTCCTTAGAGGGGTGCTAGCTCACATCCTCATCTTCTCCGTATCTAACAGAACTGCAGACTGACCGGCTATGTGTTGGAGCCCACCGGGCTCAAGCTTTCTACACGGGCAGCAATCAGAAGGATTTAGCAGAAGACTTAGCAGAAGAAAAACAACAACGGGTGGAACTGTGCGTGAGCCTTTTTAAGGTCTGAGAAGATTCACGCCTCTCAGGATGGGCTTGTCCAATGAGAAAGGCTGAAATTCCAGGTGGGAAGTTGGAAATACTGGGGAGTTTTATGACCCTTTGTGTGAGAGCATTGTAATTTGCATATGAACCTCGAATCAAAATTACTAAAGATTCTTAAAACACTAATATATTGCCTATGTACCCACATATAATATAAACGCTCATTTAGATCATCAGAAGACAAATTCAAAGAGACCAAACATGGTATCGGTGGGGCTATATTAACTAGTGATCTATCATAACACACAAAACAGTGTATAATTCAAAAGACAATATACACGAACAGTAATGGTATACACAATGTCCTGAGGAGATGTGTGTTCATTCACAGAAAGGTTTTCCTATGAATT
>NW_015537935.1:634695-657248 GCF_001515605.1 Sinocyclocheilus anshuiensis | reverse complement strand
TGGAGGCAGCCCTTGTTCCCCTAAGAGAGCAGGGCGTTCACATTCTCAACTACCTCAATGACTGGCTCATACTAGCTCAGTCTCAGGATCAGTTGTGCGAACACAGGGAATTCGTGCTCTCGCACCTCAGCCGGTTGGGCCTTCGGGTCAACTGGGTAAAGAGCAAACTCTCCTTGACGCTGTAGCAAATTAGCTCAAAAGAGAAATGTATATAAATAATTACATTCAATATACACTATACACGAACAGTAATGGTATACACAATGTCCTGAGGAGATGTGTGTTCATTCACAGAACCTATGAATTTTTTTTCCTATGAATTAATTAGAGAAGAGTCAATTTTGCTGTGCATTATGTGTCTTTCCTATGGAAAATGTAGTGAGAGTGAGAACTCTCAACATGCCATTAGGTCATAAAGTTTATCTGGTCTAGCAAAGGTGCCATGGTTGCCATGGTAACCAGGGTCCTGGGCCTTGTTCACAGACATCTTGGCACCCAGTATTTTTATTGGGTGAGGGGTCTGTGAATGTTTGTTAATCTAATGAATAATTGATTTGTTAAATCAATTGAAAAATGGTGTGTCTGATTGGTCCAGACGCTACAACGCAGAGGATCTCTTTTCTGGGTATGGAGTTGGATTCGGTCAAACAGACAGTACGCCTCACGCAGGAATGTGCTCAGTCGGTGTTGAACTGCCTGAATACGTTCAAGAGCAGGACGGCGGTCCCACTGAAACAGTTTCAGAGGCTCCTGGGGCATATGGCAGCTGCAGTGGCAGTCACGCCACTGGGGCTGCTTCATATGAGGCCGCTTCAACACTGGCTCCATGGCCGAGTCCTGAGGTGGGCGTGGCAATGCGGCACTCACCGGGTCCAAGTTACCCGGTGAGGTCTGCCGCCAAACCTTCAGCCCGTGGTCAGACCTTGCATTTCTCCGGGCAGGAGTGCCCCTAGAACAGGTCTCCAGGCATGCTGTGGTTTAAACAAATGCCTCCACCACTGGCTGGGGGGCCACGTACAACAGGCACGCAGTGTTGGGGGTGTGGACGGGCCCCCAGTTGCACTGGCATATCAATTGCCTAGAGTTATTAGCTGTGCACCTTGCCTTGAACCGTTTCAAAGGGCGCTTACGAGGCAAGCATGTGCTGGTCCAGACAGACAACATGGCGACCGTTGCATACATCAACCGACAAGGTGGTCTGCACTCCCGTCGCATGTCGCAACTCGCCCGCCAACTTCTCCTTTGGCGCAACTCGCCCGCCACCTCCTCCTTTGGAGTCGGAAGGTTCTGAGGTCACTTCGTGCCATTCACATTCCTGGTCTGCTCAACCGTGCGACCGACGTGCTGTCTCGAGCTGCGCTCCCAGGAGAATGGAGACTCCATCCCCAGACGGTCCAGCTGATTTGGAGATGTTTCTGAGCCGCTCAGGCATACCTGTTTGCCTCTCCTGGTTCCCAGAACTAATGCTCCTCGTGACAGCCCCTCCCTGGCAGATTCCTCTGAGGAAGGATCTACTAACTCCGAGACGGGGCAACTTGTGGCCCCTGCGTCCAGACCTCTGGAAACTTCATGTCTGGTCCCTGGACGGGAAGCGGAGGTTCTAGGTGACCTACACCAGGAGGTAGTTGACACCATCACTTCAGTGAGAGCACTGTCTACGAGACACGCTTACGCTTTGAAGTGGAACCTTTTCGTCGATTGGTGTTCTTCTCCCCGAAAAGACCCCCGGAGATGCCCGATCAGGGTCATGCTTTCCTTTTTGCAGCAAGGGTTGGCACGAAGGCTGTCTCCCTCCACCCTTAAAGTCTATGTCGCTGCGATTGCTGCTAGCCATGACCCCGTAGAAGGGAAGTCGGTAGGGAAGCATGATCTGGTCATCAGGTTCCTTACGGGGGCCAGAAGGTTAAATCCTCCCCATGGGACCTGTCTCTAGTGCTCAAAGCACTACAGCAGGGCCCATTTGAGCCTTTGCAGTCAGTTGAGCTGAGGTTTCTATCAATGAAAACTCTGCTCTTGCTTGCACCGGCCTCCATCAAAAGGGTAGGGGACCTGCACGCATTTTCGGTCGAAGATTCGTGCATAGAGTTTTGACAGGCTGACTCCCAGGTAATCCTGAGGCCCCAGCCCGGCTATGTGCCCAAGGTTCCCAGTACTCCCTTCAGGGATCAGGTTTTGAGCCTGCAAGCGCTGCCCCCGGAGGAGGCAGACCCTGCCCTAGCTTTGCTTTGTCCCGTCCGAGCCTTGAGATGGTACATAGTCCGAACACAAAGCTTTAAGATCTCAGACCAGCTCTCTGTCTGTTACGGAGGCCGGCAGAAGGGGAATGCCGTCTCTAAGCAGAGGATGGCCCACTGGATAGTGGATGCCATCAACCTGGCTTATCAGGCACAGGGTGTGCCCTGCCCGCTCAGGTTGTGAGCTCACTCTACTAGAGGTGTGCATTCTCCTGGGCGCTGGCTCTCTCGAAGCGAGATCCCAATTCGTCGGTCACGACGTGACGTCTCCGTTCCCTCCTTCAGGGGGGAGTTACACAACTAAAATCATTCATGTACTCTCAACTCAAAGGAATTAAGTAAAGTGGTTGAAAAGAATTGTGTTTGATTAACTTCATTTACTTAAGTAAATTGAACAAGCATCAAATGTTATTTTTGGTCTACTTCATTGAAACTTTCTTTCAAAATGAAAATATTGAGTTGAGCCAAAACACAACTGTTTCAAGTCAGTTTAACACAATGCGATGAAAACCTAATACAATGGCGCTAAATGAAAATGATTTTTTAAAATAAACGGAACAGTATCGTAAAATCATGTTTTTGAGTGACCCTCACACAAAACTTTCTCTCAAACAAAAAGATAATTCTGTATGATTTATAAGCTTGTTTCCTCATGGGGACCAAAGATTTAATCCAATGGAATACAAGGACCACACAATACACGCACGCACGCACACGCACACGCACACGCACACGCACACACACACACACACACAGACACACACACACACACACACACACAAAACCCCAGCCTTATACATATAACCTATAACTCATTAACACTTGAATACAAAATCACATCTTTACCACACTTAGTCAACGCATCTCATATATGACTGAAATATATGACTTTAAATCTCAACATATTTTCTGTCTGATTATTTTGGCATTCTCTCATTTACCGAGCAACACACATGACCTAGCCCATGTGTGGCTAATACGCTCAATTACACGTACAGTGCTAGCAAAGCAACATAAGGTACAGCGATATGAAATAACTTCAGTTAATATGTCTAATAAATCTAATGTACTGTATTATCTTATAACTTTATTTTGATCAACTTATGTCCTACAACTTTTTTATTTTATGTTTGTCCATTTGGTAATTGATCCTTACTATTCCTAATTAGGCTTATTATTTACCATCTTAGGCTCATTTTGAGTGCAAGGTATGTGCTTTCTGTAAATGTAATTGTTTAGTTGATTTATTTATTTTTATTAATTCGTATTGTGGTGTACTTTCAAAGGTTTCACACACTTTAAGAAATGTGTCCATACGTTCAAGGGCTTTGATATTCAGTTTTTCAGTGTCTAATAAGCATTACATAACACAACATAAAATTACAACATTCAAATTTTAATTATATATTTCTCTCTCTCTCTCTCTCTCTCTCTCTTTCTTTTAAACACATCATAATTATATGGAGCCCTGCACATGATATGGGAAAAATATAGCTATATATATTGTGGAGAAAGAATTCAAACTATGAATTTGTTCCCTTGTTCCCTGGAATGGAAAGACATGTTCTGTGTAAACAGCACTTAAAAAGGGTTTTCTTATATTCTCAAATATTTATTAAACAGTTTGTGCAGCAAACTTACTTTTATGTGAAAATCTCAACTATCTCTTGGATTCTGAAGCTATGAAAGAATGTTTACTTTTTACATTTAAATACTTAGTATTTAGTTTTTAGTATTCTGAAGTAATAGTAGAAAAATACAATTAAATGGACACTTTTTTTTTTACTGAAACATATGTTTGGGATACTTTAACTGAGTAAGATTTTTACACACCGCCCATATTTGAACTTAGTATAAGTGTAATGCTTTAGAGTAATTCTCTTAATTAACAATTACATAATTACTTAACAGGCATAACAAGTTTTTAAGCTTTTGGTTTTACTGGATTTCAGTGTAAGCCACACCGATTTGGTTTTATTCAGTAATGTTGATGTTTATGAAAAAATCAACATCACTTTATCATCATAATATTACCGGTTATTACAACTATGTGATGTTTCTTGGAAAGATAATGTAATGCAGACATAATATTATAGCACTTGGGTTGACGCAAAAGCATAAGTCAAGCATAATCACGAGTTTTTATTTCAAGAAAGAACAAGAGGATTTCAGTTGTTGAGTTCTACCAATGTGAAGCCAGTTGTTTGTGTCCATTCAGTCATGGAAACAGCAATCTGATCCATTGTCAATGCATAACAAGAAACTAATTAGATTTATTTTCAGTTCGTATTGTCATTGAGGAGATGACCTTTCATAAAGCCAGAGATGATGATGAGATGGCCAATCTGATCTGGAACGACTCTGCTGTGCAACATGAGAAAATCGCTGAGCTCAGGAACTATCAGGTATTGTGATTTTCCTTGTGAGCTTCCTACAAAATAGAGAGAGTTTGTGATAACAAAGCAAATATTTACTTTATACAATAATAATTTCTTGTTAGAAATTCAATCAGTTGTTCAAAAACATACATGCACACACAAACTGACCACCAAATGCAGCTTTCAGATGCCATTTTTTTTAGCTGAACTGTCATAGAATCGAATGCACAGGATGGTGAGATCATAGACGGAAGAATACATGTATGCTTCTATCAAAAATTGATTGGATGTAGGTATCTCAGTAGACAGGATGTGTCATGATCAATGGATTCAGACGAGCATTGTTGGCTTCTTACCTCCATATGATGCCTGCTGATGCAGGATTTTTCATCTTTGAACAGAGGCTGTTTTTCAATAACATGTCAAACCAAGAAAAAAAAAACTTAAACCAGGCAAAAAACTATTTTAAAAGCTCATCCTATGCACGTTTGTTGTAGAGTTTTTTGTTGTTGTTGTTAGAGGCATCATCTCCCATTCCAGTTGTCCAGCTTTTCCACTCTTCCAAACTACCTTACAAATACTTACTACCTTTCAGAAAGTTTCTTGGTTCATTTTTCTCTGCCAACGATAAATGTTTTACCTCTTAGTGTGTCATGATTTCCATTTAAGCTATATAAAGGCTGGCTTTTGGATTAAGCTAAAACAACCTTAAATGAATAGATTGCCTAAAAATTCTGTTATAATTTACTCACCCTCAATAAACCACTGGAGTTATTTAAACCACTCAAGTTACATGTTCAGTATCAATACCAGATATTTCAATATCAGAACCAGCAGCATGAATGTTCTTCAGATTTTCTGCTTTTATTTTATTTTTGCATTTACATTCAGTATGACATAAAAGATCTGAAACGTTGTGTTAGGGCTTGCTTTCATAAAGCAACTCTGCATGTCTGTCTAATATTCCCTGTCACATATCACAGGATTACATTCGCAAAGAAAAATGCCTCAAACAATTGGCTTAGATGCTTTGCTTCATATAACACTTTTCATAAATTTGTGTTTTGTTACTTTCATTTTTGGAAAAGCATGTTGTGCTTTCACACTTACTAAAATGTTTGTTCCACAGTTTTGTTTTCTTGCTTTCCTGTGATTGGCTCGGCTGCCAAGCTACAGGTCATATGAGTCAAATTAATGGCCCTGTTCAGCCTCATTTGCTCAAAGAATACAGAAAAACTCTCCACCCCCTCCCTTCCTCTTTGCATTCAAAGCAATTCATTCATCTGTCAGTACCTACAACTACATGGGCTCTGATGCAGAACCAATTACCTTGGCCCTTAGAGTCAAAATTGATCGTCTTTTTTTGTTTTAAATTAAAAACAATGTGGGGAACTAAATAGGGGTTAAGAAAGGTCTGACAACCACCTTTTGTTTTGAGTCTGTAATTGGACATAAATGTCAAAATATTATAGTCTCAGTTCAAGACTTGGGCTCTAATATTGTGTTTTTCCTCTCAAAGGTGAATAACCAAGTGCCCTCTAACAGTGTGATTATTTTCCTCAGAGGATAAACCATTTCCCAGGAATGGGTGAGATCTGTCGGAAAGACTGCTTGGCAAGAAACATGTCCAAGTGAGTTCAAAAACATGATACCATATCAAATACATGACTGATTACTGCTGCCCTCCAGCTAAGAAAAGTTGACTTGAACTCTTTTTATTTTTTTATTTTTATTGTAATATCCTCTTTCTTTCCTTAGAATGATTAAAAGTCAGCCTCAGGAATATAGCTTCATCCCCAAAACCTGGATCTTCCCAGCCGAGTGCACGCAGTTCCAGAACTATGTAAAGGAGCTGAAACGAAAACGCAAGCAGAAAACGTTCATTGTTAAGCCTGCAAATGGAGCCATGGGCCATGGGTAGGTTACATCAGACTGGAAATTTTGCATCCTGTATGAGTGTGTTGTTCTGGAGTATTTCTTAAAATGTAGACTATTTTCCCATGGGCAGCATACTGCTACAAAAGTGGCAAAAATTTCCCAGTAAAATTTTGCTATTTGAAATGTTTCTATTTCTGACAGACCAGAAGTCATTCATTTATAATTGAAAGTTGTACAGGAGTTGCATGGAGTTCCAACCTTCTGTGTATTTGGATCCGATTTGAGCTTTGGTTGCATTAAAATATTTGAACTTTTGCAGTTAGACTGTATGGGATCGCCCAACAAGTTGTGACATTCAAATCAAAACAATGACCATGAGGTGAGAATTAACAATATTTTTCCACTAAAACATTATTGTAAAATCTATTTTTGTAAATTTTTTGGTTATGGATAATTATGTCTGACTCTGAAATAATTGTTTATAATTGAATAAGCGGAGGGTAATGGCAAAGTCTCTTTAGTGCAAGTCATTTCACTCGGTGGCCATCTTTGAAACGCCTCTCGGGCATCCAAGTGCAGCTCCTAACTCATTGAATGGGGAAATTAAATGCTCCAAATCTGGTCACCAAGCTTGCGATTAAATTTCATATTTGAAATCACCAATGAAATCTGACAACAACTGTCTCATAAATGTTGTTTCTTTTGCTCAGATAGCATTAAAAAGCTTATTTTTCAGGCTAGACGAGCCAGTGCGCATGTGCAGTCCTAAGTGCGTGCGTCTCAGAATGCTGACTGTTTCTATAGCAACGAGTTTCTAACTGCAGCTGCAGTGATGCGATGACGACCGTTCGGCGATTGACTCTTTTGTTGAGAAGGCGGGACTATTCCACCATACTCCGCCACTTTCTCCCATTCATAAGTAATAGGAGTGCACTGTCTTTATATGTTTAGTATGTCTTGTTAATGGCCACTTCATGACCAATTTGAAAGTTCAATACGACTGCTGTTAGGGGTGAACTGTGACAATCATCACAAATAGTTAAAGTTAAGAATAAGCTAGTTCCGGTTTGTTGAATTAGAGTTGGCGCTAAACTGAATAGGACAGCGGCCCTCCAAGGCCACGAATGGACACCCCTGGGTTAGGGTTAGGGCAGTGATTGGTTGATAGGAGTGTCGTTCCATGTCCCACTTATGTATATAAATAATATTGTGCCACCGCAGTAAGCCTAATAATAACCCAAACACCAACCCTTTATTTTAATACCTGAACCTTATTCTTAAGCCGAAAGTGTACAGCAGCAGATGGGGCAATAGATTTATTTATGACTGTCTTCTATCCGTTCGTAAATTTATATTTCTATGGTCATACGCTACAGTAAGCCGGTACCTATTAAAATGAGAAGTCATCAAAGGTTGAGTTATCGTGCCGCATTTAACAAGTGAAAGAATATTGTCTGCTAGGCTGGAGATTAAATTTGAAAAAGCGTAGCGTGACGCAGGAAATTAAGTTATATCTTCCTATGTAATTTATTTTTCAGGCCGAAAACTTGTTTGTGTCTAAGCAGAGGCTTGTTAAAAACTGTGGAGGGCTAAAAGACGAGATCCCCACTGGTGCCAAATTAAACAGTCAGCCAAAGTGGGTTTTGATTACCTGCCATCAGCCCTCATCAATCATGTCATGCAATTCAAACGACCCCATTATCCTGTACAACATCACACAACACAAGCTACTGGACGCTAAACACACACCTGAGCCAGCGGACTCCAAGTGCAGGGCTAGAGACTGTGTGCCAATACTGTGGAGATAAGGAAGATTGTCCGGTGCGTTGCTTTTGGCTGAGCACCAAATTCAAGTACACTGAACTCCCTTTGCAATAGCCGAAGCAATTAATATTTCATTTGTAATTATAAATAAAATTTTTATATATTAAACAAAACACCTTTTTACCGATAAGCAGCGATAGATGTGGCATTTCTTATTGAAAACAATGCATTTGAAGTGTAATAAATCCTGGAAACCCCTCAAGAGCCACTTATTATTATGCTAGTAGAAATGAGACTCAATCACTGTAAATAATTTTTAATTGTTTTAATTGAGCGACTCAGTGTTACATGGGTCTTTTTGTGGCCCTTTTTCTTATTTGACCATTTTCTGCAGCTTTGTTCTTGTACTAAACAAACAACCGTAAATGAGTTAAATGTATCACAAGTCACAAGAGAATCTTTCGTAACACCACAATTCTTGAGAACATTCAGCTGTGTTTTAATAGTGCTGAACCTCTGCATCTAATTACAGCAAGAGCAAGCAGACAAATTCTTTTATTCTTTTGCAATATTTATCAGCTGACATAGCTAACAAATGAACTGTGATGATCGAGCCCTCCTTCAGCAGCTTGTGGTCTTTGGAAAGTTGACGTCTCAGGTAAACGCTGAGGCCACATGCAAACCGGACGAAGAGAAACATGCAACCAATTAAGTTAATGCGGACCAATGGCTGTATATTTTACCGTCAAAGCTGGTTTTTCTAAGGCCCCTTTGTTTGTTAAACATCCAAACTTCACTTTTTTATGTGTTTGGTACTGGTGAACGCATCGTCACCTGTATACTAGAGCAGCCAAGAGCTGGAGATCTGTTCAAGCTCAAAACCAAAGGAAATAAATGATGGCAGGGCTTGAAACAGACCAAGACGTCTGGTCCTATTAACCTGGGTCTAGTCAGGGTCCAGGGACCAGCGATAGAGACAGCACCTTAATAAACTCACTCTCTCTGACACACTTCAGAGGTTTGGATTTTTAACTAACAATAAAATATGCAGCACATTTTTTGGATGTGCGCTGAATCTTATCCATTTTCCCCCAGGATATCTCTGATTCGGAATTGTGAAAAGCTCCCGGTGCAGGAACACTTCATTGTGCAGGAATACTTAGACAAGCCCTTCCTCATGGAGGGCTACAAGTTTGACCTGAGATTCTACATTCTTGTTACTTCCTGTGATCCGCTACGTGTCTTCCTCTACAACGACGGCCTGGTGCGAATGGGTACAGAGAAATACCACATGCCAAACGAGTCAAACCTGGTAAGTTGGTATATGATGTCAATCATGTAAGTGACGTGAAAATTTCATTCTATGTCGTAAATGGACTTACAGTCAAAATGAACTCAGTTCCATTAATGGGCAGAATCCTCCACTTTATAAAACTGTCATGGAGACACTTTTCATAATCCAATCAGTTCCTGATGGATACAAGCAATTGCAAATGCTGTTTTTTATACTGACTTTAACGCTCTCACACATAATTGAAATAATAGGCATTAGTCAGAGTAAACACCATATGTAATTGTGATGAATATGAGTGTATTGCTGCAGTTGTTACATAGTAAATTGTTACACAAGTTGCAAAGTATGCATAGAAGATATCATGTAAATTCAACCATATGCAAAACGATTCATATAAAAGCTAAATCACATTGTAAATTGTATGTAAAACAATTCTTGTATAAACTGTTGCATTGTAAATCTTTGTAAAACCATTCATAGGTAAACTGTCACATAGTAAATATTCGTAAAACCATTCTTTGGTATTCGTAAATGGTTGTGTCAGGAATATGGACTGTCTGTGTGTGTTTTGCTCCCCATGTGCTCCCATTGACCTATTTTTCCCTCGTGTGTGACATGCCCATATTTGATTTTTCCTGTTCCTGTTCCCATTGTGTTTCATTGATTCCAGGTGTGTCTCGTCATCCCCTCGTTTAGTTGATTACTTAAAATCTGTTCTGTTTGCTTTGTCCGGTGTCTAATGTCTTCTGGTTCCCTATGTTTGTGCTACGTGTATTCCTTTGGATTATCATTAAAGTTTATTCCTACGTCTCCTCGTCTCCTCGTTCCTCGCTCCACACCGTAGCAGCAAGTGTGACAGAACACCAGACCTACAAAAAGTTTATTTGCGTTGTTCCCCTCCATTATTTTTTTTGCGTTTTTACAGTGTTTTGTTTTCTGGTTTCCCCGTGGAACCCCTCGCCGCAAAGTTTACCTCCCTCTCCCGCAAGGACCTTCCCCTTTTGGAGTATGCCGTTGAGTTCGGCCAGCTCGCCATGTTAACGGCGTTCGACGGCGCTGCGCTGAACTCACTGTTCTGGTTCGGGGCTAACTACTACCGCCCCATCGACCTCCCAGACACAACCAGACTGAGATGAAGGGAGGCAATCATCTGGTGTCTGGAGAGTGTCTACCTCCAATCTAGAACACAGCCAGACCCAGTGCCCAGCCCACCATCTCCCCGCTGCGTGGAGCGCATGCCAGAGCCCACCGTTGATGGAGAGTCCAAGCCCGTTGCGACCGACGAGCCATCGCCTAGAAGACAGAGCTGAGGATCGCCACGGAGCCAGAGCCTCACGGATCGTCAGACCAGTTGCGAGAGCTGGCTACAATGACTGTCACTAGGGAGAAAGCCGTGGACAGTGAGAGCTTTTGTTTTGAGAGCTCCTTCTGTTGTTTCTTCGACGAGAGGACGTGCCTTCCGGGAGGGGGACGATATGTCAGGAATATGGACTGTCTGTGTGTGTTTTGCTCCCCATGTGCTCCCATTGACCTAGTTTTCCCTCATGTGTGACATGACCATATTTGGTTTTTCCTGTTCCTGTTCCCATTGTGTTTCATTGATTCCAGGTGTTACTCGTCATCCCCTCATTTAGTTGATTACTTAAGCTCTGTTCTGTTCTGTTTGCTTTGTCCGGTGTCTAATGTCTTCTGGTTCCCTATGTTTGTGCTATGTGTATTCCTTTGGATTATCATTAAAGACTGGTATTTGAGTTTATTCCTACGTCTCCTCGTCTCCTCGTTCCATGCCGTAGCAGCAAGAGTGACAGGTTGCATTGTACACCATCTGTAAAACCATTTTTAACGTAATCTGTTGTAAATCTTTCTTCCGTAAAATGTTGCATTGTAAATCTTCATAAACCCATTCTTGTGTAAAATGTCGAATTACATGTATTCATAAAATATTCTTATGCAGATGTTTGCATTGTAAACTATGTTATGTTGACCATAAATGTGACCATTTATATAATAATGGATGTACGCTCTTATGGATCTTAATTTTTTTCCTCTCAGAACCAGCTGTACATGCACTTGACCAACTACTCCGTAAACAAACACAACGAGAACTTTGAGCGAGATGAAACGGTGGACAAAGGCAGCAAGCGCTCTATTGGTTGGTTCACAGAGTTCCTTGGAACCAACGATTACGACGTGGCCAAATTCTGGGGCGATGTATCAGTGAGTTGTTTTTCATTTTTATTGCTTAGTCTCTTCAATATCTTTAAATCTAAGGCTGCATGATACGATGGAAATTAGGCTTGCCGCGATAGACGGTGCTGACGGTTATACCGGTGTTAAGCCGCAACACCGGTTAAGTCGCTTGCCCACCGCGTCACCGACCCCCACCGTCGTTTTGATATTTTATGGAAATAAACATTCTACGTTTCTTATTTATTTGGTTATATATTATACATATATATTATACTTAGCCTATTTCCAGTTTTGCATACCTATTTAAACTTTATGTAAGTTATTTGTTATTTTATATCAGGCATAGCCTGCCCTATAGTATGGTGTATTTTTATTTGTTTTGTTAATGAAAGTTCTATGTTTTATATATTCGCTAAAGTGAGTTTGACGTATTTAGTTGTTGCATTCAAGCAATTGATGCCGAACTGCCGCTAATTCAAAAGTGAACGTAAAATGCGCACGCCGCTTTTAAGCTATTTAAAAGCGACGGAAAGCGAGGAAAAGAGGGAAAATTCAAACGAACTAAAAACAAACAATTGCTTTACGCCGAATTGCCGCTATTTCAAAGTGAAAGTAAAATGCGCACACCGCTTTTACAAGCTATTTAAAAGCGAAGGAAAGCGAGGAAAAGAGGGAACACCCCCCCCCCGCGGTGATACCGGTATTACCGGTGTTGTCACACGTCGATTAACCGGTGGGAAAATTTCCTCACCGTCACAACCCAAATGGAAATGTGATGTACAACACAAACCTGTTTGATAACATGACGCAATGAAAGATTATGTAATTGGAAATTTTAGCTACTCGCGCCATGAGCAATGTGTGCAAAGTTAATAGAAGTTCTACAAAAATGTAGAACTTTTAAAAATGTGTCTGCATGCTTGTCTTTATGCATATGATGTCATTGGTTCACACCCATATCAGAAGACACTGCACACCCAGTCTTTTCTCCACATTTCCATTACAGATGAATGCCTTTAATTTCACATCGCAATGCATATCACAACCCTGATGATAAGCTTTTCGAGATTTGCAGTATTTTCAGAATTCCATAGATCATGCAGCCCTACATTAATCAGCCTTTCTGACTCCAGTTTCTCAATTGAATCAAATTTTCCTTTCAAAAACAAATCTGTTTCCTGTCAGGGTGTTACCATTGTGACAGCTCTGCCCTTATCTTTCCTGTGTTTCTGTTTGCTGTCTCTTCCTCCTTGCTGTCCACTTCTCTCTTTTGATCTAATTGTAATTCTTCCATCTTTTCAAATTGAGAGCTCATCCACTCATTGCACAACTCCATTTATTGACTCCTTTGCCAACATTCAGAAGTGGTACAGGTGCATCTCAATAAATTAGAATGTCATGGAAAAGTTCATTTATTTCAGTAATTCAACTCAAATTGTGAATCTCGTGTATTAAATAAATTCAATGCACACAGACTGAAGTAGTTTAAGTCTTTGGTTCTTTTAATTGTGATGATTTTGGCTCACATTTAACAAAAACCCACCAATTCACTATCTCAACAAATTAGAATATGGTGACATGCCAATCAGCTAATCAACTCAAAACACCTGCAAAGGTTTCCTGAGCCTTCAAAATGGTCTCTCAGTTTGGTTCACTAGGCTACACAATCATGGGGAAGACAGTTCCTTTTTTTTTTTATTGGTCTTACGAAGTATTCTAATTTGTTGAGATAGTGAATTGGTGGGTTTTTGTTAAATGTGAGCCAAAATCATCACAATTAAAAGAACCAAAGACTTAAACTACTTCAGTCTGTGTGCATTGAATTTATTTAATACACGAGTTTCACAATTTGAGTTGAATTACTGAAATAAATGAACTTTTCCATGACATTCTAATTTATTGAGATACACCTGTACATTTTACCCAGTGTGCACCTTGTCTATAATCCATCGCCTCTTTATTGGCTCACAAGCTGTCCTTATTTATTAAAGAAAATTTTCAGATGTCAGAAGACTCTACTAATAACTTATGTTATATTCTCATTTATGTGTCAGAACAGATATGCATGAACATTTTCAGTTTAGCTGAGGACAAACACACACACAAACACATGCACATGATTCTTTCTGTTCTCTGTGGAGGATGCATGCTGGGATCTAACCTGCTTCTCCGGAACTGCACGTTTGGGGTCCACGGGACACTCAGCAAACGTCCCGCTGGTTATCTGCCCCTCAGACCTCAACACAGCCTCTGTTTAATCATGCAGGGAGACCGCCGGCCTGCCAGACCTCTGATAAGAGAGTACAGCAGCTGATATAGGCCGTCTGTTCCTGTCTTCCTAAGATCTGCCCCTGTCTTCCTGTAGCGTGCTGTCAGTCTTTGACCTATCATGTCTCTTCAGGGAGCTGGGATGTTAATGAGTCCCTCATACGGGCTGTTTGCACATGCAATGAGATTTCACGAGCATATCCTCACCGAGAGTTGACACAATGTCATGCACTTCTTGTGATTCAAGCAATTCAATTCACAACGTTCACTTTTGAATGTACTGATTGGAGTTGTTTAAATTTGTTGTGTCTTATATAACAAATGTGTGTTTTGTGCTTGTGTTTGCAGGAGCTGGTGGTAAAGACCCTGATAGTGGCCGAGCCACATGTGCTCCATGCCTACCGAATGTGCCGCCCGGGCCAGCCACCAGGGAGCGCCAGCGTCTGCTTTGAGGTGCTGGGTTTTGACATAATTCTTGACCGCAAGCTCAAGCCCTGGCTTCTAGAGGTCAGTTTTCACCCTCTCTTCTCAATAAGTCCACTTCTTCATCCGCCCCACTTGTGCTGATGTACAGTTCACATTTGAGTGTCCTCACTTGTAGGAAGCCATGATGGAGGATAGATCTTATGTTAATAGCTGTATATTGTGAAATCCAGTATTCATGAAATAGCATTTACATATTTTCTCATCATATTTTGGTCAACGGTGTGTTTTAATTCAAATTTTTGTTGACAAAATAAAAAAACAGCTCAGATACTGATAGACCTTAGTCAGGGTATTGCAATATTTAATTTTTGACAGGAATGAAAATGAGGCTGAGAGGAATATAATAACTTCAATGGATTGTATGGTTGTTTAACAAAATACTGATTGTTCGGTTGAAGTAACAACTTTCCGTAAAAAAAAAAAAAAAAAAAAAAAAATCAGTAGACAAAAACTTCATAAAACAGTTTTGAATGTTGTGAGTGGTGAAAATTATGTGATCTAGGACCCTTATACAGTCCTTGCCATTATAAAGACTGAAAGTCTATCCCTCACAGCCTCATTTTCATCCTAAGGACTTTTGTGTTTTGTGTAATATTAAAATGGTTACATTTCTAAATGACTTTATATCAATAAAGAAAGTTAACAGTGGATATTTCCTCTCAGATCTTCATTTTTTTTTTTGTTCTATTCAAATTTTGTTGACAAAATCAAAAACTTTTTGGTACACTACAAGCTACTGATGATTCTAACTGTGGTACTAACTGTCTTTTGTATAATATAGTGCTGTAAAACGATTAATCGCATCCAAAATAAAAGTTTTTGTTTACATAATATATGTATGTGTACTGTATATATTTATTATGTATATATAAATACACACACATGCATGTACAGTATATATTTCAGAAAAATATGTTTATATATTAAATATATTTATTTATAATATAAATGATATGAATATAAATATAGACATGTAAATATTTTCAAAATATATACTGTATGTGTGTGTGTGTGTGTGTGTATTTATATATATATATACATAATAAATATACACAAAACACATTTTTTGCAAACAAAACCTTTTATTTTGGATTCGATTTATCGCGATTAATCGTTTGACAGCGCTAGTATAATATTAAAATTGTTTAATTGCTTAATGATTTTAATAGCGATAAATAAGGCAAAATGGATAATTCACCTCAGATCTTGAAAATATCTTAAAAGCAACAAGAACTTTCAAACTGTTGACTGTAAAAAACAAGTGTATTTCCATGACAAACACTATCATTGTAACATTGAGAATGTATTTTAATATGGTTTGCTGTTTTAGTAATTTGATGTTTCCCTTGATTATGCGTCTCCGTTTGGTTGCGAGCATGAGACAGCAGCGCACTTTCAGAGAGAGCCCGCCCACATGCTCTGCTGTTTGTCTGTGATTTGTGATTGATTTTGTCACATCTTATAGCTTTGTCGCGTCTGGTGTGGACAGACAAATTGCTTGCCGCTGGAATCTTATCGCATTGCGTCTGATTAGGACACGGTGTAACTGTATTGTAGGAACATCTGGTTTGCTTATACTCTAATAAACTTAAAGGTACACACAAATTGGATAAAATACTAATTTTTTAAAAAAAATCTTTTTTTATCAATGCTTTTCATTACTGAATGAATGATATCTACTATCTTTAATAATCTACATAATTCATTTTTTCACTGAGTGCATTGCAATGCATTCAGGGATTGTCGAATTCATGAAGGATGCATGCAGTGCTCCTTTAGAATTGGTATTGTAGACATCTTAGAAGTACAGTGTTTCTGCTTATCTTTTGGAACTGCCTTTAAATCAGCTGCGAGTCTATGAGGCCTTAAAATGCTGTCTAGATAGGCAGCTCAGCAGGTTTTGTGACAAAGATATGGAGTGGAATCATTGCTGGACATCCCTGATTTATCCAGTTTAATTTCGTGGGAATGGGAATAGGATGCATCGGCCTTGGTCTTGCTAAAGATGTCTTGGGTTTTGCATCCTTTTGTTCAACATTTCACCGTTTAAGGCAAACCATTCCATGTAATTCAGCTAAACGAGGGACTCCCACTGAAAGATGATCTAAAGAGGCAGTTGTTTGTGTGTTTGAAAACAGTTGGTTCCTCAGATTCTCGAGTTGGGCATTTTTTTTTGTTTGTTCTGTTTCTCATTTTCATTTCCTTTTGCTGTGGTGTTCTGTAATGTTGGATGACAGTCGTCTAAACAACATTTTCCAGCCGTTCCCAGCATGCACATCTTTTAACTCAACAAACATAAAATGATTGTGCTGACTATGCCACTTCACCACACCATGTGTTTGTCATGGATATTGCTTAATTAAAAACATTTAAAAAATATATAGCAACTATAATTTTTGGTGAATTGTAAAGACAGTAAGACACCAAACTAGTGTTGTCAAAAGACCCGGTATTTCGGTACCAAGTCGGTACTAAAAAAATGAAAACGTTACGGTATCAGGTTTTTTTAAGTACCGGTGGTACCGAGTACCCGGTCAACCCGGTTCTTGATGCGCTATTGGTACCGAGAACCGTGGATTTTCACTGGTATTGGTACCGAATACTGAAATGTTGGTACCGTGACAACACTACACCAAACATTCATAACTCATCCGGCATTTAAACGTGAATCAATGTCACCTTTATTTATATAACGAACAACAACGTCACCTTTATTTATATAACGCTTTTAACAATACAGATTGTCTCAAGACAAGTTGCTATCTAATATAACACCCAGATTTTTGACTGTAGAGGAAGTAACCGTACATCCGTCTAGTTGCAAACTGTAATCCACGAGATTCGGTGTACTGTCTTTTGGTCCAATAAGTAATATCTCTGTCTTATCCGAATTTAAATAGTGTGTCAATAATGCAGAATGACAATAGTAAACACTCAATTTTCAGTTAAAGGCAGTTCATCATTGAATTCAGTGATGTCATCATCCAGCTCAGTTCAGTTTAAATAGTATCTGTGCAATCAAGTCGGCGATATCGCTGAAAATTAAATGTCATGGATCAAGGTTGAATCTGTTGAATTTTGTTTAGATTTTACAAAAAGAATCAATGTTGCTATCACAATGTTCAAAATTTTGAAATAATTATGAGTTTGTAATGTTTTTGAAAGAAGTCTCTTATGTTTACCAGAGTTGCACGTATTTGATCAAAACAGTGTAACATTGTGATATATTATTAAACTTTTAAATAACTGTTTTCTATTTGAATATATTGCGAAATGTATTTCTTGTGGTGCAAAATTTTCAGCATCATTACTCCAGTCTTCTGTGTCACATGATCCTTCAGAAATCATTCTAATATGCTGATTTTGTGCTCAAGAAATATTATTATTATTATTATTATTATGATAAATGTTGAAAACAGTTTTTGCTGCTTAATGTTTTGTGGAAACTGTGATACCCTACCATTCATATACTTTTATTCAGCAAGGATGCATTACATTAAATGATCAAAAGTGACAGTAAAAACATTTATAATGTTACAAAAGATTTCTATTTCAAATAAATGCTGTTCTTATGAACTTTCTGTTCTTCAGAGAATCCTGAAAAAAAGTATCAGGATTTATATATATTATACAGCAAAAACTGTTTTCAACATTGATAATAATAAGAACCATTATATTTAGTATTTAATAGAACCATTATTTCTGTGAGGACCACAGTCGTCAAAGATGATTGACAATTAGCATACAGTTTGGATTGGCGCGAAAACTGCTGATAATACTGAGGGACCTTATGTATATGAATGCTTAGATAGGTGTCGTATTCCCATAGGTAGATGGGGATCAGCTGAGAGTCAGCTGATGCGAGCTTGACTGACGTGACCTGCCAGAACTAACGCTACGCTTGATATTTACTTCTTTTAAAAACACTGAAAAAAAAAAAAAATCATAATTATTCTAGTGTTTTTACTGGAAGTGTACATATTTTGTTAACCTTTTTTCTTATTTAGCATTATATAGTTCTACTGAACTATTTTTTTACATTTAAACAACCAACGGTGAAGGTTGGTTGCATGCCAAAGGAGAAGACTTATGAATAAAATTTGTAGGACTGTCAATCTAAGCTGTAATACTGAAAATATTCTTTGTTTGGTTTTGATATCATTGAACAATAAGCTGACCACAGCAGTCCATTCTGCTAATCAATGTTATCAATCTGTCCGATGTAGACTTAGAGCCTGGTTGCATATTTTTGTGTTTCGTCTACTATGTTTTCCCATGACGTCATTGGCCGTTGGGACGCATCATGCATGCTGTTTTTAAGATGACGTGTCAGGTAAAAACAGTTTTCTGCTGCACTCTGTTCTAGATGTCTACCAGTTTGAGTACATGGACGTGTCCTTTTGAGAAGATTTATTTTTTTGCTCATTTTGCAATGCCTGTCCACAGTAAAAGTCATTTTGATGAAGCATGTTGACTGCAGACTCTCAAAAATGTGGAATTAAATTCCTTATTATGCAATTTACAGACTGGCCAATGGGCATGATTAAATACATACTTTTTAAAAAAGTATTATTTTTATAATTGACTTTTCACTGTTATATTGGCTGCCCTGCAAATTTTTTGAGCACTTTTCATTTTGCAATGCCTGTCCACAGTAAAAGTCATTTTGATGAAGCATGTTGACTGCAGACTCTCAAAAATGTGGTACTTTGAGTTTGGAATTAAATTCCGTATTATGCAATTTACAGACTGGCCAATGGGCATGATTAAATACATACTTTTTAAAAAAGTATTATTTTTATAATTGATTTTTCTCTGTTATATTGGCTGCCCTGCAAATTTTTTGAGCACTTTTGATTATTTTAAGTCTAATCATTGGGGTAGTTTGTTTCACGGTTAATTTTTTTTTTTTTTACTTAATTTTTTATTTATTTAATTTTATTTATTTATTTTAAATTGAGACACTTTAGAGAGGAGATATTTTTCAGGTAACAGGATCAGATTTCGGGCTGGATTTTTTTTTTATTGAAAAGATTTGTTATTTGTTATCTGGCATTGTCTTTTTTATTTTAACTTCTGCAGGCTTTTATTGAAATAAACATTTGAAACATTTGTGAAGTCAGTTTCTTTCATGGCTAAGATTTTCTTTTGTTTACTTCAATTTTTGGGCTTTTTGCCACTTTTTTTAATTGAGACAGTAGATAATTAATTGAAAGGAGGAAGTATTATATTAAGGTAATGGATTCAGGTTGCAGGCTGGATTTTAATCCAAAAAAGTGCATGTTTTTCATTTTGTTTTAAGGCGAGTAATTGAGGAATTTGTAGTGTGGCTTTTTTCTTTTAATGTTTGCCACTTTCTGAATTTTGTGGAATTGGATCAGGTTTCAGGCTATATTTGAACTTCTATTTTCCACATAAGCAGCATAGCTCAATGCAAGTGTGCTGACTGCTTGTCCAAAGACAAGTGGATTTTTTTGTTGTTTTAAGTCGAGTCATTGTGAAAGTTTGCTGCAGGTTTTAAGAATGTCTAGCGTTGAGCAACGGACGTTCCCGGCAGTTCTCCGGCGCTGTGCATGTCTCTTTGCAGGTTTTGGGAGGAGAGAACACATGAACGACTGGTAGACGCAGTCGTTCAGCTCCAGTA
The DNA here is from genome assembly GCF_001515605.1 of Sinocyclocheilus anshuiensis. Classification (NCBI taxonomy): domain Eukaryota; kingdom Metazoa; phylum Chordata; class Actinopteri; order Cypriniformes; family Cyprinidae; genus Sinocyclocheilus; species Sinocyclocheilus anshuiensis. The sequence continues at coordinate 637,112 of NW_015537935.1, read as the reverse complement.
ATAATGATCCCTCAGTGCTACTAGCAGCCGCCACAAACTCCCATCAATTAACATCCCACAAGCTCCTCACTGAGGGAGAAAAAAAGCTGTTTCTTTTTCACGCTACATTTACTGAGCGAACATTTATTTCCGAATTTCAAGTGATTAGTCAAGACACATATCCACACTGCAGCATCTGACGGAGAGAGGCAGGAGGTGTGATTTTCTGCTGTCTGTTCTCTTATGAAAGTTTAATCTTTAGTGGATAAATATTGGGAATTGTCTGCTACGGTATTCTTTCAACTTCCTCCATCGGCCTCTATTTGATTTCAGTTTTGATGGCTCACTCTTATCAGATATTCTATAAAATGTATTTATTTGAAACAGAAATTATGATTCATCTACAATTATAAATTATTCAGTTTTTATTGCATCTGCAGGTCTTCTGATTCTTTTATCAAGACACTGCCGCAGTGGCGACAAAAAAGTAAAATGTAACCTCTTACTCTGACAGAGGAATGTCATATTCTCCTTTTTCTAAATCTCTTATCAAAAGTTTTTCATTTTATTTTCGGTTTCTTTTTCCTCGTATTTGCAAATGAGGCTGAAATGTCAGCTGAGGTTTAACTCTTTCTTTCTCACACACACACACACACACACCTTACTGAGAGCTCTAAAACTTGCTTTTAATGGACTCCAGCTCAAATAAACATCGTCATACATTCATTGACAATAAATGCACAATTGCAACACAAAACCAGCACACTCAAATACACAGCATTCTAATGCAAACTTCTGTACATATACACCTCGTAATTAATGCACACACACACACACACACACACACACACGCACGCGCATTAACATACACATTTTTAAAACCACACATAAACACTAAAACAAGGGTTTTCAAACTAAGGGACTTCCAGGGGGCATCAAGGGATGCTAAATTTACCACTGAAAATTTACAAAACACATTTTTTTTTCAGGGCTGTCAAAGTTAAAATATTCACTAAAAATGTGCTATTAAATATGTATTTTTAGTAATTTACTGCTTTTTGTGTGCTGCTTTCTAAAGACTAATTAGGAAGCAAATTAATTGTGATTATTTTATTTTATTGACAGCAATAGTTTTTAACAGTAAAAAATCCAAACCAAATCTGCATATAGTTATTTATTTTTACATTTTGTTGTAGCTTTCTATTGAGTTTCTCCTCGCCACTGTCACCTTTAGCTTGTTCACTGAGGGTGTTATGGCAATATTCTCTGTAAAGCTGCTTAGTGCTTAATGAGCTGAAGATGTTTCTTTTTTAGGTTTATACATACTGTATAAATATATACTGTAACTGTAATAGCTGCTAGAAAAAAGATACACTTAATACAAAGTGAATATTTCCAAATAATATTTTAAAATGTTTTTAGTACAGTGAAAATATTTATGCTTAATAATTCACACAGTATAAATGGGTCTTTATAGACAAAAATACATATATAAAATGCATTTACGTGAAAATACATGTGTAATACAATTGAAAAATATATTCTTTTTTTTACTTTATACCATTTTCACCAATGTGGTTTTGTCAGATTTAGCACACTTTTGGATACACATTTTCCTTTAAAATATGGTTTAAGTAGGTATACACCAGGGTTCCTCAATTAGTTTTCGCTGAAGGCCGAATTCTGCCAACAATACCAAGCCAAGGGCCACTGACCTATATATATATATATATTTATATATAAAATTGTTATTATTATTACAATTATCATATTGTTGCTTTTGTTAAAATAATCACAAGATGGTCACAAGATGAATATTCAGATTTTTTTCCCCAGTAGTCTGTTTTATTCAAACAATTATGAACATGTTTTGCATTTAGATACAGAGGAACTTTGCCTGTTGAATATTAAAAACAAATGAACAAACAAAAAATCTGGATATCCATGTCTGCCATGCAAATCAACTGTTCCTGCTCGTTCCCAGACTGGATCTCTTCTCTCCACTATCCCTAATTGCAGATTCAGTTATTAGATTTGTCAGTATTAATATTTTTATGCTTAGATTCTTTTGGGGGGATCAAACCGTAATACCGTATGGCCCAATCCAGACACGACTCAATAAAAAGTATCTTTTCCTTGTAGTTTTTGTCCTAACCACCCGCGACACGTGACAATAAGCAACATGGGATTCTATTTTAGGAACGGTTTTATTTTCTACGCGATAAAAAGTATCTTTTCCATGTAGTTTTTGTCCTAACCATCCGCAACAGCGACACGTGACAATAAGCAACATGGGATTCTATTTTAGGAACGGTTTTATTTTCTGCGACGTCGCGGCAGGAACAACAAACAGTTGTTATAATCTCAGGTAATGATTATGTGCTTTATTCAATGTTAAAAGTGTCTAATGTGAGTTTGAATATTATTTTGCGTTATCT
>NW_015537935.1:631356-631641 GCF_001515605.1 Sinocyclocheilus anshuiensis | reverse complement strand
CACGACGCGATAAAAAGTATCTTTTCCTTGTAGTTTTTGTCCTAACCACCCGCGACACGTGACAATAAGCAACATGGGATTCTATTTTAGGAACGGTTTTATTTTCTGCGACGTCGCGGCAGGAACAACAAACAGTTGTTATAATCTCAGGTAATGATTATGTGCTTTATTCAATGTTAAAAGTGTCTAATGTGAGTTTGAATATTTATCTTTATTATCTTTATAGCCATAGTGAAAGCAACAATAGATATTTTACCTCAGATCTTGAAAATAAAACTTGTACGT
>NW_015537935.1:607822-631323 GCF_001515605.1 Sinocyclocheilus anshuiensis | reverse complement strand
CACTCACTCACTCACTCAAAACTGTTCAGTCCATTCACATTTGAATCATCTATTTTCCGTGTCCACGTTTCATTTCTACACACTCGCCATGTTTTTGCTGTCACATCGTGTCTACACTGAATGCGAAAAAGCATTGCAAATCATTTGAACGTTGTGTCAGTACGTTTTAAATAGCACTAGTCAGCAGTTTACTGTCGGGGATTTGTCGTGTTGCGCCGCATCCAATACAGCATCACTGATTATAACGAGTTCTATTGTATTTTATTGCATACCGCTCTTGTTCCGGTGTAGACACGATGTAAGTTAATGTAGCTTTCTGATGCTGCGTTTGAATTTTCATGCCACATTATTTGAAATTAGCGTGGGCCAAACTTTTTTCTCTCACGGGCCACCTATTGAGGAACCCTGGTATACACGCATACAATCATTACACAAGAACACATGTAAACACACATCATAGAAATACTAACATACACACTTCAACGTAAACCAACTAAAATGACACAAATATGTGCGTGAAAACACACAAAAAAACTCTAAAACAACTCAAACAACACTCAAATAAAGTGACTAAATTGATCTATTTCAAGCATGCATTCAGACACACACATGCACCTTCAAAAACGCAAATAAACACTTAAAGGCACAATTAAAGCAGCGGAGCTTTTATTATGCCACAGTCGACCGCTTCCGCTCCTTCCGGTCGTGCGTATGTCGGCGAAAGCAGTGGAGCTTTTATTATGCCACAGTCGACCGCTTCCGCTCCTTCCGGGCGTGTGTATGTGGGGAAAAAAAGCAGAGCCGTTTTATCATACTAGATACATTTGAAAGTTCTGTTATAATCCTACTCTGTGCGGTCGTCACCGGTCTAATAAAATGCACAACATATTAAAGCGTCTTTGGTGTTTCCATGTTTTCTGCAAAACAAAACCGGAAATCGAGGGGTTATGACGTCATTGGCAGGTGACACAATGACACTATAGACACGGTCCGTGTCACTAGTTAAAATTGCTTATTTCTCTGGATTTAAACATTCTTCGAAACATTTGGGATAATGTAAGTACACAAGTTACATATTGTGCCTTTAACTCACATTTGAACACATACAGCTAAGATGCCTAATGCTCACTAAAACACACACACAGGCTGCAGAAGCACTTTAGCTCTGGCCGAACGGCTAATGTTCTGAGGCTTTTGTACTGATTTTATCTTCTCTGCGGGTTTTATTCTTCTTCCATTGACATTCAAAACATTTGAGCCATTGATACGAGCAGGAACACAAACATGGAAACCGGAGAAACCTCGCTCTCTTTAGCTCGCCTCACATCATCTGCTAGATGTGGTGAGGCAGCATTGTCCACGTCTTCAGCAGAGCGCATCATTAACATGTTAATCTGGGCGCTGCTCATTCGCAGGGCTGCTGGGAAGGTTCGTCCACTCCACGGGTCAGACAGAAGCATCTGAGGGACTTGAATAGCCATTAGTCAAATGCTGTGGCGCAACATTGATATCACTCCCCCCCTGGGCCATCTCTGTCTTTTCCCCCTCTTTTCTTTCCACAAACTGCTCACACTGGAGCTGTTAAGCTGGCATGACGAATAATGCAAAGGCACAGCGACAGCAGGCCATCTCTGTCTTTCTCCCCCTCTTTTCTTTCCAGAAACTGCTCACACTGGAGCCGTTAAGCTGGCATGACGAATAATGCAAAGGGAGAGGGAGAGAGAGAGAGAGAGAGAGAGCATGGCTTCTCAGTTTGCCTCTTTCAACGAGTAGACTAGTGTCTGCATGCATGATATTCTGTTCCAAAACTTAGTGAGCTGCCTATCTACAAAGCGTTTTAAGGCAACATAGTGTGCTCCCGAAAAGACAGATGTTTCAAAAGGTAAGTGGCAACATTATGCTGCATTGAATGTATCCCTCATTAAGAAGGCAATCCCACAATACACTGTGACAAGCACGTTAAGCGACTGTATGTAATGTATAGCAAATCTCAACCAGATTGCTCAACTTAATCGAAGGAGAAATATAAACTATATTATCACCCAGCGATATATATTAAAAGTTGGATATATAATACATTATTTGCAAATATGCGGTATGCTTACGTAAAGCAATATATACTGTGTGATTATTTACATCTTTACAAACTATATTTTGCACAACTCTATATAAAGTTGGATATATCATATATACATACATAAACTATACTCATGTAGGGCGATCTATATATATATATATATATATATATATATATATATATATATATATATATATATATATATATATATATATATATATATATATATATATATATATATATATATATATATATATATATATATATATATATATTTCTATCTCAAGCATAACTCCTTGATTGCTTGTATCGTCGCAAGATGTAAACTATATTATCACCTTGCTGTGATCTGCTAAATGCGAAGAAGGCATGAATATAAGATGTTAGAAATATTAACATCTGTAAAGCTGCTTTGAAGCAATGTGTATTGTGTAAAGCGCTATACAAATAAATATGAAATCTGATTTGAAAGCCCAGCAAAAAAAATAAAAAATAAATACAAATCCATCTAAAATAATCAAAATAAATATTGATTATTACAATTATTTTAATTATTATTGTTCGTATAGCAATGTAATTTAATAAATGATAATGTGAAAGGTGAAGTGACTTTACTGTAGCATAATGTGCCAGTCTGGAAGTTTCAAATCACTCACAATTTTTGTTCCATAAAGTGGAATATATTAAAGTGAAATATACTCGTAATTTAGAACTATATGTAATCATTTGAAATGTAACATATAACTTACAAAAAATTAGAACACGTGACGTCAGTGAAACAAGCTATTACATTTTGATGAAACATTATACAAATACATTTGTTTGTAATTTAAAACAGAAACTAATTATAAATGTGTAAAAAATATTTTAACCTACTGTACCTCTAAAAGAAAATGCATTTTTATGCTTTGTGTATGAAATATTTTTTAAGAAGTGTCCAGATGTTCAAAAGGTGTTTTTTCTTCTTCTTCAGATTTAGCTCATTTCAAAAAGATAAGTAGACAAACGTATACACAAAGTATAGATACTGTCTCCCACTCACACTAATGCTGGTTGTGTTCCAGTTCCATTTTCACTAACAGAAATGCACTAGCAGTAATCTTCACCAATCTTCTGCTCTGGCTCTTTGATTCTGTGTGGGTACAGTGTTATTGTAGAAACTGTACCTGAAATAAGGACAAAGTAGAAAAAAATAAAACAAACTGACTTAATTTTGTGTTTAGCTCTCGTGAAGGTTGTGTCCTTGACGCAGTTGGTTTTCTGACAATCATTAGAGAAGCAGCAAGCATCCAGGGACAGGAAGTGCTTGTCAAGTGTTTGCCAAGCGCAGGTCAAGTAGAGCTTAAAGAGCTCATCTGCACACCCAAGATGGTCAAAAGCATGTTCATCTTATCTAATGCTCCTTTTGCTACATTGTTTTTCACTGAATCAATTTCAAGAAGACTTTAAGTCATAAGGAATAACTCATTCTCATTTTTTAAAATTAATTATTTACCCTTCTTCATGCCATTCCAAACCCATATGCTGCTATTTTTTTTTTCATGAAACACAAAAGTTGAATTTTTTTTAAAGGAATTGTAACACTGCTCTTGTCATACAAGGACAGTTTGTCATTTTGTGAAGGCATGTGATAGCTTTGTGTGAGAAACAGACTTTTTAGAAACAGAATTTTTCTTTTTGGAGCTGGACAGCCGTGGATACTATCAATTATTTCTATTTTGTGTTCTGTTAAAAGCAAAGCAAAACAAAACAAAACAAAACAACAAAACAAAGCAAAACACAAAACAAAACAAAACAAAACAAAACAAAATGTTTTGTTACTCTCTCTTTTATTCTTGTATCAGTTCATATACAAAACACAAAACAAAGCAAAACACAAAACAAAACAAAACAAAACAAAACAAAACAAAACAAAACAAAACAAAACAAAAAACAAAACAAAACAAAACAAAACAAAATGCAGCAACATGATCATTTGTCATTTTTGGGTTAAACATCCTTTTAATTGAGATTTGTTGGTCTGGACATTCTGAAGTTAATGACAGCACAAAGTGGAGATTTATTTTTTGAAGAACATAAAACATCGAAGAAGAACAAAACTTTAAAAACACTTGGTTTATTTGGTTGTTTCAAAATATTCTACCAAATGCTTGCATTTTTTCTTAACTACTATGAATTTGGTTTCACGCATTAGGAATTCATGCATGAAACAGAATTTTAAAACCGAGGAAAAACTTCCTCAAGATTTCTCACAGGATGACCATAAATTATGCAACACATGCGTCATGATGTGAGAAGTCTGCTTTTCCTTATATAAACCATATACACACTTATCTAGCACATTCAATGTTGGGTTAATTTGATTTTCCTTGCATGCATTAGTCGTCACACTTCTCTATTTGTTTTTTATGCCCTTAATTAAGTCATAAAAGCTGAGGTTCAGTGAGTGGAAACTCTAGGTGGCAGTGTTGCTCTGTAGTACTGCTCTTTTTAGGTTTATTAAAAAATGATTACAGTGATTCATCTGTCTATATCTGAACAAACTAAATTACTTAGCATTTTTAATGCAGTCTCAGAAAAAAACAAAACAAAAATGATGTAAAGTCCTGCTTCATGCTCTAAAATAAATCTTTCTATCAGCTGGGTGTTTATTTTAAGAAGTATGCCAGTCTGTGTGTGTTTGGGAATCTCTGATAGGGGGTCAGGTCAGTGGCTGGCCCTGAACACGCACAGAAACGCTGATTGGGTTTCGCCGCTGGAAGCAGCCTCTCCAAATGCGACAAAAGAACAAAACAGTGATTGATAAGGATGTGAAATGTGATCCACACGTCTCTCTCCGCAGCTGCTCCATTAGCAGAACCCAGATCAGTATTCCTGCATATACAGCGCGCTGAGGATTCGAGCAAGTGTTGTTTTGACGTTGTTGTTATCCCACATGTATTGTATGGCGTATTCAGTACTGCTGCATAAAGATGCATCGTGCACTTTGCATCATTTTGAATAGCATATCGATTATTTAACACTATTCTCAATTTATGTTTGTACTCCAGAGATTTTTTTTCACATCTGAACATTTGAAGCAAACACAAATGTTCATAAATGTACTCCTTATTTTCTCACGAGAAGTATTCCAATATTTCATAAAGTATATAAAGATATAAAGATCATAAAGATATTTTTATGCTCTGTATGAAGGTAAATAATTAAAAACTAAATAAACGTAATTCAAATGCATAATATTCACTGGAATTAAATCATAATCCCCTCGCTGTGGTTTCTTGGATTACTGTCAAGCCATCAATACACCAAAACTTTGAGGTTACTTGAGGTTATTAAATTGCATTAGTTGTTTTCACAAAAACTAAAGGAAATGAAGTGTATTGATGTAACTTGATTAACTATGACCAAAATCAGTGCAGCATTTCCTTTTATGTGCAAACGTGTTTTTCTGTCTATATAGTTTTTATTAAAATTTTAGTCATGGTTTATTTGAATTATTTTAAACAAAAAATGGGAAATGTTGCCTTGGCAACTAGCTGCAATAAAATAAGTTTAATTTTTTATTTTATTTATTTATTTGTTTTTTTCAGTTAATGTTTATTTTATTTCAAGTAGTGAAAATAATTGTAATGGTTTTATCTTAAGTTAATTATAATAACCCTGGATTAGCCAACAAAAGCTGAAAATATGTCTTTTCAAAAATTCCCAAATAGACTAAAAATATCCCCCCGATTTAGTTTTTTTTGCTCCATTTTCCCGGAAGGGAAAGCCTGTAAATTTGAAATGTGTAGATCTGCTATAATTTGACTTTTGGTCAACTTTTAAGACTACACTAGCATATGGACAACCAGCGCAAAAAAAACCAAAACATGACATTATTTACATCTTATGGGGTCTCTACAGAGATTCATTAAACTCAAAACAGCTGGATTGCCTGTAGTTTGACACCACGTTTGCACCACAAGTCTCAGTAAAAGCACAAAGAAGGTGTGTAAATGAAAAATCAGTAAAATCTTTGGATGGTGTCGAGGAGCTTTTGTAAAATCTACTTGCGTCAGAATGATTATTATCAAACGGCATTGAATTATTAAGAAAAAACTGAAAACATGGCTGACATCCTAAATCTGCGGGACTCCTGCGTGGCGGATCTTGATGAGGAGTCTTTGTTGCTTTGTGAATCTGCGGGGCATCTACCCAGCGAGGGGTGACGTGGCCCAGCTCGGAGAGCGAAGAAAGCGTGAGCCGGATCAGCTACTGCTGCTAAGGTTACGGCTGATACAGTAAATTCATTGATTCAGTCCACCGTTAGCCGCCCCTCTTGCCAACCTTCCCTGCGACGCTCAGTTGTGATGTAAATATTATCTTACAGTCCTCTCCTAAGCGATCACCTTTCTGAGAGAGATTAACATCCGAGCGGGGCAGCTCTATTAAGAGCCCAGTGAGGGGCGGCTGTGTCTGCTGTCATCTCTCTCTGTGGCTGCCATCTTTCTCCAACCGTTTGTCTTTGCTGACGATGAAGCACTAATGCTGTGTTACAAACTGTAATGTGCAAAGCTGTACCCAAAATTCATTTTTGCCGTATCGGAGCTGGCAGCAAAGTGAGCGAATGCTTTTGCTGCTGTTTGCCATGGGTGGAATACAAAAGAGCATATTATTATCTGAGGTGAAGAAAACCCTCCAGGATACCTGCCTGCTGATAAATGGAGTTAGTAGCTGAAGGAACAGTTCTCCCCAAAATTCTGCCTCGTATGTGTTCCTTTAAAAATGTTAGGAATGGCCTATCAAATGGCCTGTATACACAAATAGTTAAGATTTAATAAAAAGTTAAATGTTCATATATAATTAATAAAATGTGTAATAAACAGTACTTTACCAAAGTGTCAAGTTGACTTGATAATTAATATATTTTGTTTAAACATATAATTCGTGACAGATAAAATAATAGTACCATATGAAGGATAAAACTGTTCAGTTGTAATAATGAAACAGTAATAAAGCAATAATATTATTCCTTCAAGTTGTGCTCTATTTGAGATACAAAAATCTACAAAAAGTTTTTTTTTACGTGTTACTGTTGCCTCCAACCACTGTAACACTCTCACTTCTTGTATTAAAGTTGATATTATTTTCTAGTCTTTCTCGCTTTAGGTCTGTTAATGTCACAGTTAGATTTGGCACAACATACACTAAAGGCTGCATTTATTTGATCAAAAAATGCAGTAAAATCAGTGTTATTGTGAAATTATGATTTAAAAGAACCATTTTCTGTTTGAATGTCATTTATTCCTGCTATTGTAAAGCTTAATTTTCAGCAGTCATTACTCCAGTCTTCAGTGTCACATGATCCTTCAGAAATCATTGTAATATGCTCATTTGCAGCTCAGTTATTATCTGTACTCAATTATTAATTATGGTTATTATTATTATCAAAGTTGAAATGTTTTTGAAATAGAAATCAGCATTTATTTATTAGTCATTTTTCATAAATTTAACGCATCCTTTCTGATGAAAAATAGTATAAATATTTTTTATTATTATTTTTTTTTAATCTTTTGAATTGTAGTGTATCATGGTTACCACAAAAAAATGTTTCTTGAACACCATTTTAGCATATTAGAATGTTTTCTGAAGGATCATGTAATATTGAAGATTGGAGTAATAAAAATTCAGCTTTGCCCTTACAGGAATAAATTACATTTTAAAATATATTAAAATGTAAATAAATTGTAATAATATTTTACAATATTACTAGTTTTAGTGTATTTTTGATCAAATAAATACAGCTTTGGTGATCATTAGAGACATAAAAGTTAGTTAAAAATGAAAAAAAAACAAAAAACCTTTTTTTTCACTTTTTTATTTATTGAATTTGAGTTTTTCATCCGTCTTTGCAACAATATGAACAACAAAAGATTTGTGTTTCTGGTCAGCTTCTGGTTACAAATTCTGCAGCGCAGAGCATAAAAGTTATGAATGAATATGACCATACATCACAGATATCATGAGCTGGTCTCATTTCCTGTGCAGGTTTTTTTTTTTTTTTTCAATTCCACAGAGAAAATAACTCTGGCATCTGATGAATTAGCTTGTGTTGGCAGGAATGTGACAGATTATACTAATGCACGGAAAGACATTATATTGCTCAATTATGTCTAATTAACTGCTCAAATGATTCTGAATGGTTATAAATGATTTAATTCAAACAAATATGTAAACCAGAATGCAAAGCTTTGTTTTCATGTGTTTAGATCGCGCCATTATTCTGGCCAATGCGAACCAAACAAAGCTGATCTGATACATAGAAAATGTTAACGCCTGATCATCACACTGGGTAATGACAAAAATGAAAGGGATCACGTGATATATATTTGCATGTAGTGATGATTTCTTTCCCAGTCAGCTGTCAGAGATCCACGGAGTGGCAGCACTTGAATAGATTCCTCGTGTGAGATAAGAAAAGATTGTGCCATTCAAGTGGTGACTATCAGCATCATTCAGCATAATGGACTGGTTGGTTTGTTGCCTGGCTGATCACATTCGTTAAATGTCTTTCCCAATCAGACTTCATATTTAAAGAACAACAACAGATGTTTTGTCTCATAACAAGCAAGCCAGGAAACATGCAGACTTTAGTGGTCATGATTTTATGGTTTTATGGAATGCATCATTTTTATTTTTTATTTTTTGGTCATGATATGCCTTTGACATTGTGTCACATCCCAATGGATCTAGACATGCAGGCTTCCATTTTTTTATTTAATGGCACCACCTGTGCACTGATATGTCATGTCAATTGTCTGGTAATCACTGGCTATGCTTTGAAAGCTCCGGAGCAAACAAGATCAAAGTTGCAGTTGTTTGAACTTGAGTCTCGCTTGACCTGCATGCAGCGCTTCACTCCATAGAGGTCATCATTTACTCACCCTCATGTTGTTCGAAACCTGTGTGAGTTTCTTTCTTCTGGGGAACAATATTTGAAGCTTTATTTTCCTTGCCATTCCAAAGTGCAGACAATGAAGCTTTCAAACTTCAAAAATCAGGCAAAAACATGAAAAAAGCCCATAAAACGTGTACTATATTCCAAGTGTCCTAAAACCATACAGTATTCTTGTGTGACCAAAATTTAAGTCAGTATTTAATGAAAATCGAATGAATATCTGCCCTAACTCTTCTTGGTGTGTTCATGAGGTTATAAGAGAAGTAGCAATGTTGCCTGATTTGTTACCAGACATGTTCTTTTGAGTCTAACCTTTTCAATGATTTTTCTTGAGTTGGTTCACAATGATCCATTCACAAATCAGACTGAATGTGTTCTTGAGTAACTGAGCAACACTGAATAACACTGAGTAACACTGAACCAGATTTCGTTTTAATGAGAGCTGATGCCCTGTGATTTTTAATAATGGGTAACAGTGACTGCTTCTATGTGGCTTCTCAGTCCTCCTTAAAAGATGAAAATTGCTTCAGATTTTTGATGAAATTGAAAAAATAATACAATATGAAAACAGAAACATCTCACTTTTTTCCCTTTACAGATCAATCGTGCGCCGAGTTTTGGGACAGATCAAAAGATTGATTACGACATGAAGAAGGGGGTTTTGCTCAACGCCCTGAAACTGCTCAACATCAGGTATGAAGCAATACTCTTTCCAGAGTCCCATTAGAAAGAGAAAGAAAGAGTTAATCAGAAAACTCACTCTTTATTCCCAGCTGTCCACCAGTCTTTAGTGTTTTAGAAAATATTGGTTCCTTGATCTCCACTAATGGTGCTTTTCCACTGCGTGGTACGACTCGGCTCGGTTTGCGTTTCCACTGCAGTTTAGTACCGCTTTAGAGTGGGCGGGATTATTCACATGTCGTTATAGTTGTGCCGCCTCTACTGCCGAAAACTTTACTCCTGAAAAACTTTTTCATTCCGCCTCGCCCCATCAAGCTCTCGCTGGATCCGCTCCTCTGCTATAAACGAGAGGAATGTCTGTACTTCCTCAACAGACAACGAAGCAACCACTTTTTGGTTGTTAAAAAAAGGTGCGCTCGTTCAAAACAGTTGCGTTCGATCCTTCACTGGCTGTGCTGATTTAAATCTAGCGGTTCTGTTGTGTTTGTGTCGCAAGTTCAGTGACGCAGGTAGTGACGATTCTCTCCAGCCAATCCGTGATCAGCAGAGTTTACACGTCACATTTTGGTAACGGTACGGTTCACTTGGAACCTCAACCGAGGTGGTACTAAAAAAAGTACCAGGTACTGTACCCAGTGGAAACCCCCCCAAAAGTGAACCATACCGAGCCGTACCGTGCCGTACCATGCAGTGGAAAAGCACCATAAGAAGTTACTTGAAACTCTTTGATGGGTCCTCATGCACTTGTTTTGTATATGCTACTGTTTGATTAGAAAGAAGAATTTTTGGACACTTAAGCCACTCTTAAAAATATCTGAAGGTCACAGGTTTACATGACAAAATATCTAAACAAGTGGCATTTTCAAACAAATAGTGCCATAATTTTTGAACACCATATCACCTGTTTTGTAATTTGAAACCTTAAACTGACTTAAAACAATATCGCTTGCTTCATTTTGTTTTGGAAATGCTGTATTTGTGTTTGAGTTTAAAGAAGTATTCTTGGTTGATGGGGATAGTTCACCCAAAAATGAAAATTTGCTGTTAATTTACTAACCCTCAGGCCATCCAAGATGTAGGCGACTTTTTTCTTCAGTAGAACAGTAAATAAGAATTTTAAGGTGAAACCATGGATCATGGTGATTCATACACTTCACAACTGTGGCTGCCGATTCTTGAGAGTAAAAAACAAACCATATACATACAAGACCAAATTAATTCCCGTGGTTCCTGATGATACATTGAGGTCTTATGAAGTGAAATGATCGGTCTCTGCAAGAAAATGAACATTATTTACAACATTACAGCTTGGGCAAATGGTTCTCAGTGCGTTCACAGCTATCTGGACTGCAAACATCCTCTGTCGCATAATGACATATGTGTGGGCGCATATTAATTTGTTCTTGTCTGTATATGTTTTTTGGACTCTCAAAAACCGGCAATCACAGACGTGCAGTGCATGAATCGCCAAGGACATCGCTTTCACCTAAAAACTTCTTTACTGTTCTACTAAAGAAAAAAGTCACCTACACGTATATCTTGGATGGCCTGAGGGTGAGTAAATTAACAGCGGTAATGAGATGAGTTGAAACATATAGATATAGCAAGGTGAGTAAATGGTTTAATCCCACTATTCTCAGATATTTATGGTCTTATGGCTATAATTTTGAACTAATTGTATATTTTTAGTTAAATGTTTATTGCTGTGTTGTATGATCACCCAGTACACTTCATTTGTATGTTTCATTAAGTTATTACTGTGAATACTGAGTGTACTGATACTATTTTTTTTCAAACTGCTTTCTATTATTGTATTGTATTTAACTTCAAATGTTCCTAAACTATATGTTTATGTGTGAGGATTGCGTCTTTTTGTGGGAATGTTGTGTATGTTCGCTTGTGCATGCTTCCTGAGTTTGTGTGACTGCCTGTGTACATCTGTGCGTGTAGTTATATGTCAGTATGCGGGGTTTCCGGTGATTGATTATCATAGACCTGGCCTTCAAATCCCAGGTCCACCTTTTGTACTAAATATACCAGAGTGGCCCAACAATGGTCCTAGAGTAGGAAACAACAGCAGACAAACTCAATCGAGCAGTGGATCAGATTTCAGGATGCATTGCTGCCATTCTGTCACAGTGATTTTCTTGGAATTCTCCACAGACGTTTACTGTGTCCCAACTGATCCAGCTGAGTTCTTACCAGTAACATATCAAAGCGACTCCTGTGTTATTTCCCCAGCAGTGGCAGGACAAAACCAATAACTCAGCAACAAGAACTCAGAAGTGTGAAAGTCGTATCAATAAAATGAGAGGCTTCCCCGGTGGTTCAGGAGCCCACTGACCCTGAATGGCCACTTCCAACAGCAAATTTGAAAGGCCAGTGAGCGATGAAATCTTAAAGTGCTGAATGCTGTCAAGTCGAGTGATGTATGGAGTCTCAGAGTCTGTCAGGATTTCGGCTGGGAGTTTGGGCTACTTTGAGTGCTATTACTTGAGCATTTCCTTTTTTTTTTACCCAGAGCCAGTGATAAACGACGGAATTTGGCCCAGCAGAAGGCGGAAGCCCAGCGACGACTGTACGGACAGGGATCAATGCGGAAACTGACGGCCGGATCATCGGAATGGGAGAAACAACGTCACCTACTAGAGCGCAGGAGAGAAGAGCTGGTGAGGCCTGTTCAGCAGTTAAAAAACATAATTTTATTCAGTCACATTTAAGTAATGAAGCCAAATAACGTTTTGATGTTGGAGCCATGGATTAGCAGTTTTGTGCACTTGCTCCAGATTTGTTGAACCTTCGTACTCATGTGGAAAATGAAAATGTGGGTTGGGGGGTGGGTTTGGGTCAGGGGTCCTGGCCCGGCCACCTCTGTCAGTTTGCCCCCTCACCTTTGGTGCCATCTACAGAGTGGGTGCCCTGATTTTAGTCTGTGAGGCAGGCTACTGCCCTGGGAAGATCTCCCACTCAGAAATAGGAGCTGGGGAGTGGGTGGGTGTGGAAGAAGGTATGGATCTTTCAAAGACTTCTGCTCAAGCTCTAGCGCGCTACGGGATCCAGACGCTCTCTCATTGGAGTCATCTGATCCTGATAGCACGCTGCTGGGCTCTTCTACTCATAGTGACGGAAATGAAGAGGTTGATGTGGTTGGTGATGATTATGAGAGTGTGAGCACCGAGTCGTCATCGGCCATTCCCAGCCGCTCATACGGATATGTTGGATCTGATGGATCGTGCCACTAAGCAGCTCGATCTGGTCTGGACGAGTCAGAAGCCGAAGCCAGCTCGCGGCCAACTAGATGAGCGTTTTTTGGCTGGTCTTGATCGTCCCGCCCCCGGGAGTCTTCCGTTTCTCCCAGATCTCCACTCGGAGATATCTAAATCCTGGGGGAAACCGTATTCCTTTTCGGCTGCATCTCTTTCAACATGCAGACTATGCTAATGTTGAGGGTGTGGCCGAGCGTGGATACGCGTGGATGCCCCCTGTTGAACAGACGGTTGCGAGCTATCTCTTGCAGGGTGAGTCATCCTCTTTGAAGACTCCTGCCTTGCCATCAGTAGTGCTTCAGACCACCTCGCGCCTGAATGGCAGGGCGTATGAGGCAGCAGGACGGTGGTGCTCTGCACACCATGGCGCTGTTACAGGCCTCAGGCTAACTTGTTGAAGGATTTGGATGAGGGTAAAGACTTGCCGCCAGAGGCAGTCAAAGAGCTGTGCCGCACCACGGATTTGGCTCTCTGCGCCACCAAGCAAACTGCTGCTGCCATTGGGCGTTCAATGGCGGCAATGGGGGCTACGGAGAGACATCTGTGGATTAACCTTGCGGCCATCGGGAACAAAGAAAAATACTTTCTACTCGACGCTCCGCTTTCGCTGACCGGGCTTTTTGGCACTTCCGTCGAGGCGGTTGTGGAGAAGTTCAGGGAGGCGAAGGCACAATCGGCTGCCTTCAGGAAATTAATTCCCTGGCGCTCCAAATCCTCTTCTAAGGGGGACGATCGGTCTAGAGCTGAGGCTCATAGACAACATCAAAAGTCTAGCGTCTCTAACCGCAGCCCTCCTCCCTCTAGGAGTCAGCGGGGAAAGCCTACCACTAACAAGGGAAGAGACTATCTCAGGAACGTACTGAATAGGATCTCCCCTGCTATGGTAGTAAGTAGATAGCCCACTCTCTGTGGTCTGGGCAGCTCTGTAGGAAGGTTATCTCGCTATGTTATTCTGTTCCTCATGCCTTCATAAGACCTTAGGGACATTGCTATCTGAGGATAGCAGTGTTCCAGCTCAGCGGTTACTCTTTTTTGGGATCTCTGAGCTCCTCTGGAGGCTTTCTGTTAGCCTCTTGATTGGTCTTGTGTATCCAGGCTAGTTCTGCTAATATAGCATAGCTATAGGATGTTCTCCTTGATCTATTTGGGTTCCCCCATTTTTGCCAAGTTGCGGGAGCAGCCCGTGGTCTCAGTGGCATGGCCACTTTCTGAGGAAAGGCTTGGCATATGTATGTCGCTTCCTTGGTGCTCCTCCACCAGGTGGACAGGCATGTGCCTCGGCACGGCATGGTTGGATTTCGTTCCCCAATGTGCCCCCTAGGGGGCGCAGCGTGGAGTTCCCTAGAAGGGGAACGTCTCGGGTTACGCATGTAACCATGGTTCCCTGAGAGGGAACAAGACGCTGCGCCCCCTTGCCATGCCTTCGGCTTGCCTGTTTACGTCTCCTTCAGACAGCTAAATGGATGACGTATTCAGCAGATGCCCTTTTATACTTCCGGGCATCCCGCCTATGACGTCATGGGCCAATAGATTGCCGTTGTTTCACACGTGCTTCAGACACCGGTCATGCAGGCTGCATTCCCCAATGTGCCCCCTAGGGTGGCGCAGCGTCTCGTTCCCTCACCCCGCCCAAATGTATACGCAAAGAAAGAAGGCGTAACTTTTATTCTCGCTGTAGTATTGTTGCTGCCGCCATATCATGGAGACGCAGTGTGTTTCGTTGCGAAAGCCAAACTACTTTGTTTGGCCTTCTAGGACACAACTAGAAGTCAGTGGTATTTACAACACTGTTCCAGAACACTACAACCCAAATATTCGAGTGTGTGCATTTTATGGGGAAGGTTTCCTGAACCTGGCAAGAGGCGTAACATTTCCGTCACACGCTTGAGGTATTCGGCCAAACACAACGCACTAGATATCCAGCCAATCAGATACATTGCATTACACCAAATACACAAAATAATGTTCTTTTTAGCAACTTCATATGACCCCTTTAAACATGCAGCAAACGAAAGTAGGTGATTAATCGGTTAAAAATTCCCTTAGAGGGCACTATGGGGAATGGTATACCAACGCCACCATGCTGAAGGGATGAGTGCTTTATTGGTTGAGCCAAATCAAAGACTTAAAGGAGTCCTCACCCCTGCACCAGCAACGCAATCATAGACTGGAGCTTCTCAAAAAGAGCCTAACACTCAGAGCTAACTGGCCCGTGAAGCTCTGCAGAGTGGAGGCCTAAATACAACACCTCTTAAAATGAGAGGCAGCTTAGCAACACTCCATACTAAGGTCAGTAGCCAAGGAGGCTCCCAGAGAGCCTAACAACCTAGCATACTACCCTACCGCCTAGCCGAGCTCTAGGAGTGGAGGAGCATGATGACTCTCTAAAACGAGAGGAGGCCTAATTACGCCCCACTCTCAGGACATCTTGTAAGGAAGCTCACAGAGAGTCTATGACTCACAGATGCTGTCCTAATCGAGCTCTGGCGAGTGGAGGCCTCAATGTAGATAACTCTCTGTAGCGAGAAGAGGCCTGACAACAGTCTCGTGAATGCATCATACCTAGCACATCCAGCTTGATCGTAGAGAAGACAGCATTCCACCCAAAAACGCGTCCCACATCCCTTCGGGAATAGGGACAGCTATTATAAAAGCTGTTTGCATAGCTTCTCAGTGAACTACGGCTCTGTGTAGTAAATGCTGTTCCATCTGAAAGCATGTGAAAATACCACATTTAATATCATGTTTTTACTCCAAACTCACTTCATAACGTCAGTCGAGTGTTTGAAGTAAATCTTTCTGTGAGATGATGTGGCTTCTTATACAGAATAAGGCACTCAACATATTTCGGCTATGTCGATTAGCATTGCATTATTATATACTTTATTATAATAAACATTATAATGCGATAAACCATATATTGTCGTAGTCGTGTGTTTATTAGTCTCGTTGAATCAGTGAAAGCAGTTAAATCTTCTGTTTATTCAGCAACCGCTATAGGGATTTCCTGGATTTCGTCTGCAAGGCGTATTTGGAGTTTCAGCGTGAGAGCGCCCTCTGGCCTTCTGATGGAGATTTACTTCTGATCACAGAACCGTGCTTTACTGAAAGATATGCATGACAATCGCAGATTCTGCCTAATCGCATTTATCGCCTTTGCAATTTAATTCCGATTAATCGTGCAGCCCTATGTTGTACTTTTCATATTATTAGTTGCTATATACAGCAAAACTACAGCGCTTCCAGCGCTTTTTTACGGAGCTGTCAACACTGGAAACTCCGACAGCATGCAATCAGTTGTCGAACACCCTATTCATATATAAAACAAAGCCATGTTATTAAATTGTATATATAAAATTATTTGTGTTTGTGTTTTTCCAGATTTATTCATTGCATCCGTTGCATCTGAAAATTACTTTATCTAGCCTACATATCTACACTAGAAGTCTACATAATTTAAATAAATCAGTATTCAGAAACAGGTGCTGTTAAACAGGTGCCGTTATTTTTTTCAAAGTGAATTTGCATTACTTGCATTACTTATTTGAAAAAAGTAACTCTGATATTTTGTTGTAAATTTAAAAGTAATTCGTTACTTTACTAGCTTCTTGAAAAAAGTAATCTGATTACTTAACTTGCATTACTTGTAAAGCGTTAACCCCCCAACACGGATAAAAAAGTGGCAAACCACACAAAACTAAAAAAGAAAAAATATATTTAAGTATTCATATTCTGTAGATGTACAGACAAAGCACGTTTTCGAGAAAGTTCAGTAAGTAGAAGGTGCTTTGTGCACCAGTCCTTGATTGGTCTTTCGATCAACGTTTTATTATATGAAGAGATGAATGAGGTTGAGATGACTGCAGGTAGGTGGTATTTTCAAAGGGCAAAGCTAGATGCAAAAGAGGAGTGAGATTTGGGGATTGGGGGCTGAACGAATATGCCTGTACCAGCATTTAGCAGAGATCAGTGACTATTATATAAGACACCCTGCTGTGCCACTGCAAATTGACCAGCTGACCTTTCCACAATTATAGTTTTTGATGTATTAAAATGGTACAGTGGGAGTTAAATCTATATGAATTATGAATGGGCCCCCTGTATTAACAAGTGTAGAGGAAAGGCTGTTATTCGCGCCTCCTAAGTCTCAGACTTCATTAAGGTGCCTCGTAATATGGGAAACGAGTCATTTGATGCCATTGTTATTCGGTTTTGGGTGGCTAAATTACACTGCAGGATAGCACTAACAGAAACAGGGCTTTATTTCTTTGTTGTTCTTCCTGCTTCTTGCTGCTTATTCACTTGTGTTGTGTTTTCAGAAAGAAAGACTGGCCCAAGTCCGCAAGCAGGTCTCCAGGGATGAGCACGAAAAGCGGCACCTGGGGAACTACAGGTAGGGAAGCCGCTTTGACGATTGTTATCCTGTAAGAATGCCCGCTTACACTTGTGTGGTCTCTTGTGGCTTGGTTTGGGATGTGACGGTATGAAACAATTTCTTAGGCTCTCATGTGAGGACAAAACAAGAGTTGTTCTAAAACTTTCCACCTTCGTAGGCAGAAAAGGGAGATAGTAAGGCACCAATGCATGTTTGAATCCAGTGTTTGGGTAACATTCTGTTTATTAATATAAGTGAAAATTTATTTGCAGGATTTGTGTTTACATTTGTGCTTTATCCCTGTAAAAAGACATGTGAAAAAAAGTAATAAAATATTATTAATTAATTTATACATACAAACAGATCATGCATATGTGTAGGTCAAAGATGAAAATATAACCCTCCCCCCAAAAAAAAATCAGGCATATTTTAGAACCAGAATCATTAGATGTCATTAAAAGACTCTAAATAAGGATCGCAGTGCAATCCACATTGTAATTTTAAATCTTTACCAATCTTTGCCACTATTCTTTAAAGCACTAAATTTTGCCCATTTTTTCGGCAAGATTGTTTTTTTTAAGAATTAAAATATAAGAAAATTTGGTATGATCACTTTTTCTTTTATATATTTTAATAAGTACAGGTCAGAATAAGTATGTTGGTTCATTTTTACATACATATATGTTATGCTGAATGACGATGGAACATGATTTCACCCATATTTTGCCTTTTTATTTTCACAAAAGTTATTTGAAACATTAAAGTAGACACTTTACTTGCATTTAATATGCTTTCTATGTATATAAAATCACTTTTGTAAAATTTAATTCAATGTGGACACCAAAATGAGACATCTTGTCTTTGACCCACATACAAGGCCAAACTAAACTATAGACAACATTATAGAAAACATGTAATTAAATTAAAATTTATTTGCAGGCTTAAATTAATTTTTTACCTCAGTTATGACTGCTAGTTTGAGAAGCCCTGGCCTAGAAGAACCAAACATTATCAGTATTTTTATATATTATTTCTGTCTGAGATTGCTTGATTCAGGACATCAAACAACTTCAGGTTGCTACTTTAATGACTTCTAAAGAAGTTTTGTAAAGAAGCCAAATGCATCAGCAGCCAAATGCTTCTTGCTTTTATTACGTTTGTCGTTTGTTACATTCAAAGGATCTGCCAAACGAAGACCTGCCATTAAGACTTGATTAACCTGACCTCATTACACAAGCATCTTGACTAACCCTTCGTATTTACCATAAAGGGTGGCTTCATCATAGAGAAATTGCAGCATTTAGCATGTGATTTGCTGTGATTTTTCACTTAGAAAAAAATAGAAAATAAAAAATGCAGTCACCTCGTAATTGCTCCTTAATACGGAGCCTCCACGTCAGAGCTTCAGAGGAGGAATACGAAACAAATGCCTCTTCCTAAATAGGTCATTTTATGCCTATGCATGTAACTACTGTTCTGTTCAACTCTAAATAAAAACACCCCGAAAGATGCTGAAACATGAAAAAAAAAAAGTGTTTGAGGTTTGTGGGTCAGACCCAGATTTCAACATGTGCCATATGCCGAAGACTAAGCCCACTTACTCTTACTAGATTACTTCTCCCACACAAGTTTGTCCATCATGCTTGTAGCTCTTAATGGATTTGGGGTGGCTTATCGTCTGATCTGAAAATTTACATTTACTTGAGCTTTTGATTACGTTGAAGCCGGAATCCAAAAGAGCTGTTTTAAATGTCACACGCCAAGTGACTTTTAGTTTATTAGGCTGAAATGTGGTAATATGGGAGGTAAAACGAGTCGCTCGTGGTCGTGCCACCATTATTTTGGTCGGTGGTTCTCAAATGGTGGGTCAGACTGTTCTAAAAAAATGAAAGAACAATGCTAAATAAAAAATAAAAAATAAATGCAACGGTAACACTTTAGAATAGGGAACACATATTCACTATTAACTAAGAGTTTTCCCTGAACAAACTCTTAATTTGCTGCTTATTAATAGTTAGTAAGGTAGTTGATAAGTTTAGGTATGGGGTGGATTAAGGGATCTAAAATATGGTCATGCATAATAAGTTATTAATATGTGCTTTATAAGTACTAATAAACAGCCAATATGATAGTAATATGCATGCTAATAAGCAGTGTTGGGAAGGTTACTTTGGAAATGTAATAGGTTACAGATTACAAGTTACCCTATTTAAAATGTAATAAGTAGTGTAACTATTTCAATTACTTTATTAAAGTAATGTAACTGATTACATTTGATTACTTTTTGATTACTTTTCAAAATTTCTAACAAATGTTTTCAAATGTTAATAATTTTGAAACATTTAAAGTAGGCAGGGTTAACCTTGCAGTGGTACTCAACACTCATTACTGTCAGACTTTCAGAATCCTTCATTTGAATTAAGATTATAATAATTTATTTTTAAGGCACATCCACCACAAAAGCACCTCTTTTTACTTTGAGATCGTTCTGAGGTTAAATACAGATTTAAATCCATAACAAGATATAGTTTAATAGCCATGACACTGTTTTTGAAATAAAATCTTTGCATAGCTATGACAGAAAACACAGGCATTAATCTTAAAAAAAAAAGCA
This sequence comes from Sinocyclocheilus anshuiensis, assembly GCF_001515605.1. Lineage (NCBI taxonomy): Eukaryota > Metazoa > Chordata > Actinopteri > Cypriniformes > Cyprinidae > Sinocyclocheilus > Sinocyclocheilus anshuiensis. Next base: position 611,373 of record NW_015537935.1, on the reverse strand, counting down.
TAAACATAAACCCAAATAGGAACAGTTATCGTATAACGTGTCCTATTCTGTGTCCTGAACTCCTGAAGCATTGGTGTCTCATATTTTAGAGCAGTCAATGCAATTTGGGAAAGAAATCAATTAAATCTGTATGTGAGTGTGTGTGAGAATATTCAAATGTAACCCCTTTGTAATCTTAAAATTTTTTTTTTAAATTTTTGTTCAGTAACTGTAACTGATTACATTACATTTATTTTGAAATTAAATGACGTAATTCCTTTACATGTAACTAGTTACTCCCCAACACTGCTAATAAGCAACTAATTAATAGCGAGAATTGGTCCTTAAAATAAAGTGTTACTAATGCAACTAACCATAAAATGTCTTAAGTTATGATAGCAAAATAAATAAATAGTCTTATTACACAGTTTTCTGGAATACTTGATGCTGATTGGTCAAATGCTGCATTCTGCAGTCAAATATTCTCGATTTATTTATTTGGTAAGTAGTCAGTATTAATAAGCAGGATAATTCTTGTATTCTGACAGTCACTATTGCGAAATAAACCGCTTCAGGATGCTGCAAGTTCATCTTGACTCTACATTATCAACTTTTAAAAGGGAGTCAAAACATTTCCCACATATTTTGTCATTGATGTCACTAGCTGTCCAATCCAACTGTACGGTATTTTGGCACAAATACATTTATCACTGGTTAAACATCTAAAACTAATACAATATTAAGCCCATTGTTTGTGTTAAAATGCTTAGACTAATCTAATATTTTTCTTCAAGAATGGACATATCTTTTTTAAGTCAGTTACATAAAAACATAAATCGTTCTAATTTGAATCCAAAAAGTAAGATTGATTACACTTTGAATAACTGCTAGTTGGTCAGACTAGTTCTTAAGAACACACAGTCTTAATGCACAATCTTAACAGTTTTTTTTTATATTCAGTGTATCGTGTGGCATCTTATGTGTAATTCATGGTAATATGGTAGCACTTTACAACAAGGTTTATTTCATTAACATTAGATAACTACAGTTAACAGGAACTAACAATGAAAAATACTTCTAAAGCATTTATTAATCTTAGTTAATGTTATTTTCAGCATTTATTAACATTTAGTTCAGCAGTACATTATCATCAATCAAAAGTTATATCTGGTCATATCATTAATGGACCTGAGCTAACATGAACTAACAATGAAAAGTTGTGGTTTTGGTCACCCTTTAGTTTGAGGATCAAATCTCACTATTAACTAACTATTAACTACGACTTTTGCCTCAATAAACTCTTAATTTGCCACTTATTAGTAGTAAGTAAGTTAGTTGTTAAGTTTAGCTATGGGGTAGTGTTAAAGGGATCTAAAACAAAGTCATGCAGAATAAGGCATTAATGTGTGCTTTATGAATACTAATAAACAGCCAATATGGTAGTAAAATGCATGCTAATAAGCAACTAGTTAATAGTGAGAATTGGTCCCTAAACTAAAGTGTTACCGTGTTTTTATTAACTAAAAAATATAATGTTCATTGCTGAAATGTAAATTGTTACCAGTAATATTAATACATTTCAGGGCTTTGTTTGCATAATCTTGATACTGTAGCGGCCAGCCATCTGATGTCTGAAGTAAAATCTGGGTCCTGAAGCACAGCCAGTTGCTGGTTTTGATTATGTCCCCGACCCAATATGGCACTGATCTGAAGATTCATCACACAGATATAGACAAAGGTTTACACGTCTCTGGCTTTTGTTTAGTCTTAACGTCTAATATAAAGACACGTTTATTAATCATTAGTATATACACAGCATTAATGGACAAATGCATGTGTGAAAAGTGTGAACTGAGGTTTGTTTAAGTGATTAGAAAAGCAGGCAGACCAGGCCGTTAAATCAGATAATCAGATAAAACTCTCTCTCTCTCTCTCTCCCTCTCTCCATACAGATGTATTTACCCCCCAGAGGACAAGCTGCTCTTGGAGAAATCTGAGAGTCTCCTTTCAGCTGCCTTTCAGACATTCCTCGCTGGGCGAGCAGCTTCACTTCAAAAGGAAATTAATAATCCACTGAAACGAATGAAGGCATGTATCTGAGATGCAACCAGACAATCTTTTGCTCTTTTTCCTTCTTTTTATCCTCCCTACTACTTCTTTCTACTACTTATTCTTTTGCATTTAAAATAAGAAATGCGGAAGTGTATTTTACTTCCTAACTCTTGTTGGGGCCATCTGTTTTTCGTTAGTGTAGTTGAAGGCAACCATCAGTATCTTTCATGAGCTACAGACATGAATGATACCTCAAATCATGTGGTTTGTTGTGGAGAGGGGTGCTGTTACTATAAGACTTTTGCCTAGTAGATGGTAAATCTAGCCCATTGACTGACTGTGATGGCCATACAGAATCTAGACCATCAGTGTTGAGAAAGCTATTTGGAAAATTTTGGTTTTCAAACTACCAGCTTCTCATGATTTAAGATTTTAACTATAGCAGGGCTTGCAAAATTTCAAAATCCCTGGTAGCCCTTCGGGCAGGCATTCTTCAGATTTTGGTAGCCCAAAAATGAATTTAACTAGCCCGAATAAAAGATTAAATAACAAGTCAAGAGATTAGGGCTGCAACGGATCACAAATCTCACAGTTCGGATTATATTACATTATCATATCACATTTTGAGTCACAGATCGGATCATTTTTCAGATGAGCAAAAAAAATATGGTTCTTTATTATTTAAGTAACACTTATTATTTAAATAACAATTTACTACTTCGATACCACAGCAAAAACTAGTAGCATATAGGGATGTAACGATTCACTCAACTCACGGTGTGATATAATTCACGATACTGATTTCACAATGCAATTTTCTCACAATTTCTTTTTTAACAAAATTAGATTTAAGACAGATTTTAAAAATGTTTCCTTTTGTTATTTCTCAGACCAAAAGGCTGCACATTACTTTGTGAAACTGAAAATGTCAAACAATATACTAACTTAAAATTTAAAAACAAATACCACAAAATGAGATTTAAGACAGAATTTTAAAAATGTTTCCTTTTGTTATTTCTCAGACCAAAAGGCTGCACATTACTTTGTGAAACTGAAAATGTCAAACAATATACTAACTTAAAATTTAAAAACAAATACCAAATCAAATAAATAATATTTCTCCATGCAAGTAAACTAAGGTTTTGCCTGTGTATTTTAATCACAATCCAAACAAAGATGCTGCATACATGTTATTTAGATTGTAAAATGTTGAAATTTGAAACAAAAACAAAATTGTCTTATTTTAGCTTTGTGATACTACATAAAAAATCTGGACGAAACAAAAACAGCAGATGGGCTGAATGAGACGCAAATGTCACTCTCTGACAGCAGGTGGCGCTTAAACAGCAGGTATTTATAGGCTGCTGCCCCTTTAAGACCGAATGCACGGATCTAATATAATAATGCACGTGTGATTTCTTTCTCCACGGTTTACGTTCATTTAAGACATGAAAATACTTGCCGAGATAGTTATTTTGAGATAATTTTGCGTGTATGTGTCCGTTCAAACATTTCTGTGT
>NW_015537935.1:604750-607812 GCF_001515605.1 Sinocyclocheilus anshuiensis | reverse complement strand
TTTTGGTAGCCCGACTGGAAAACACAATAGCCCCGGGACGTCGGGATAGCGATTTTGCGAGCCCTGTATAGTCAAGCTAGCTTTTTTGAAAAAGTAGTTTGCGACACTACAAGCTACAAAAAAAACAAACAAAAAAAAAACATTGCCAGCTACACTGAATACAGCCAACTACAGTTGAATTTGTCTGGTACAAAACAGCGAGGATCTTTAGAAATCCTCAATAAAAATGATCTAAATATTAAATAAAATTTAAATAAGAATAAAGTCACATTGTGAAATATAAAGTTGCATTTGCAAGATATAAATACACAGTTGTAAAGTAAATTGCCTTTCCACTCCACTTCCATCTAAAACAAACGATAAGCAGCAGACTGGAAGTTATTAATTTCCAATGGAGAATAATACGACCGTATGTGTATGCAGAAATTTCACCTTCGTTTTGAGTTTTGGATGCACTGAAATATTTAAACTTCTGCATCTAAACTGTACACAACCATCCGATATGAAACTGTGAACGTGAGGTCAGAATTACCAGTATTTTTCCACTGAAGTGATATTCTTTAAATACTTTTTTTCTGTAAAATGCCAGTTATGAATAATTATTTTATAAATATTAAAGAATTACTTATGTGGATTAGCTCTAGAAAACCTACTGTTTTTCTTTCAAATGTATTGGTGTCATTTGTTTTGCTGGATATATTCATGCATTATATTCAATCATTCATTCAAATCATTCATTTTACCATGGTAAATAAGAGGAGGGTGACAGTTCATGACTGATTTGAAAGTTCCATGTGAAATGCAACAATCGTATGCAAATGTCAGAGGCAGTGTAAAGGCGGCTTAAAATCTAAAAATTGTAATTATGAGAAATGTCACAATTGTGAGATATAAAGTCTGAGAAATATAAAAACCTTTTATAGAATCTAAAGTCAGTTGTGGGAAATGAAGTTGCAATTGTGAGATAAAATGTTGCAGTTTCTTTAGGCAGAAATGGATTTCAGTAAGGATCTCGATGAGGGTGACAGCATGAAACCATATTTAACCAGACTGATTTACTCTAAAAACAACATAATTTATGTAACTGACCTAAAACTTTACCATTTGACTAAATATGTTATTTTGTAAATACATATTATACATTAATACATTTTGTAATATTAAATATATACAGTAATAATGCCGTACAATTGAAGAGTTCAGATGCAAAAGCCTCTAAGTTGCGTCTGAAATTTTCTTCTAAAATTAGCATTTTTATCAGGCTCCTTTGTTTAGGTTCAGTCATTTTACTTTAATGACAATGTATAGGTCATTTTCTATGCCATTAAAGTGAAATAAATAAACATAAATATAAGAGCCTGATAAAAATGCTAATTTTAGAAGAAAATTTCAGACAGCACTTAGAGGCATTTGCATCTGAACTCTTAAATTGTTTATGCGGGAATTAAAATCCTGAGAAAAAAAAAAAAATTATGTAATATTTTAAAAGCTTTATTAGCTTTAAATACAAATCATCCCACTGCATTTCTGAGCAGTTTCTCTTTTTTTATGAAAGTGCCTGTTCTACGATTCTCTATTCAGCTGGAGTTCATTATTGTGCTGCACAACCTCTCTGAAACCACTGGATGTTCTTTTTACGGGGATTTTCAAGGCCGGATTTGTGTACCCATGCATATGAATGAGGCATATTGTTGGAAGGGTTCCGTCCTCATAGCACACATTGATGGAGTCTGAAATCTGACTTCGGAGTGGGGTTGCGCATGAGTTTGAATGGAGATGGTTGTTAGGCAGGTTGTAGGTTTGAGCCGGGAGCCGTCTGGTGATGTGGCAGGGGAGCGTGTGAGCCGTTTCCTATGGCGCTAGTGTCTGGCTTATTTGGGAAAGATTCAAGAGCACAGAGTTTGTGCCATTGCCATGTGGTCTTTGACCTTCCTGTCCTTCAGTTTGTTAATGTCGCTTCAGTCTTTCAGCAACCCTGAGCTTTTAACATTAGTCTACGGCCTGTGTACCCCTCACAAATTTACAAAGAGTTGGGAAAATTACTCAAAATAAGTCATTAGTATTACTAATTGCTAATGACTTTTTCTATTTTTTTATGGGAATTCTTTACTAATTGCTCTGTCTAAACAGTAATCACATTACGCTATACTCTGTTCTTACTGTTGCTGCCAAAATGTCTTGTTCCAAAATCACTGGATCACAATCACTGGCCAAATTTACATGTCAAAAACGCCTATGTGATCTTTGGAAACCTGACCTACTCCATCATGTTTGAGTAAAATGAGAGAGCTGGATAAATACTCCTAAACACTAGAAGAACTAGCAACAAGAGTAAACTGTGGTGAATCTGTGTGTAGCGCTTGTCGCTCTGTATATTCTTAAGGATACGCTCATTACAAACGAGTGGCTGCAGTTTATTCTTAAGGACCCTGATCATTTCAGTCTGATCTTAACAGTACGAGATATGTTTCAGCTTGGACTGTTTTTTTAGCTGTCACAATGTAATGCAGGCAGTGCAAAAAGGCTGTTTTTGAAAGATAGGCAGCACAAACTGGACCCGAGAGCAAGCTCAGAGCTCACAGCTCGCAGCAAAGAACTGTTACTCATTTCACATGCAAAGGCGCATTTACATCTTAAAAGCACAGCAGCAAAAATGGCCCGTTTAAAGCCAAGGGTCAAAAAAAGGGTGGAAAATGCTCATGAAAAACTAAATTATGTCACTAAAAATTCTTATACTGTTGTTAAGTGAAATTTTGGGTGGGAACAGGTCTGCTGATGATTATTTAGTTTAGAGGTCGACCGATGTATCGGTTTTGCCGATTAATCGGCACCGATAGTTGAATGCTGGAACTATCGGTTATCGACAAAAATCCGTGCCGATAGTTTTCCGGGTTGCGTCCATTGCTGGAGCGGCTGAGAAGGGTCTGCTGTCGTTACACAGTGCGAGAGCGGCCTCTAGTGGTTGAAATCACTGACAGCACGTGCTATTTGTTTAGACACGTGATACTGCACGCTGAACAGAGCGGGAAACTTCAGACGCGGATTTAAATGCAGCCGACAGA
>NW_015537935.1:589182-604663 GCF_001515605.1 Sinocyclocheilus anshuiensis | reverse complement strand
ATGAAAGCTGTGTAAGTATTGTTCCTTGTTAGAGTGTGTTAATTTCAACATTTACTATTACTATTAATATATATATATATATATATTTTTTTTTACTACTACTACTAGTATGGTTCAGTACTGTTTTTGTTAAAGCGCTATTTTAGTTTTTGTTCAGTATCAATTTTAAAACTATCGGTTAATTAATCGGTATCGGCCAGTGTGGTCCACTATCGGTCCACTATCGGTCGACCTCTAATTTAGTTAATTTAATCTTATAGAACATTGCTCTGTTGTTTCCATGCTTTCCACATCTGCAACAAGCACTCAGTAAAACATTAACAATGGCGAGTTCCAGCACCTGATTGCCACTTATTGTAACATACGATAACAAAATGAAAACTCTTGTTGGAAATGCGTCCTCTGAATTAGACGCACACCTGCCTCAAGCTATTTCATATGTCCCCACATCTGTGCCCGACACACAGAATCTCAAATCAAAGCAGCAAAAACAAATTTCATAACAATCTAATGGTAGCAAACACTGGCAAATATTGACTCGTCACTTACAGTCAGAGTGTGAGGTTTTTCTGGCCTTTTTTTTCTCTTCACCGACTGCCTGAACAATGAGCCTTACTCTGTATTTGGAGAAGAATGGAAGGCGGCAATGAGCAAAAGAACAGATTTTAATGCACTTAAAATCTCTCTCCATCTGAGCCAGAACAACAGATCAATGCCTGGCTTATTGAGTTACAGCTGGGATAATGTTTCTGCTTGAAAAGCATGCGACATCCGTGAAACACAGAACTTGCGGTAAAAAAAAAAAAAAGCAGAAAAGAAAATATGTTGTAGCGAATTCAGAACTATACTGAATTCAATATTGATTCAATAAATTCTTGAGAGTGTGATGATTCAATATTCACCCAAATACATTTATTGTTTGATATACAGCTGAAAGTGGAAGTGAAATACATAATTTAAAGACCACTGGAATTATTGATACTGTTTTATGAAAATAAATAATTGGAATCAGCATTATTAATCATACTGAATCATACTGATAATGAGCTTTTCAGTGTTTAAATTAACTGGTGTTGTATGCTTGAACCATTAATTGCAATTCTTAAAATATAATGGAAAATGAATTGGTCATGTAATCTGTAATACAAGGAAAATTGAATTTTACAGTGACCCCATACTTCAAAGTCAACTACAGAGTACTTTATTTGAAAGAAATGACAAGAAGAAATTCTACATAGATTATGATGTTCCAGATTCAAAGTGTGGTTCAGATACAGTGACTTGTAAGGAGGAATGAGGTTGATTCATATTCCAGATGGATTTCTGAACTTGGGCTAAACACGCTTTGATTGATGGCAATAAATTGTTTTGGTGTCATGCAACGTGCTGTTTGGATTTAGAATTTTTTCCAGAAATTACTCAATTTGATTACTCATAGTTTAGACAAGATAATAACGTGTTTAAAATATTTTGGAATTTGGAGACCTCACTAAAATTACATTATGTGTTTGTTCCTGATTTTGCAAAGAATGAGTTGACATATGATAGGAAAATAGCTAAAAAAATGTAATCCATATGCAAATTGATATATTTTGATTGTTAAAAGTAATCACCAATATATATATATCAATATGCACTAATATATCAACACATAGTAATAGACAGTTACTTCAGGGAATGCATTAAAACAAATGTCCAATCAATGTTTTTATTCAATTCAGTCAAACGCACAGTTTGAACTGATTCATGGAAGTAAATCAAACTTCCCAATACGCCCGAAGCTTAAATGAAAGATGCTATTGAAACCTCTCTGTCTTAACTCTCTTACACTCTCCCAGTCACAAAACAAGGAGGGATTCTGAATGAAGTTAACTTGCACTTCACTTATTTTCTTTTGACATTCAGTAAAATCACCAGTGAGGTGCAAAAGTGTACTAATCTAAGTACATATCCACAAGAAAATGTTATGTGAAAAATGAAGACTGTCTTCTGCTTTTGTTTGTGACTTGTTCTGCAGGAGGAAGATATCCTAGACCTCCTGGAGCAGTGTGAACTGGATGATGAGAAACTGATGGGAAAAACCTCCAAACAGAAAGGTCCTAAGGTACACTGCATATACACTCCAATATATACAGATATCTAGATATACTGTAGGTAAACAAAGACATTCATATTCATATTTTTCCTATTAATTTTCTCTTGATTGAAAAGAGTTCTCTTGAGTTCTAAGCCATGAACCAAACAAAACAAACAAAAAAAAAATAGATCTGAAGCAAAAATGTTTACTTTTATGCATTTGAACCCATAATCTTGGCATTTACAGTTAGAGCTACAGGAATACAGTTCTTTTGAGACTGTACTTTTATAATATCTTGTAAGAGGCAATGAATTTTGTATTCCATCATGCATTATGACCTAATCAAATCAAAATCATATAATGATGCAGTGCTACTGAGTATACAGTGGGTACGGAAAGTATTCAGACCCCCTTAAATAACAATTCTGTGTTTTTCTGTCAATATGGGGTGCTGTGTGTACATTAATGAGGAAAAAAAATTAACTTAAATGATTTTAGCAAATGGCTGCAATATAACAAAGAGTGAAAAATTTAAGGGGGTCTGAATACTTTCCGTACCCACTGTAAGTCATTGATTATAAAAAGAAGTATGGAATATAGTATACTTCAAAGTTATTGCAAATATATAAGTAGTTTGAGAATATTGGGAGAGTAATTCGATTACATCATTCACAGTGATTCACGGGAGTCGGTGGTCATCGCTGAGTACTTTTGCCACTCTCACGGTTCTCTGACTGGTGAAACCACACTGACTTGTGGCTTCACAAAAGAGTATCGCCCAACAAAGGCAAAATGCAGTAACTACAACAACAACAATAATGGAGTGTTTTGACAGAGCTTATACAAATTTTCATACTCCACTCATTCTAGGTCTGTTTTGAAAGTTTTCCTTACACTTCTATGTAACCATGGAGAAAATGAATGAATGGGTTTTGCTTGCTCAACCTATTGGAAATAGGTTATATTTATATTCCCTTTCTATTTTTGAGGTGAATTATAATCCAGGCATGAGATTTCATGATGAGTTTTCATGAAATTCCCTCATAGTGATGCTACAGACAGTTACAGATACTGTATGGCATGAAATTATATTAATTGGTTCCCTTTTGACTTAGCAGAATGTAGGTTTCATTTCAGCAGTATCTGCTCTGATGGATTGGAACACTCTAACAGTGCCATTACAGGGCCATCTAGAATAACCTGACTAGACAGAAATTACGCAATTGAAACAGTCACAAGCAGTTCCTCTTAAATATGCCAAGGAGAGCAGGATCTGGATTCTTTCAAAACTCTGTTGGAGATTATGTCAAAAGTGTTAATTTAGACAAGCCTTTGAGCCAAATTGCAGTTGAAAAGGTGAAATTAGTGCATTCAGAAGGCTAATAGTCTGTACTTCCCAAGTGTCAGACAGATATTCGATTCATTGTTCAATACTTCTTGAAGCACATAATAGATTAGTTCCCCTGACATGCACTGTATGTGTTTCAGACCAAATGAACATGTTTCTGCAGTGACATTAATCAAGACTGGGTGCGTCAGGTGTGCATCGCTGCCACCCTTCCATTCTGCCGTCAGTGGCAAGCGTTAATTGGACTCGGGGTGAAAGCTGCAGAAGTGACATTTTTCTAGGATCTTCTCTCATCATCTCTCCCTGCGGGTGTGTTTATGTGATTGTTTGTCTGTAGGTCCTGTCATCCATGCCTGAGAGCAGCCCAACACCCCGAGGGCACAGGGACCCTGAAGACTCCTTGCCCAGTTGCAGCGACAGCAGCTCTGGTTCCGACGCTGATGGAGAAGATGAGAGCAGCAGCATCACGCAAGAGAAACTCAATCGCCCCGAACGCTCCAGTGAGTTCTGTCCTTGGGTCTATGAAAGAAAGAGGTCTGGGAACCTCTCTTAGCCCTTTTTCCACAGAAAAGGTGCCGGTTTTTCTCAAAATGGTTCCAGTGCCCAATCTGGAACCCTACCAGAGAAACCATAGGTTAGGAGAATGTAAAGGTTTAATTTACGCATTACAGACATAATGTTTTCAGAACAACAACAACTCGGATTGCTATTTGACAGGCACCTCATTTCTAAGCTCCAGTAACTTTAAATTTTATGTTGGTCTGAATTTTGTTAAATATGTATTCAGTAAGATTTTTTTAGTTTTTGAACATAATGCAGACCATACTTATTTGATATTTTTTTTGAAATCAGTGAAAACAGTAATACTGTGAAATATTTAAAATAACGGTTTTGTATTATGAAATATATTTAAAAATGTGATTTATTCCTGTGATGGCTAAGCTGAATTTTTTAGCAACCAATTCTTTACTGTCACTTTTGATCAATTTAATTTATCCTTGCTAAGTTTTATTTATTTAGGAAAAATCTTACTGACCCTTACTGACTTTGTATCTTTTTTTTAACAACAATAAATTCAGTAAAAAGCCACAAATATAACAATATTTAGCATCCCCCCAAAAAATTTGACATCTTTTATCATCACAAACTGATTTTGATGCAGCTGTCAGAAGTTACATTCATTGCAATCAGTTTACAGATGGTTTTTTATTTTTATTATTATTATTTGAACACACTTCACAGTTGCATCAAACTGTTTGATGGTAGAAAACTGTAATGATTGTAATGGGAGTGATCTAGTTTTGTTTTGTGTCAGTGTTGCTGGACTGAGCTGTTGTTTTGAGAACTTTATTTGGCGTAGACATGATCTCACTACTGGACCTCTGACGTTATCTGTTCCTACTTCGAGAACAGTAGATTGTAGGGGTCTGTTCAGTGGAAAAGCTATTTATCACCTGTGGGCTGGGACTATTAGGGTAGACTGGGAGGTTCTGGGACTTTCTGCTGCTGAACCACTTTTATAGGTGCTATCTGTCCCTCCATGGTTTCCAGATGACTGCAAGATCAGCATATGACTTAAACTTTTAAGCAGGCTTTTGTCTAGCCAGACACATTAAATCTTCAGTGCCGTTTGCCGAGCCAAAGCTAAATTACAGATGTAAATCTACCATAATGCATTTGTTTACCTAATTAATACATGAAACAGAGAAAATCCATCTTTTTTAATTAGGGTCACAGTATTCGCTGGCCCAGTGCAGTGGCTCTTAATTTGACTGGCTGACTGCGGCAGGTGATGTCGTGAGAGGTCCCTCGGCTCTCATGCGCTGCAGCTTTAATGAGCTTTTCTGATGTTTCAGTCCACTGGTTTAAAGGGAGACTGGATGCTCAGCTCGGGGAAAGCACAGGTTGGGGAGAAGTTCAGAGGAGCACTTCTGGTGTACCTTGAAAACTGTGCAAACAAGCCTCGAAAAATGTTTGTTTTAAAGTAAAAACATTTTTAGAAGCAGAGTGTGCCTTGGAGTCCAGCAGCTCAAACATCCCACGCATAGTCTTTATATATGCACTGTATACAGTAGTTTGAAAGCTGCTCTCACTATTACTCCATGTGACTTTTAGCAGTGTGGCTCTGATAAAGGATTTTTCACAAATATGGTTAAACAACAAAAAAAAAAAATATATATATTTTTCCTTTTTCAATAAATGGTCATGAAAGGAGTTGCTAAACGTTAAAAAAAAAACTTCAGGACAAAAATGCCATTTTTGCAACCCTGTTACATAAATGAAAGAAATGTCTAAAAACCGTTTAAAACTAAAATGTGTGTAATTTAATAATTTTATTACTATAAACAATTAATAGACCTATTTAAATTACATTCAAATATTTGAAATTAAATAAACACAATTTTATTTATGTATTTATCAATAATAGGATGATAACATGGTTGAATGATTGAGCCTGAATTTATTCAACTGTACAATTATGACGGTTGTGTAAAAATGTTAAATAAATAAAAAAAATCAGTGAAACTGTTGACTTCCCTCATTGCACTAAAAGAGTACAAATGCACTTCCTTAACTTGAGTCTTAACTTGTCTTACGCAATATTTTTAATGGGGGAAAATCATGTTACAGGGTTGTGCACAAAATGTGGGATACAGCTAAATATAATGATTCTGGTAATTAACGTAATTTAATAATTAACAATGCTTTTCCAAAATGATTTTAACAGTTAGTTTTAAACAGCTTAAATCATAATTTTGTTTTAATTATTGGAAACAGGCAAGAACGTAATAGATTAAGAAAGTGTCAAACTGGGGTGGGACAGGCCAAAATGTTATGCTATGATAATTTTATGTTTATAGTTCAATAATGGAGCACCAGTTTGTACCCTATTTTTGGAAAGTGCCATAGATTGTGCAGTATATTGATTATCCATGCCTGATACAGTGAAAAGTCATGACTAGCTGCTGAAAGAAGGACAAAGCAGCAAGCTGACAGGTTTATTTGGTGTGTGAGGGGCCGCTGGTGATTGGGTTGCTGCCGGAGGGGGCATTGGGCTATTCTGGGGTGACATTGTTTGCCCCCTTTGCCCCATACTACCCTGAGGCCATCTGTGATAGTCCGAGCTAAGCTGCTATAATGCCGCATTTGGCAACTTCTTCCCTCAAGATTCACGGATGAAGCGGTGATGCTGCTGGCTAGCTCACAAACTGGAGGTCATTCAAAATCGTAGATTCGTCTGTATGTGTGTTTCAATTCACTGTCCGCCCTGAGTTGGAAACCTGACAGCCACTCTGGCCTGCAGGATGATCACATGGTGAAGTGATTAATTAAAGCCTTTTTTGTCGGTTATTAGATTTCAGATGCTAGACTTAATTTCCAAGAGGGTGTGTGAGTGTGTTTTAAATTGAAGTCAAATGCTTTGGTTCTTTGTTTTAGGTCGTGTTCATTGGAAACCTGCCCCTAAACCAATGCGAGGTCCTTCCTCCTCGCCCAATCTTTCTGGGCTCATCCGCCGCTCCATGTCCTGTCCGCGCTCCATATCCTCTCTGACTGCGCAATCACCTACCAATGAGACCAGGTGGCCAAAAACAGCCACTCACATGCCTAATGCATCGCCTGCGACAGCTCAAACTGCAGCCACCATGACGCAGATGACCTCGATTCGACCCCACACAGCATGTCGCTCCCATTCGCTCAGTAGAAACAGCTCTACAAACAGAGTTCCACACAGCAGCAGTCTAGGTGCCATTCACCCCAATACGGCAAGTATAGGATTTCTCTCAATTACATGCAGGGAATATTCACAAATGACCATACTACTCATTCTGTTTATGCAGTATGTGTACTGCAATTCCATATGCATTGATTACCCGGTCAAAAGATTGCATTTGTCTGAATTTGCAGTACAATGTGGAATTAAGTGTCCTGCAAAGCAATAACCTGACCTTTGATTTCCAGTTTGATGAATGAACAGGAAGTTCCAGTTCCAGCTTAATTTACACCCCAATAAATCAGAAAATAGGGAAATATAAAGTAAATTGTGCGTAACGAAAATTAGATTTAGAGTTTTTAGATTTTTGCACTGTGCCATTATATTATTGACAGCTAAGCACATTTTCAAATTCTCAATTCACAGTGAAAAAAAAAAGATATGATAAATATTATATTATTATAGGCTACTATATCATGGTAGTGTTCTTGCCATTAATATATGCACATTTAAATAAAAATATTTCAGAAATAAGAATTCTAATCAAAATCACCACTGAGAATACAATTACTTTACAATTACCAATTCATTTTCTTGTTTTGATTTTGGGGGAAAATGTATTTATTTTTTTCTTTCTTTATTTTTTTTTTTACTCATCAACTTCTCTTTCACATGGTCATATGTTTTCAGCATGTCAATATATGATTGGACCGAGCAAAGTAAAGAGATTTTTTACATAAAATTGGCAGAATAACAATGTTTCCCCCACCAAAATGGTTTCTATAAAGCAAAAGGCTACATCGTTTTTTTAATGGGAAATAAGTGGAAATTAGTCATTTTGGTCACTGCTATTGACATTACTGCGGGGTGTCTGTGCGGCATAGAGTAAGCATTGCCAGAACACAGCGCACGAGTGCTGAATGGAGTTCTCTTTCGCATCGCCTTGCACTTTGAGTGCTTTTCGCGTCTTCTAATGCTTTTAAATTGACTGAATGTTTAAATTGGTAAAGCTTTAAAAAGATGTGCAAATGATAAACTTTCATGAGGACACAGCAGTGCCTCGATTGGGCCAGTGACAAATCCGTCTACTGTCCTCCTTAGCGTTTTTTACACTGACCCCGGGCCATCAGGCAGGCCTTTCTCTTTGAGCCCTGATTATACTTGTATTTCATCCTGAACATAGACATACATATCTACACAGACACATCTATCTTTTTCTTTACCTTAGATGTCCTCTAGAGAATCTGAACAGATGTTCACAAAGATGGCTGATTTAGAGAAGATCTGGCAACACACCACCTGTGAAAATGACAAACATCATTTTTATTTTCCCATCGCTGTCCTGAGTCATTCTAATCCATCAAACAATAGATTCAACATACGCACAAACACACAATCACTCACACTGTGTTTTCATACTCTGATAGTTTCTTCTCATTCTCCTACTCTTATAACCACTCTCGTTCTCTCACTCTCTCCAGGGCACACCTTGGAGAGGAAAATCAGTCATATTGTGGAAAAAATTGGGAGTGTGAAGCTAAATTGGGCCTGTATTTACGGGCACATTCATCTCGTGAATACCAGCACTCCCCCTTGTTCAAACTCTCATTAAGGAATATTAATCAGGAAAACCAGCACACACACTTATGCTTTGTTTAATAAGACTTTAGATTGTGTTTAGCAAGACGGACTACTAAAGCTAAAAGCACTTTTCAGAATAATTGTATATAGGCTGCATGATCATCAAGTTAATAAGGCTTCATTTTCTAATAATGGAACCTGTTTAATTAGGATTTGTGCTCTTTCTATTCTTCTTATATTTGTATTTTGTGCTGTGTTTGTAGTTCTCTGATAAGACTCCATAGGCACATTCAGTCTTTAGAAAGTTTTTGCTCAGTATATGAAGCCTTGAATATGATAAATCTCAGGAAAACATATACAGTAATCGTCAAAAGTTACAGATTCTTTAGTATTACTGTTTTTCACATTTTAGAATAATAGTAAAAACATTCAAAACTTTGAATTTTTTTTATTTTATTTCAAATGTAAAAAAAGCAACCAGCTTCATTAGAAACATCCTAGGATGATTTTAAAGTTCCTACAGTATGTACTGTATGCTGGACACCTGGCTGTTTTTCCTAAACTAGCCAGTCCAACTTGTCTTTTTAATATAATATATATATAAATGATTGGAAGGCACAATTTATAGTAGGGCTGCCCTCGCCTAAAGATTTTTCTGGTCGACTAGTAGTCGTTCATTTTAAGCATTGCTCGACTACTTGCACTTTTATTAATAAATCATTTAAATCATGCTAATGAGCCTTTAATTGCCTACATAGCCTAATAAGCGCTCAAGCGCATGCATAAAGCTTGCCACAGCACACCGGCAGAAGTAATGATGATGAATGTGTCAGGGAAAAACAGTCAGATTAAACTGCATTAACATTGTAATAATCTATTGATAAACTAGTGTTTTCGGCTTAAGAGATGAATTCGGCAACACTGACTCGTCATCTCCACAGTAGTGGATGCACCTGCATGCAAGTTTCATACGAATTACATAATCTGAGAATATTTGTTTTTTTCAGATTTGAATTGTTTCATTTGAAAGTAGACATTTCACTCTCTTTAGATATGTTTTTCATGTCTGTAAGGCAAGTATACACGGAGTTTCACGCTCAAGTTCACAGAGACCGAGACGGCTGAAAGCGCATCCTGTTTGCGTTCATTATTTTATATCCGTATAACCAAAATGACGGAGTATTTTAAGAGCAAGTATCCGCTATTAGGGGGCAGCCCTAATTTATGGTTTATATTCTACATTAACATGCAGTTGTTACCTTAAGGAGCTATTGCTACTGTATCTGATCTAACCCTTAAATTTAGTTCTGTCAGGACCACTATTGTCAAAATGATAGATACGTAGCATAAAGTTTGGTTTGGCGTTATGGTTCTGTTCTGGGCAAAACCTCCCTGCCCATCCATGCAGCCTGTCATGAATGAGCAGGGAGAGCAGCAATAATAACCCCCCTAGGGTTAACAGAACAGAACAAGGCAGATATCATTAATGTACTTAATGATATTTAAGTGTAACACTTTATTCAAGATAAAGGAGTCTGATTAGCGAGGAATATCAGAAAGCCAAGTCCTGACTGTGGCGAAAGGAGGAGCTGGGGATGGAGGAGGATAATTTGCTCCGGAGCAAGCTGAAAAGCTGCTGAATAATACTGAATAGAGCTTATATAGGAATGCTGCGATAGGTGTCATATTCCTATAGGTAGATGTGATCAGCTGATGCAAGCTTGACTCACGTGACCTGCCAGAACTAACGCTAACGCTTAATTTTTGGTGGTGTAACCTAATGTGTTTAGGTTGATTCAGTAGTTTTAAATACTATTTTTGACATGAATAGAATCAATCAGATGTTGACATGTGAATTCTGACATTTTAAAACTATTGCTCAGTTCCTGAAACCTTACTTCTGAAACATAAAGATCACTGTTGTTTCTTCTGCACTGCTGCGATGGCCGAAACAAACCTGATGACTGCAGAGAAAAGAAGTCCCACTCAGTGATTCATCTTTATTGTGTTGGTTCTTTGCATGTTCGGGTGCAGGAGGAGACCCCGCTGAGTAAAGAGCAGGAGGCCGCGCTGATGCAGCAGACGCTGGCTGCGCTCGGGGAGATGAGGATTCGTTACCCGGGGAAGAGTGAGGAGGAGGCCGAAGCCGTGTTGGATGAGGTGAGATGCGCAGCTGAGAGAAAGTGCTTGGTCAGGGCAGGCGAACCGGCTGCTCTGTTCCCCTCATTCCCCGAACTAATTTGAGGACGTCCGAGCCATTCGCAGCGTCTCTCGTTGTATGTAGAGTCATTAGCCGTCCACCTGTATGCTTAATGAGATCCATTAGCTGTCTGCGCAGAAACACAGCTGGCCAACAGCACCTGTTTAAGACACTTTCCAGCATTCATTTACACTATTACTTTCACGCGATAGATCTGGCGTACATCTGCACATTAACAATTATGGAAACACAGCATTTAGCAGGAGAAGCACAATTGAACTGATGCCGGTCTATTACCAGAGCTGTGAAATTGTAATTGGCGCCTTCCATGAATACGGTACACTTTGGTGATTATTTAATTTTAAACCATTAGAGGCACACTATTAGGTGTGTTAGGTAAATTCTTATCTAACATAAAATTAACCTAGCGTGAAAAGTAGCTAGTTTAAAACACATTGAATGCCTGAAAACACCCCGACCCCTATGAAGGTAAAAGAGTAGCAAAACTTGAGAGCTTTTAGATTTTAATTTTGAGAACTTGTTAAAGTTAAAATTTACACTTGTAGCTCTTATGTAAAATGCTGTATGCTTTGATTTGCATATAGACAGTAATCAAAACACCTGTGGCTTAATTTCAAAGTTGCAGTAAAATAGTTACAAATGTGTAAAATGACATTCACATAAACAAAAAATATACACAAATGTATATTGTATATTTACTTTTGCACTTTGTTTTAGTCTCGCAACCACTGGTCAGCACTTACAACCTCTTACAGTACAATCTTAGCGCCTTCATGTTCACTATTACTTTTGAGTGAGTTTGCAAAACTCACTTGTGCACTTATAAGTGCAGATGTGAGAGAGTAAAACCCGGGATGGGGCTGAGGTACAAATAAAGCTGTTGTTTTGGTCGCTGTCTGAAATATTTAAACGCATAAGTATCAATTATTTGTAAAATGCAGGGACATTTTTTTTAATGAATATCATTGACCATTCTCACAATTTCAGGGTTCTCAGAAGCAGAACTTGTCATGGTTGGTTAATTTCTATAGTGATGAATGGAAACTGCAATAAATGTAATTTTTGTATGACCATTTGCTCTATTAGCAAAATAAAATATCTAATATAGCATTTCTATGACTTTACAAAAGAGGAAAAAATATAGAGAGATTGATTACGTTGATCAGAGGAGAGAAAGATGTCAAATTTGCTGTCACTCCCTCAGCTGTTGTATTAGAATCACAGTTTTATGTTTTTTTTAATGCGAAGGTAATATAACACAAAGTACAGTTATAAATGTACTGTACTTTTTTTTTCAAAATGAAAGTATAAAAAAGCTTTGCTAGAATTGTGATGCTAATAACTGTGGAAACTCATCATCACAGTCTGAGAAAATTGTTCATTACCCTTCACTCCGGTATGTTAAGCCACTACATTTATCTTGGCATGCATGTATTATCTAGTGAACAAATGATGCAACAACTTTCGACAGTATATCCTATATTGCATATACATTACAGTATGAGAGTAACATGGCTGTACCAACATATTATTAAATTAAAAAGCTAAAGGATGGGAATATGTTGCACCACGTTATATAATGACAGCCATAAAGACACAACTGAAAATGAAACAGGCAGAAAAAATTATGAAGGTAAGGATGCATCTTACCAATATAGTGCATAGTTAGGGTGTTGGCCAACAGATAAAGTTCACATTGCACTTGGCAATCAATCAATCAATCAATCAACCAATCAATCAATCAATCAGTCAGTCAGTCAGTCAGTCAGTCAGTCAGTCAGTCAGTCAGTCAGTCAATCAATCAATCAACAAATAAACCCGCCTACAGACTGTTGAATGGTCCGTGTGTTTTACAGCTTTCTACAATATGTACAATATTTGTAAATAAAAATTCTTTGTCAACATCGGATAAATTGCTTATTGTATTCAGCTGAAGACTTTAAGGTAACACTTCATTTTGATAGACCACTTCAGACATTCTACTGACTATAAGTAGCTTTGCAAGTACATGTCAGCTTATTCTACTAACCCTAACCGTAACTTAACAGTCTACTAATACTCTAATGAGAGTTAGTTGACATGTATTTGCAAAGTTACAGTAGAATGCTATAGCCACTAAATAATATATTTTTAAAAAGCCTGGCAATGTACAAAAAGAAGAGCACAACAAAGACTAACTGAAATAGTTATAGACTAGTTTTCTTTGCTGTATCTAACAATACATATAAAGCAAGACTGATTAAAAAGACATTACAAACTTTAAACCAGGAAGTAACAATTTTCTACAGTCTAACAGGAAGAAAAATAACAAATTGGAGTGATAAGTGCATTTGTTAAGCATTCAACCCTCTATCACTGTTAGTTATTGTAAATATAATGTGGTAAAACAAATATTTATATTGAATTTATGGAATCAACGTAAACTCAGCATGCCTGAAACGACGATAGGTGCATGGGAACAAAATCAAACAAACAGTTGAATCAAAAATAAGTAACGAACCCACACACTATCAATACTTGCTAATTCTTAAACTTTATTTATCACGTGATATAAATGATATAAATGATATCATTTATCAGTGATAAATAAGTTTAAGAATAATATAACATTTAGTTTGACCTTCTGAGATTGATGATCAACATTTTGAAGGTTAAGTATCTTGTTTCACTGACACTTTGGTGAAAAAAAAAAAAATGCTTTTTAAATAAACGTAAATGTTTGTAATTAATATTTTTGATGTTTTTGGTTTAATTCACAGTCTAAATGAGTTATTAATGATAAGGAAGATAAATGATAAATATGACCATATTTATGCCATCATCTCACACTCAAAACATGGACATAGTTCATCTACTCATTTTAGTGGCATGTACGAGAATGTATTCACTAGAAGCGGCGTTCACTGGTGCGTGTTGTGCCACCGGGATTCAGTGAGGAGAGTGAGCATATTTTATTGATAATGTAAATGATGTAAATATATTCAGACATTCAGATCAATGTTCCAATATGTGGGGAGAGAACCAGTGTGAATGGACTGATCTCATTCAAGGTGCTTGTGTTTGTAAAATGAAACAAAGATGCCTGCAGTAAAGATATAGATAGATAGATAGATAGATAGATAGATAGATAGATAGATATGCATATTACAATAATACAATGAATGTCATTTGCCCCTTTAGATTCTGAACAACTGGAAATACCATAAACCAAAAGTGGCGTCTTACTGGCTGGTGAAGTTAGATGCCACCAAACAAAGGAAGGTGAGTGGACTAAATATGCATGAAGTTATGCAAGGTGAAAAAGTAAACACTCAATTACTTTTTGATAAGTTGGCGATTTTCAGCTGAGTCTCAGGTGACCAAACTGGATGGTGGATGAAAAAAAAAAAGAATGGAGGTCTTAAAAAATGCCATTTGGATCTGCCTTAACAGAACACATGATGCAACACATTGAAACAGTTCAAAGGCACTCAATTTCAGTGCTATTACAGTAGTGAACGACAGGTGGTTACAGCAGGTTACAGGTGTTTTGATTTGACGCAGTAGGGTGGACGTTGTAGGGTGGGCATGGCAGACTGATATAATGAGGGATTGTCTCATTCCACAAGCTGATTATCAGCCGAAGTTTGAGGGATCAATCAGAATAGAGTTAACATGTCTCATATGAGGCCATTAAATCAGACATATTGTTGAAAGTCACATCACAGATGTCGACGAGCAGAATAACTGAGGGAGCTGAAGGGGGAAGAGGAAGATCGCCGAGACTCCTGCCATTACTCTTCTTCTGAATTTTACTGTTCACAATCCATACCCCTCCAGTATATTTGGGAAGTCTGATTCATTTTAGCAAATTGGTTCGTTAGGACAATTAATTTCAGTGAATGATGCACTGATTCATTTCAAAGAAGTTTCTGCAAAATACAGTAAAAATTTATTTAAACTATGTTACTGTATTTATAACTATATGTTTTATTCCATTATATACAATACATTAGTGGGATCCATAGTTTTGCTGTATTTAATATAAATTTCTGGTTTTCATGTTGATTCTGTCTCTGTGAGGTCTTCTATTTGAAGTACAATTTTGAAGTTTTCGATTTTTAAGTTTCCCCAACATTATGTAATCTGCCTATTTGTGACCTCTTTTAGATACTTTTATTTATCTGATTATTTCAGGTTTTGGATATTGTTCGTACCAACATCTGCTGGGTGCTGCAGAGGATTTGGAGTGAACCGGATGTGGAGAGTTTACGTCTTTTTCGCCTTTTCAACCACGTGTTTAACCGTCTTCTCTGGAGTCATGGTCAGGGGCTCTGGAACTGCCTCTCCAGCTCTGGGTAACATACTTTTATTCTGCCTTAAAAGTGAACATGAAACGTCTCGGTTGCGTATGTAACTTTCTATTCTATTTTAATTCTACTTTATCTATTTATCTTCTTTTTTATTTAAAAAACAAAAACAAAAAAACACTAGCTTTCTATTTTTTCTATTCTATCTACTTGTTTTTCTTTGTGTGTGTGTGTGTGTGTATATATATATATA
>NW_015537935.1:588795-589040 GCF_001515605.1 Sinocyclocheilus anshuiensis | reverse complement strand
ACATGCGATGATTGCATCCAGCTGCCGCTGATCACAGCATGAGCATAAAAAGGTAGCAGGTGCAACGCATACCAGGTTTTCGCTGAGGAGCCGATAAGCCGGCCACTCAGCGGTGGTACAGCAGCCGTGGCAAAGGGACGTGACTTCTCCATTCCCTCCTTCAGGGAACGAGGGTTACATATGTAACCGAGATGTTCCCTTTCAGTCGGTCACTCTCGACGTCACGTCGGTGACCGACGAATTGG
>NW_015537935.1:563906-588669 GCF_001515605.1 Sinocyclocheilus anshuiensis | reverse complement strand
CATTGGCTCGTTTAGTTTACACTCGAAGTAGATTGGTCTATCGAAGCGATATCCCAATTCGTCGGTCACGACGTGACTCATAGTGACCGACTGAAAGTGAACGTCA
This sequence comes from Sinocyclocheilus anshuiensis, assembly GCF_001515605.1. Taxonomy (NCBI): domain Eukaryota; kingdom Metazoa; phylum Chordata; class Actinopteri; order Cypriniformes; family Cyprinidae; genus Sinocyclocheilus; species Sinocyclocheilus anshuiensis. Next base: position 588,563 of record NW_015537935.1, on the reverse strand, counting down.
TGTATGTAACCCTCATTCCCTGAAGGAGGGAACAGAGACATCACGTCGTGACTGACGCATTGGGATCTCGCTTCGAGAGACCAATCTACTTCGAGTGTAAACTAAACGAGCCAATGGACATTGGCATTTGATGATTGCATCCAGATGCCGCTGATCACAGCATGAGCATAAAAAGGTAGCAGGTGCAACGCATACCAGGTTTTCGCTGAGGAGCCGATAAGCCGGCCACTCAGCGGTGGTACAGCAGCCGTGGCAAAGGGACGTGACTTCTCCATTCCCTCCTTCAGGGAACGAGGGTTACATATGTAACCGAGATGTTCCCTTTCAGTCGGTCACTCCGAGTCACGTTGTGACCGACGAATTGGGATCCCTATCAAAGCGCCATGGATGCTGCCCATTCCAGTGTCCTGTGCGAGCCTCCTGCACCCCCTTTTTGGTGTAGGCCTGGGCTTGCAACAAGAAGACCAGTCACCGTTGTCGTAGCACTACCCACTCAGTGAGATTGGATAACACTGGGAAAACGTACAACCGTTTAGGTGCATATGGAAGATTAGAGGTGATTGTAACCCTCTTGGAAATGGCAGAAGTCTGCCGGGGAAACAAGGGCTCTGAGGCTAAACTGTGGACTTTACACATATGGGATCCACTTAGGTCCTTACATATGGAACCCAGCCCTCTACTGGTTCTCACGGATTCATCGAGTGAGGGCCTGGCGCCAAACGTTCCACCACGTCTGGCTGCCGAGGGGATGGAGGCGCTCGACAGGGTCTACAGTACGGACTCTCTAGAGCGGTTTTAGCAAGCCAACACTAAACCGGGGCCTCTCAGTGCTTCTACCCGTTTGAGGTGAGAACACAGGAGGATACCGGCTACACACAAAGGCTATAGAATCTAGCAAATGTGTTTGGGCCGGGGCCTCAGGATTACCTGGGAGTCAGCCGGCCCAAACTGTAGGCAGGAATCGTCGACCGAAAATGCGTGCAGGTACTCTACCCTCTTGATGGAGGCCAGTGCAAGCAGGAGCAGAGTTTTCATTAATAGAAACTTCAGCTCAACTGACTGCAAAGGCTCAAATGGGCCCTGCTGTAGTGCTTTGAGCACTAGAAACAGGTCCCAAGAGGGTATAGAGGGTGGCCGGGGAGGATTTAACCTTGTGTGAAGCACAATAACACTTAACTGGTTCCACGGTTGGGCAGAGGGTGTGTAAGTAGGGCCTTTGTTGACGCTCTCGAACCGCCCGCTGCTGCCTGCTGGCGACGGAGGATGAGTGTGGTCCGGTGTTGGTCTGTTCGCAACTCTCCGTGCCCTCTTGGGACCCAGAGATAGAGAAAACTGCTCTCTCGTTGAGATTTTTGGAAACCAGATTCTCCATCCGGCCCTCCTCCGGGGGAGGGAGAGGTGCATTCACCATCCCCCAAAGAGCAGTTCCCTCCCTCTCTGGGTCGCCTGTCCCGGGGATTCTTGCTCTTCTGCTCACCGCCAGGTTTGACGGGGCCTGGACGGGCAGGGCGGCCTGCCTACACCCAGCTCCACGGTGCCGCTTGCTCGAGGCTGCTGTGGATGCGGCACGGGAGCGGGGGTGGACGAGCAGGCTGGGGCGCTGTGGCCGGCAGACGGGTGGAGGCAGCAGCTGCCCGCCAGGGCAGGATGTGACGTATCGCCTCAGTCTGCTTCTGTGCAGCCGAGAACTACTGGGCAAAGCTCTCGACCGTGTCGCCGAAGAGGCCGGTCTGGGACACAGGGGCATTGAGGAACCGAACTTTGTCGGCGTCCCTCATGTCGGTCAGACACAGCCAGAGATGGCACTCCTGGACCACAAGTGTGGACATCGCACGACCCAGAGAACTTGTGGTGACCTTCGACGCTCGGAGCGCGAGGTCAGTAGCGGTTCGGAGCTATTTCAGAACTTCCGGATCGTGACCACTCTCGTGCAGGTCCTTCAGTGCCTTCAGTAACGCCATAGCGTGTAAGGCGGAGGCAGCTTCTCCGTATGAGCACCGCCATATAAGCAACGCCGGACAGACCAGACGAAAGGCCCAGGAGGGGAGCGTCGGGTTTCCCCACTAGGAGGAGGCGGTATTAGGACACAACTGTATCACTACCGACCGCTCCACTGGGGGGATCGCCGTATACCCCATAGCTGCACCACCATCAAGGGTGGTGAGGGAGGAGGAACCAGCAGGTCAGTTTCTGGCAGTAAAAGGTGCCGTTCAAGACCTGGTAAGCTCCTCATGCACCTCTGGGAAGAAAGGCACCGGGGGGGGGCACTGAGAACCAGCCACCCCGAGAAAAAAATCATCCAACCTCGAGGGCTCGGGATGTGGTGGAGGTTTCCACTCAAGCCCTACGCTCTCGGCGGCCCGGGAAATCATAGCCGACATCTCCGGATCTGATTCAGGCCTTGCCACCGTCCCGGAGGGTGGCAGCGCAGCCGAATCTTCCTCTCCAGAGAGGTCTCCCTCCGATGCAGTGAGCAACATCCGGTCGTCGGGAGGAGCACCGAAGGATACCGCTGGTACACTCTTCGAAGAGGGCCCAGCTCCTTTGGCAGCTCGGCTGGTTGCAAAGCGCTAGAGGAGTGATGGTCCCACGAGGGTTGGTTCCCTGAAGAGTTTGCCACCACTGTGACCCTCAGACCGCCCGTGCTACTGCCCGAATTAGTCCTCGCCTGGCTGCCGCCAGGACGAACACTAAAACACTAGGCAGAGGCAACAGAGCTCCGAGATGGTCATCTTCCCGCAATGGGAACATGACTCATCCACGAATGCCACCTCAGTGTGTTTAATGCCCAGATATGTGAGGCAGCGATCGTGACCATCACCCGGCGCCAGGTAACGACCGCATCCAGAAACGCATGGGTGAAACGGCATCTTTAAAAAGACGATCTGTTGTCTTTACAAAGACGTACCCATGTAAACTCTTTCAGGGAATTGCTCTTTTAGGTGCTGAGACGCACAGGGGAGATGGCCGCTTGCAGCACAACAGGGGGTAGTGCAGCATGAAGTGCGCAACCCACTCGACACAGGAACGACCACTGCTGAAGCCCCGTCCGCCAACACAAAAATCTCCCTATAGCGCGTTGAACTCGTCGTCACAAACGAAGATATGGCAGGAGCAGAACGATATTATCGCTCAGCTCCGAAGCAAAAAGCTGGTATGCGTTGCACCTGCTACCTTTTTATGCTCATGCTGTGATCAGCGGCAGCTGGATGCAATCATCGCATGCCAATGTCCATTGGCTCGTTTAGTTTACACTCGAAGTAGATTTGTCGGTCACGACGTGACTTGTAGTGACCGACTGACAGGGAATTACAGTTAAGTCTATTTACCTTTACTTTATTAATTTACTTTCTTGGCACATCATTTCAAAGAAAAAAATGTGTCTTCTTAAAATTTCTTGTTTATTGAACTGTTGTGTAAAAACAATATCACACCCATAATTGTATTCTTGGTCAGAATATCAGTACCGCTGTGATTTACTGTGGCCAAGTCAAAACAGTGCTAATATTCAGAACAACAGTACTCTTTCTTCTGTGATATTGCCTAATTTGTATGTGTCAGAAATATATATTTTGCCAAAAAAATACAATCATTATAGTGGCAAGGCCAATTAAAATATTGCAAAAGTAGTGTGTAACTTGGCAAGAGCTTCCCCAGCTCTATGAAGAATAATAAGCGAAAAATATTCCTAGTTTGTCTAGTTTGTGTCATGTCTAGTTTTAAATGTCCTTCATTTATTAATTATTTCACTTGTAAATGTCACTTAAAATTAGCTGGGAAGAGTGTTTAATGTAAAAACGCATTTAGACAGAACATAACCCCGGCCATGAGAAAAATGGTCTCTGTTTTGTCTTTATTGACTCAATCGTAAGTCTTGATATAGACTTTTACTTCCTCAGAGAGCCGCACATAGAAGCATACACGCTTGCTGTTATAATACACATAGAGCTTTACATGCTGCGATTTTATCAGTTCTGAGCGCAAACAGCGGGGACACCTTCTTATTGACCGCCTTTTTCCTCCAGTCATTGTGAGTGCTTCTCAGGGGCTTTGTGTGGCCCAATCACTCTTGTAATTGCCACAGAGTGAAGGATGTTATATAGCCAGGTTTAGACCATTTGGAGTTGATGAGAGCGAACACAGCTCTAGGGGATTAGAGGCAGTGCCAGCGACCCATGCTGCTTCTGTTTAATCAGGGACTGACGTGTGAAGGTGGCCTGTGAGCCGTTAGCACAGGAAGGAGATAGCAGTGGGAGAGTACTGTAGAGCCTCCCTGCCTGTAATGTACAATTCAAAACCCTAGAAGTTACATTTCATCATCTCTACAATGAAACCTCATTTCCTACACCAAAAGAGAAAAGACTTTTTATCGTTTCTTTCTTCAACAAAAGCCAAATGAACGAGAATCAAATCTTTTAACCTTCATGGTTTGTTCCAGTTATTTTTGTAAAAGCTGAAAGTATGACCTTTATTGCGTCTATGATAGTATATATGATAGTATAAATCTAAAGTTTAAAAATGGTTACTTATTCTGAATTTTGTCTTATTTTCCAGTGAAAATATGTCAACATCCTTCATTGAAAGAATGATACAGTGAACCAAAAATACAAAAAAAACAACAACTTTAATTTGTTACAGCCAAATGAATTTTTATTAAATTATATTTATGATTTGGTTCAAATCTTTAATTTTGATTTAATATTAATCAAATATATATATTTATATTATATTATATATATATATTTTTTTTTGCAAAGACAAAAAATACTTATACAAAGTAAAAAAGATTATTTGTTATAAAGATCATGCACTGAAAAAGTGTGTTGGATTTGCATGATTTAATCATACATTGGTTGTAAATGAATCAATTAAGTAACACAAACATAATTTGTTCACTTGAGCAGATTAAGTAGTATCAAAGTGATTTTATACAGATCCCTGACAGGATTTAATTCATCCAATTTAATTTATATATTTTTGTCACATCACTGAATTGTAATGTAACTTGGCATAAACTAGCAGCAAGCAAGAGCACATAATAGCATGTTTAATATATTACGTAAACAGCTTAAGTAAAGCAACAAAGACATACTCTTTATGTACCTTAACCTAAGCAAAAACTCCTCAAGACATTAAAAGAATTACATTAATCAAAAGCAAAGAAATGAAGTTTAGAAAGAGAAACAAAATTGTATCTGTTATCCCATTTTTTTTTCAGTGTACAAAAATGTAACTCTGGCTTAGTCAGGAAAATAGTTTTTCAGTAATGCAGAAAAAAAAAATCTGCTGTAAAGCAGTTCTAAAAAGAGGACAATAGTAAATTTATAGTACATTTTCCAGTTAAAGTCAGTTCATCGTTGATTCAGTGATATCATCGTCCAGCTCAGTTCAGTTCTCCTCAAATAGTGTCTGTGCAAACAAGCCCACAATATTGCCAAATATTAAGTGTCCCCAACTAAGCAAGCCAAAAGGCGACAGTGGCAAGGAACCAAAACTCCATCAGTGATAGAAATGGAGAAGAAACCTTGGGAGAAACCAGGCTCAGTCAGGGGGCCAGTTCTCCTCTGGCCAGATGAACCAACATGGCGTGGTTTATTTTGAGGCTGCAACACAAGGAAGACTGGACTGGCATCACTCAGAATATTCATCCAGTTCCTTCTTATTTTTATTTAATTTCACCTTGTAAAATGTGACATCCATTTTTTTACTGTTTTGAATCTTTAAAAGATAACTATGTCATTCTGTTACTATGTTATAAAAGTATGCATACCATGATATATAATGTAGACTGTAGGATTTATGTGTGTATTTTCCTCCAGCAGGCCATCATGGGAGAGTGTTTTCAGTAAGAGCAGTGAGGTGGTGACCGCGCAGGAGCTGAGGTGCTGCCAGCGTGTCGTCCAGTTGTGTAGAGACTGCCTGCTTGTAGTCTACAAGTTTGTGGCTGACTCCCGTGGTTCGCTCAGTGGACTTAGCCCAGACTGGGATGACACAAGGTATAGTTACTTCATCAAGTGTGCATGACAACACTGCTATAAGAACGTACTGACACTCACATCACCATTAGTACAGTTGACACTGCAGAACGGCATTTGATGTGAAAGTTCAATAATGAAAGAAAATCAAGTGGTTCATTGCATCATGCAACCTCATTTAAAGCAGGGGACGTCCACATCTTAAACTTTTGCAAACTCTGGGACTAAACTCTACTGATACTGCATTCACGTTGAATTTACGACAATTATGAAATGACAACTCAGAGATTCTAGTCTAAACTTTCCACATGCTCAGACACAGTTACACAGACACAGACACATTTTGTTTCTATTTCTTTGACATGTTCAATTCAGATTTCTACAAATGTGATTAGCTGAATCGGGTTTGTTAGGTCTTTACACTGCAAAGGTGGAACAGAAGCTGCAACTGAAGTGGTTTTTATACATAAAGAGGTGCTTATAACACTATAAAATTACATTTACTCAAGAATTACAAATCACTAGACACAATAAATCACACTGATTCTTAAAATACGGTCACATTTACCATTGCTATCTATTATTATATTAAAAACTATTTATTTTTATTCTTAAGTATGAATGTCACCTAAAAATATTTACAATACATTCTATGAAAACAAATCTCATCTATTTAACATTAAAGCAAATAAATTTTGTGTTAAGGGTGTTTAGTTATTTTTTGAATGCAAAAGTACAATATACTGAAAAAAATTACTTGGATTAGTATTTTTAAAATCCAGTAATTTCAATAGAAATCCACATCATCTGGAGTTTCATGTGAGGGTGAAAAAGTTCCCCACACAGATTTATTTTCTTATAAATTCAGTGTGACCAACAGAAAGCTTCTTGGTTTGAAAGTGACTTCTGTTTGAGATGTGCTTTACGCATCACAACACTGTTAACAATGGATAAGGGACTTTTTGTCAACCAAATATCACCAGAATTTCTCTCCTATGACCATACCTTTTTTGCGCAGAGCATTTTTATTTTTATTTGATAGAAAATGTTGTATTATTAGAGCTGATCAGCTCAATGTAATTCATCCACCTTTTTGACGTGCTTATGCAGATTTTGTATGAATTTTACCTGAGATTACAGGGTTTAACTTTATTGTGATGGCATGACAACAAAGTTGAAATATTGAACAGTTTGCCTGCATTGTAAGTGCCTTTGCCAACACAGTTTCCTACATAACCTACATAAGCTTAAGGACTTTAGTGTAACTTAGAATCATGCAGAATTATTTAGTTTGAATTCCGTCTTTCGACCCTGACTTGTTGACTGCCGTGTTTGCTGGACATCTCTCATCCTGTGATTCTATCCCCTTGGGCTGTATCTTTTGGTTTTGGATTTGAACCTTTGTCCACCTGCTTGCTTCTTTTTTGTTTTTTTGCTGGATTTCCATGGAGAGACCAGCCAGTCATTTTCAATATCCTCTCCCCTCTCCATCCAGCCAATATCCGCTCTCTTCTCACACTTGTGTTCTCTCAGGACATGCCTCATTGACGACTCATTGCTGGAACGGCCCTTGGGGATCCGTTATTTTTCAATCAGCCAGCATCTGCTTTGCCTCGTTAGGAAATTGATGCCTGGGTAACAGTCTCATCCTCGCTTCTTACTCCATCGCCTCCTCCACCTTCCTTGTTCAGATCCATCAGGTGACTGTCCTCTCTCTTGGCTAGAAGGAGAAGAGGTCAAGTGACAAGAAATGTGCACTTTGTCCAAGAGATTAACTGTAACCATAAGTCAATACAAAATCAAAACTCACCTCATATACTTCGTTTTCCAGATTGTACGATATATCAGCACACATATATCAATTCCAAGAAATGTGTTTGGAATCTTTGATCAAAATATAATAACTTGCTCTGCCTGAAAAAAAAACTACTTTTCATTTGACATCACCCAAATCCTTTTATTTGTATGCCCCGCCTCTAACCATCTGTTATATGTATGCAATGCCAATGTGTTTTACCATCCAATCAATTTTATATGAACAAAATCCAAAAAGTCCCACGCTACATTTTTGTAATTTGGAATTTTTTCAGGTTTTGGAGATACGGTACGTGATTTACCCATCATAAACACAAAGTGGTGCAAAACTTTACTTTTAAAAGTTACATTGTTGCATTACTCCTAAAAAAAGTAACTAATTACTGTAGATATATTCATTTATAATTTGAGCAATCTAGTTTGTGCTTACTGCTCGATTGCAGTGTACAGTCTTATGTTGATAAATAAGAAGAAAAGTTACATCTGTTATGCATTTGAAAACAGAACTTGGGCATTATGGTGAAGTTTTAATAAAGCATTACTTCAAAAAGGGGTTACATGTAAGCTATTACCACCAAACTCTTTAGAATTCAGTGTTTAGTCATTTAAAGTAATAGCAACCTGTACAATAATTTTAGAATGAATGAAAGCAGGACACTTTCATGGTTGCACAACAACATGGTTGCATAAGATAAAACGGAAAGTTTTGTGAGAATTTTTATCAGGATGTAAAACTACGGAAACCTTTCTTAACTTTTGAGAACCGTAATATGATATTTGGTGGATAAGGAAGTCTCCATTTTCTCTCAAAGTGTCTAAAAGTACCCTCTCAAAGTTTTATGCAGCGTGTGGCAGTTGGGTGATAGAGTGTAGGCTTTAAACAAGCAAACAGACGTGAGATATGTGCAGATCTCCGAGCGATTGAGTGTAATTAGTAAAGCACACACACGTTCGAAGGTTAGACAGCTGGCGGTTCTCTAGGGGCTTTGCACTGGCAGGTTTTTCCAAGAACTGCTCAATGATCAAAAGCCAAAGACCTGGAGGAATCCTCACAGAGGTCCAATTAAACACTGCCTGCAGCCTGATTGGACCCTGCATGATGGAGCTCTCTCATGGATGAGACTTCCTTACAGGGAATTCTTCAGAGCCAGAAAGGCTCACCTCCATATATGTTCATATTTGAATTTCATATTCCTTTGACATTTCCTTTTGTTGACCAAACTCAGCAGTCTGTAGTATAAAATATGGTAATGAGGCTCAACCCCAACCCAAAACCATTTCCTGAGAACTCACCTGTCTGGAGTTCCCGTAGGGAAGAACCAAAGCATTGGGTCTGATTTTTAAAGCTTTAATGAAAGGAACATAGGGAAAGATTACGTGCGCATAATGTGAAAGGTGGCTCAATGTGTGCATTGGACATATTTATCGATATTCATCATTGTCCAGGGTTTTATGCTCCATAACACACAATGCAGGACATCTGCATTTATTATTATGCATTACCGATTGGAGTAAATGCATTGCAAATACATGCCTAGTGCAGTATCATGAGTAGATTCTTTCTGCAGCAGGGGCTTTAGAACAAATCTTCTTTTGTTAGATAAGAAGCGGTCCTAATTTGTACTGGCATTATGTTTTGCTGTCATAACTACAGCGTTGCATTCGTACAAAGCCACTTTCTGGGCTTGCTTCGTGTGATTTAATTAAAAAGACACGCGACACTCCTACTATTGTTTTTTTTTTTTTTTTTTTAAATATCCATTCATACAAACAATGATTTGAATACACTTGAATACACAACCTTTTCAATTTTTGAATTGTTATAAAATATATCTGAATAAATGAATTTCTTGAAAAATACTTAGGTATTAAAGGGATAGTTTACGCAAAAATGACAATTCTGTCATCATTTACTCACCCTCAAGTTGTTCCAAACCTGTATGAGTTGCTTTCTTCTGCTGAACATAAAAGAAGATATTTTGAAGAAAGTGAATAACCAAACCATTGACTTACATTGTATGGGGGAAAAAATGGTATTGAAGTCAATGGGGACAAGAAATTGTTTGGTTGGCAACATTCTTCAAAATATCTTCTATTGTGTTCTGCAGAAGAAAGAAATTCATACTTTTTTTAAAATTTATTCATATTTACATTTTATTATTTATGATTGGTTACAACTGTCTTTTACATACATAAATCTAAACCTAAATCTTTAACTTTTGCAAAAACATATGAAACAGAACATATGAAAAGAACTTGAGTTCATTACTAACTATTAGAAATGTATGAACTATATAGACATCCATATTTGTCATTCCCCCAAAAAACTTTTTATTTACCACTACTAAAATAAAAAAAGGCAGCTAGCTGTTTATTTAAGCTATTTTGTGTATTCAGTGTATTGAGCACAACTTGTGTTTTATTGTCACTGTTATTTAATTAATTAACAGTTTAAATTGCCTTGCTTCGAGTGGAATTATAAATAAGCTGCTCTGCAGTTAGATAGTGTGGGTCGTCAGCTGTCCAGGATGGTTACCCTCCTTGTCTCTGTGTAGGCCATAATTATCTAACCTGTTATCCTCTCTCAGAACATCCTGTGCATTAAACAAGTTCTTATCTGTTAAAACAAGTCACGTTCAGCCACTCGTGTCACTCATTGTTAAAAACGGCACAGTGTAAACGTGAGGGTCAGCGGAGGGGACCGGAATCTAAAGCATCAGCTGGAGGAGGATTGGAAGCGGAGAGGGAGGAAAAGTGCCTGATCTTTTTAGCTGACCTTTGTGCGTCTAATCCTGTTTTTGAGTCTGGCCAACCCCCATGTCTGATTCCTCTCTCCGTCTGTGTAGGTATCTGCTGCCAGTCACCTCCCAGTTCATCATCAAGTGGCCGTCATCTAGCTTCGGCCGCTCGACGTCCTCCACTCACCCCCGAAGCGTCTTTACCGCACGGATGGGTCACTTCTGATGGCCACTGTACTCCGAAACCTGCTGGGGGAGACCATATCCAGACTTTAGATATCCAGACCTGAGGGCATAACGTCTGAGACCTTCGCAAACTCCAGCAGCATATTTAAGGGGATTTGCCCATCTGCATTGTTAATGCATCAGATGCATATGATCGAGCAGTCCCTGCCTCCTGTTCGCTGTAAAATATCTGCTGCGTTGCTATCTCCTTTAGAATGCTTGTAAAGATGAAGAACATGAATTTATTTTCAAGACACATTTTATTCAATGGATTCCAGTGACTTTTTCAGTGTCATGGAAAAAGAAAAAGGTCATGTTCAAGTTGTTTTTTTTATTTTTAACCATGGTGTAATTTCCTTTTCACAGTTTTTCCCTAAATCATTTTATCGATTAATATACAACGTGATGTCACTTTCTTAATAGTAACTTTATATTTTAGCTCATTTAGTCTATTTTAAATTCTTCTCAGAATTAAAATTTTAACAATATGGGGTCGTTCACACAGGATCTTGACAGATTGAACAGCTTTTAACTTTTCAAGGCACCTGAAAACATTCATATCGTGAGGGGGAAAAAAGTGTTGCAACAGCCAGAGATTTGTATTCCAGTGTGGGGGACCTTGTGTATGTTTCATTTGATTGACAAATCAGTTTGAATTATTCATTAAAAAAAAAAAAAAAAAAAACAGGTAGCACTTTACTTAAAGCCTTTATGTATAACGTATTGTAAAGTTATTCATTATGTGTTCTCTAATGCATTATATCTTTTCATAAATAATTATAACCAAAGTTAAAATGCATTATATTATTTGAAGGTTTGTATGTCATGTGTTTTAATGCATTTATATGTTCTAAACGTGTAACAATGAATAGATAAGTATTATAATGTATTAGAACTGTGGTTACAATTATTCATGAGATCATACAATGCATTATAAGGTATATTATAAGGGATAATTAATACATTAAAACTACTTTTATAATTCATTATAAATATAGGCTTTAAGTAACGTGTTGCCGAACAAACAAAACATGCATGTGTGCATGCAGTCAGGAAGGACAACACAATATAAAGTTGTCACATGCAATTGACAAGCTCGCATCCTAATATTTTTTTTTTAATATGCCATTCTGCAGAAAAAAATAAATGCATAAAAATTGTAGATGAAGAGCTTAAAAATCGTGCAAATGGAATGTGTCCTGTGTGAATGCCCCCCTAAGAATGATTTAGAAAGGGAAAGAGTTAGTATTAAGGGGTTAGGTGTTGAAATTGGAGTCAGGTTTAGGGTTAAAGGTTAGGTGTATGGTTTTATGAGTATTATAGAGTTAGGAATTAGAAATGCTTACTGTTTGAGTAAATGCTTTGCATTATACTAGACTGTAGTTGCCTGTTCTGAACTAAAAGCTGAGATCACCTATCAACTTAAGGGACACAAGTCTCTTTTGCATAACTTTTATGAGCCATATTGTGTAGATGCAAATATGAACCTCAGCGTCTGAGCTGTCTGATGTGCAGTGCTGATGAAAGGGATTTTTAATATTGCTGCTGGTAGAGTATGTTTGGTAAATTCTCTATGAGCTCAATGTGCTAAAACTTGGATGGCTGCATCTTGAAGATACTTGAATTAATTTATGTTGTTTATTTTATTAAAAGGTCTGTGTTTACATCTAATTTCAAGTTTGTTTTAAACATGCTTGTTCATTTTAACCATGGCATTACCAATGTATCAGTGGCTTTATGAACGGAATAAACTTTTATGAGAGTACTGTAATAAGTGCTAATCGCAGAGCTTTGCTTTGGATCTAATTAGGATAAATGTTCATGTAGTGTTTTAGTAAAAGTGACCTGGATGTGCCAGCTCAAACCACGCTGTGCCAACACTACTCACAACCAGCAGTGTGTTATTGAGGAGCTCTAAGTGACTGTTGGCAATATTTATCATTCAATATCATTCATGGGATTTTCTGTTCAGAATGTGCTGTTTAAAAACCTCGGCTGCCGGGTTTTCTTGTTCTGGTAAGTAAGAAAAACTGTAGTGACAGTGTTCTGACAGCCAACTATGTAATTTCCACTGAAAACAGCGATAGCCCAGCATTTATTCATCAGACCATTTCAGGTCATTTTGCCCAATGTACCATCATGTCACAATGCCAAATATTATTTTTGCCTGGATTTTCATTCAGGAGAATGGTTTTTAATAGCAATAAAAGGCTTAAAACATCTAAACAGACTCCAGAATTCTAGTTGAGAATCTCATTGAGCGGCATCTGACCTTTCTGACTTCTGCTTCTTTCTCCTGAGGGTTTCTTAACACAAGGTACCTTATATGCACCACACATACACTTCCACAGCATGACACTTCATGTCATTCCACACAGTCTTGCGTGAGATTCCAGAGCATAACCTTGTCATGTTTTGATCTAACCTAAGGTCATTCTCGAAAACTAAAAACTACACCGTAAAACTCCTCGTTTCTTCCCTTGTCTCTTACAACAAAAGAAAGACCGTGACAGAGTTACTTAGCAACAGCTGAGAGAAGCATTGAGATTGAAACGTGTTAACACCTCTGTGATTCTTGAATCAAGGAAATTGTCAACGAAGTGTCAACAAAGTGTCAGCAGCTGACACTTGATGTGAGTTTTGATTAAAGTCAATATATTCTGCTTACAGTATTTTTTGCAGTTTTGCTAGCGTCAATAGATTTGCTGTCCTTAGTTAACGTGCTTTTACACTGACAGCGATTTAATTTAAGTTGCTGCACTGTTGTTTGGCTGTAGTTATTACTACTTTACTGCAGTATTCAACTGTATCAAGGGAAAGATCATGTGAGTGCCATTGTCTGCATTTCCTTTGGTGGTTACCACACTGCATTGCTGTTCAGTTGAACTTTGATTTGAACTTTGTGTATAATTGTGTGTAATGCACTGCTAGTAGCACCTAATGAAACTGCAAAAAAAAAAACAAGTTTCCAAATACACTTCCCAAACATTTCTACTGATCATTTGACCATGACTCCTGTCTGTTTTGATTGTTCCAAAAGGTAGTTCCACCTTCAACTCACACTATTGGTGCTACTAGCTACTTACTGTACCTGAAAATAACACATCCGGTGTAATGTCACAAACATCTAGGTTCACACACTTTATCACACACCAAAATCCGGAAGGTTAGGACGATTCCAAGGGCCCAAGATTTACGTGATTTTTACCCTCGTGCAAGTGGCCTCCGGTCCTTTTAGCAGCATAAGAAAAAACAAAAAACAAAAAAAACGAATGGATTACTAGGAAAGTTTGCAAGGACCACTTCTCTTATTAACATTGTGTCTACACTTTATTATAATGAGAGGATTTGTGAGCTCTCAGCAGTCAGCATTGATCAAAACTGCGGCATTTTGAGTGGTGAGTGGATTTTGAATGAAAACACCTCTGCTTGGCCATTGCATTCAAGAAATCAACAGATAGCCTACTGTATGTCTGTGATTGGATCAATGCTGCAAAAACACGTTGTAAATAGAAATATTTAAAGCTCTCCAGAGTGCAAACGCAAATACACACTGGAGTGTTTGCTAAATATGTTCGCCATATTTTTACAGCTTCAATTGAGGGTGCCCTTGCTTTCGTTTGAGGGTGCTTAGCACCTTTAGCATCCCTGTAGACCGTACTTGGATACAAACAGCTGATTGTATGCAAATAATTAAATATGTAATGACTATATCACACATATTTTAGGTGTGAAAAAAACCTAATCAAGATATTTTGAGAAACTAGCTATATGATCATAAAAATTTTCATGCCTTTCAATACTGACGGCAGAGGTTTTTAATAAAGCAATCGGTTACCGGTAGCCACGTCTGTATAGTGCTAGAGGGCACTTTTAGCGTGTCTATAGAGACGCAAAAAAGCTAGAAATTAAATTGAGCATTTATATACACTAAAAAACAAGCTGTTTATCATTTTTATGGTTTTTAATGAAATAATAATTTTGAATAATGAAAATTAGTTTGTGCCTGCTTGTTCTATTAATTAGTGTCAGAACCATTAAAGAATAAAGATTTTCCATATTTCATTTCTAAGTGTTAAAAAAGGAAAAATGAATGGACGCAAAAGTATACGGACCGGCAGGCAGCCTGTTTGTGTTTATAATCATGCTATTGCAAACAAAACTTTATTTATTTTATTTAGTCATTTATCAGAAAACTTTAACTAAAACTTCTATAGATTTTATATATATATATTTGTATTTAGATCCAGTTGTGCAGATTATTATGATGAACTGTAAGAATTGTAAACTATTGTTGTTCTGTTTTGTGCAATAATACAAAAGCCAATGGAAAAATCCTATTTCTGTCAAAGGAGCTAGGGTGATGTAATCTTTTTGGTTGGCCTACAAAAATATGTCATCACTGCAGCACTGTAGTTGTCTAAAATGAACAGAACATGACTGGTGCTTGTCTGTCAACTGAAGGCATTTTCAGCACAAAAGAGCATATCAGACACTTACAGTTTAGACAGCTCCATTGATTATACTGTGAACGATCTAGTATTGTCATGTCGTGACAGTGTAGACTCCTCCAGTGTAGAAGTAACCACAAATCAGCTCTTTACAGGGTAGGAGATATTAAGTCAGAAAATATTTTGATATTCTCTTCATACAGTAAAGGTCTACTCAAAGAGAGAGGATAGAATAAAAACAAAAACAAAAAACCCACAAACAACACAAAACAATTACAGAGATTTTGCAGCCCCATATACTCCATCTGTAATTCTTGTTCAATATTTTCTTCCTGTGTCAGTGGGGCTATATCCTCCTTTAAAATTTCTTGTTTACTGATCTTTAACTTATTTTAGGCCAGAAAGAGAAAATGACTTTTTTTGTAGACACCCTTCATTAAAATCTGTATTTTGTAAAGGTAGTAGGTTTGTGTAATGAAAGTACTCTATTGCACCACTTGAGTCACAACCATACAGAGGCATGTTAGAATTACTGTCTCTTGAGCCCTCTACTCTGCAGCCGTTCTGTTGCCCACATATAAAGGTCTCTGGGTGCCTATTTAACGGATCATAGCCATAGACGCCTTCATGCGCTGTAAAGTGCGAGTTTAAAGCCTCAGATTACCTGTGAACGGCCAACAAGAATAGTATGATTCTGAATGCTGCCACTCTGGGATTTGAAAGTACTTATGGTGAAGTTTGCTTTTTTCCTGTCTTGCTGCCACAAAACCGACTCAACCACAGAGTGGGCATTTCCACTGCTCAGCTAAGTAAGTGTCAGAAGAAAAGCCCATCTGCCAACTGGGGGCTCGTCCGGGATCCTTCTGGAGATTATCGTTGCCTCCGCTCTAGCCAGTTTTGCAGACAGACCCCTATGCACTGATGTTCTGAGCTCAGGGACTCGACAGCTGTCTGGTGGTCGCAACTCCCTCTTTCATGTCGAGTGCTGATGTATTCAACAGGCTCATTCAAAGCACTTGGTTAATTAGAACTCTGAAGTGTGGTGATTCATACCTTTACCTTTGCCCCCCTCAGTCATTGTGAAGGACAGCTCACTAAATGAAAATGGATTCATTAACATCGATGACTTTATTCAGCTACATTTCTCCTTCAGTCTTCTGTAGGAATGCGAGAAA
This sequence comes from Sinocyclocheilus anshuiensis, assembly GCF_001515605.1. NCBI lineage: Eukaryota > Metazoa > Chordata > Actinopteri > Cypriniformes > Cyprinidae > Sinocyclocheilus > Sinocyclocheilus anshuiensis. The sequence continues at coordinate 572,184 of NW_015537935.1, read as the reverse complement.
AGTCCATCTTGCCTCCTGTCCATCTTCTCTTGACCCAATTGCAAGTATTGATTTAAGATTACAAGCAGCCACAGTGATGGCTCAATTCTCACCGAGCAACTAACTTCTGCTACTGTGAGTTGTAGTGGTCAATTAATGAGGAGAATGAATGGTCTTGTCAGCCTGGCCGATGTTTTTGGGTCTTTTTGTCAACACAGCAAATGTTTTTTATTTGTAATCGAATACATTCCTCCTGTGACCTGGACTCATTATGCTTGCCTTTTCTTCTGAGGGTTCCAGGAACTGGAATGCCAAGACTTAAGCAATCCCCGGAATATTTATGAACCCCCGTGGCCCCAAATGAGACAAAACAGGCTTTGAACAATCGACTTTTTAACGTTTCATGATTTACTCTCCTCTTCTGAACATAATTAAGTGTGGATTGACAGTAATGGTTATAATTATAATAATTATAATTACAATAATGATTATACTTCTTAGAAGAGAGGCGAGTGGAACAAGAGCAGTTCTTTACAAAGTGGGAAAGCGATTAAAAAAATGGGCTTTTCTCAAACGTGTCTCTTTCTTTTCAAAATGACTGGTGTTTCTCTAAATATATTAATAATCCACTAACCATTCTTATCAAAAGCTTTACCCATGAGTGGTATTGACTACAAAAGCCTAAACCGACTGATTGCCTGGACAATAATGCTGTTATCTGCCTCTTATCCTGCTGTTTAGCGTCTTATGCAGCTCCAGTCTTATCAGGTTCACACAGTGAGGGGAGATGCTTGTAATGTGGTGTTCTTGTGGATATCCATATGTGCTCTCCAAACTTTGTCCTGCAGAATATTTAATGTCTGACAGTTATAATATGCTCAGATTCACCACAATCTTCAATCAGTGATATTATCAAAATGGCAACCATAGGTTCTGCAGTTTGGAACAGTTTAATCCTACTTTTTTTTTCTTTTCTTTTTTTGTACATTGGACATCCATTATATGATTCTAAATGGCAACTTTGCAATTTATATGCCAGTGCCAGTTTACTGTATATAGTATAATACAATTTGATGAGGGCAAATAAATGTATACACTATTTTTATGCAATATTTACTTAAAATGTTTCCAATATTTAAAAGGCAAAATTGCACATAAACCTGGCTGTTGATGGCTATTGAAAATAATACATGAGGAATTGACAAATTACTCTCTTGGTTCTGGCCTTAGGCTGCAATGCGTGCTTGATATATAGGCTATATCAAGAGTAATATATATTAATCTTGCTCTATAAGAGGACATAATCAATGGGTTCTTCAATATGTCCTCTATTAAATTGATGCAACCCTTCTGTGTTGATCTGAGCTGTGGCTTCTTTAGAGTTCATGCCAAACATTTAATCTCTTCCTCCTACACAGGATGGCAGAAATACAGGTTAATCTGAGCTCACCGGCTGCTGCAGACACAAGATTTGAGGCTCTGACTGGGCCAGCCAGGGATTCATGAGTCAACAACTGTGAATTACTTTAACAGGTGTGAATGTTTATATGTGTGTGACCTTCTCCAGAATATAGCCGTTTATGTGCAAGTTGTGATGTCTTGCCTAATATGTTAATGCATAATACCCGTTTCACATTTACCTTTACTCATTTTACATCTAAATCACTAATTTAAATGTCCTCTATTTTGATTTGCCAACAGGTGATCTAAAAGTACCTCTATTTTGCTTGTAATTGTGACTTTTTTTGGGACTTTTTTCTCAGAATTGCAAGATATAAACTTGCAATTGCGAGTTATAAAGTCAGAATTGTGGGATATAAACTCACGATTCTGACTTTTTTTTCTCACAATTGCAAGTTTATATCTCGCAATTCTGACTACTTTTCTCAGAATTGTGAGATATAAACTCCCAATTGTGAGTTATAAAGTCGAATTACAAAGAAAAAAAAGAGAAACTATTTGCATGTTATAAAGTCAGAATTGCAATTCTGAGAAGAGTGTTTATGTCTCACAACTCTGACTTTACTCAGAATTATTACTTTTTTTTCCCTCAGAATTCCGAGATATAAACTTGCAATTCTGAGAAAAAAAGGCAGAATTGTAAGATAAAGTCAATTAAGTAAATTTAAAAAGGCAATTATAATTTTTTTATTTTTTTATTCAGTGGCAGAAATGGAATTCCATATAGTATCACTATGCTTGTCTGTGTTTGTAACATTTCAGACGAGAGTTTGTGAGCAGTATGGAATGGAAGCAGAGTGAGTTCAGTCAAGTTGCGTCATTGTGCTGATATTCAGTACAACAGCACTCTTGCATTTTTGTGATTTTGCTTAAATGTGACCCTGGACCACAAAACCAGTCATAAGGGTCATTTTTTTTTAAATTGAGATGCATACATCATCTGAAAGCTGAATAAATACGCTTTCCATTGATGTATGGTTTGTTAGGATAGGACAATATTTGGCCGAGATACAACAATTTCAAAATCTGGAATCTGAGGCTGCAAAAAAAATCAAAATACTGAGAAAATCGCCTTTAAATTTGTCCAAATGAAGTTCTTAGCAATGCATATTGCTAATCAAAAATTAAGGTTTGATATATTTACGGTAGGAAATTTACTAAATATTTTCATGGAACATGATCTTTACTTAATATCCTAATGATTTTTGTCATAAAAGAAAAATCGATAATTTTGACCCATACAATGTTTTTTTTGGCTATTCCTACAAATACACTCCAGCGACTTAAGACTGGTCTTGTGGTCCAGGGTCACAAATATCACCTGACAAATATGTGTAGGACATTGTATTTTCATCTGTCTGTCAAACACTGCATATTTGCATGTAGACTTTCCTACACATTTTTTTTTAATTCTAAAAATGGATGTTCAGTGTTGGTGAGAATGTTGGAGAGAAGCCAAGCCATCCAGAAATTTCGGATGACAAGGGTGAGATGTGTTAGTAATGTAGCATGAAAGCAGTAGGGTAAATAAAGCTGTCTGTTATCTCTCTACCATGTGATGGGGCAGAAGCCAAAGGATTTAATAAGACTTACTCAAGAGGGAGCTGATGCCCGCAGGAGAATGCAAACGTCTTTCTGTCAACTGTGAATTACTTTAACAGGTGTGAATGTTTATATGTGTGTGACCTCCAGAATTTAGCCGTTTGTGTGCATCACAAAAGTCTTGCCTGATATGGTCATGCCTAATACCTTTTTCACATTTTTCTTTACTTATTTTACATCTAAATCACTCATTTAAATGTCCTCTATTTTGATTTGCCAACAGGTGATCTAAAAGTACTGATTGTTGCTTTTTTGTGACTTTTTTTCTCAGAATTGAAAGATATAAACTTGCAATTGCGAGTTATAAAGTCAGAATTGTCGGATATAAACTCACGATTCTGACTTTTTTTTCTCACATTTGTGAGTTTATATCTCTCAATTCTGACTTTTTCTCACAATTGCAAGTTTATGTCTCGCAATTCTGACTACTTTTGTCAGAATTGTGAGATATAAACTCCCAATTGTGATAACCAATGGCCTGATAACCCAAAGGTCACGGGTTATCTATCACGAGTCTCGGTACCAGCAGGGATTGTAGGTGGGGAGAGTGAATGTATAGCGCTCGCTTCCACCTTCAGTACCATAACTGAGGTGAGACACTTGAGCAAGTCTCCCCAGGTGCCGCAACAAAAATGGCTGCCCACTTCTCTGGTTGCGTGTTCACGGTGTGTGGGTGTTTGTTCACTACTCACTGCTGTGTGTACTTGGATGGGTTAAATGCAGAGCACAAATTCCAAGTATGGGACACCATACTCACACGCCACGTCACCTTCACTTTTATGACAGTATATACATTAAAATGTACAATATTGACATATTGACAGTATCTACAATGCAAACCATTTATGAATTAACAACTTGTACAATTTGATGTACAAATGTTTTCAAATTCTTATTTCACCTATAAACATTTAATTAATGTAATTGATTGATTCTAATGTATTTGTGATTTAATATTGAAATTGTAACATTTCATTCTGACTTCTGGTGTCAGTTCGTTTAAAGATTACTTAATAAAAAAAAAAAATCATGTAAAATATAAATGAATATTAAAAAGACCATCTATTTCACCACAAAACACCATAAAATGATTATCCATTTTATTATTGTGCTGTAATCCAAATTTTCAGATTCCATATGATTGCATTGTGTGAGGAACAGAACCAAATTAAAGTCTTTATTCAATGATATTCTTCTAGCAACTGTGAGAAATCCTGCACTTGTTAAAAATTACAAATTTGCCACAGTGAGCAGTGTTACAACAAAGCTTGTATGTCCATTTGGGAATGGGTTAATAGATATAAAAATATATCTATAAAACAGTAAAAACTATATCAACAATATAAATACAAATAAATATGCATACTTATATTTTAGATTCTGCCAGTATGGTCTCTATATCTTCTACCAAAATGTAAAAAATTATATTATGTATAAACAATGAGATCCGGCTGCAAGGCCATATAACAGGGTTCCCACACATTTTCATCAACAAATATCCATGACATTTTCAGTCATTTTTGGATGAGGCACTACATCAAGTGCTCTATAGAGACTGCACTCACAAAAGTGCAACTTCTTACCAATGAAATAATTCTGATCTAAAACAAAGAACAGAGATCTGAGCAAAGCTAGAAAAAGTTTTTAAAAAGTAACTTTTTTTCCAGGCCTGTAAATAACATTTAAAAAATCTCCTTATGCTTCCAGATTTTCCATGACTGCAGGAACCTTGTTTATTATCTAGACTATCTTCAGGAACTTTAAGTTTGATTTCTTCCAGGATTACAATGGTCCAATGCATAGGGAAAAAGTGGTCACTGAATGGCTGGATGAGTATGAAGCTTGTGTCGGAACGACAGTATGGGGGTCGTCCTTGAGAGCCCCAATCACCTCTGAGAGTATCAGAAAAGGCCAATGAAATTGGTGTACAGAATTTGCATGCGAGACCACGGCCATATACTGGTATATAAGGCCGTATATATCATGATATATGAGCCGCTGTGACGAAACCGACGCCCTTTGCGCCCTGGACGAGGGAGGGGAGCACGCGTGGCCGCTGGACTCCGCCCCTTACCTGGACCCCTCCTTTCTGAACACTGCCCATCCTTCACAATTCCCCGGCACAACGAGGACACCAGATCCCCTGTTTATTTTGGACAATATTTCCCCTCAGAACACTTTATTCCCGTTTTGGACATTTTGTTTTATTTTCTGTTACATAAAAGTCTCTCCGAGGCCTGGCGCCACACCCACTGTGTCTGTTGTTTGCTCCTCCTGCCACAACGGATAAGTGCAAGAAGGTTTACCTTGTATGCTTCAGTGGCTGCAAAAGAGTAAAATGTAAATTTTCAAGAGTAAATTTCCTCTAAAAGAACATTTACACAGCAACTCGTATCTTTTTAAAGATGCCGTTCCATCCGTGTTCTTCTGGATCTAGAGGATTTCTCTCGCGGCTCTCATATGCTCTCTCAAGGAAAAGATTCTAGTGAAGGATGCAGTAGAGCCTGTCCCCCACACCGAGATGAAGAAGGGTTTCTACTGCCCTTACTTCATTGTATCCAAGAAAGGATGAGTGATTAATGAGTGCCGAATCAGGCTCAAAAACATGCTCACATGTGTCAGACACCAGGATTGGTTCGCAGTGATTGACCTGAAGGGCGTTTACTTTTATTTCTCTATCCTTCCTCGGCACAGTCTGTTTCCTCGGTTGTCCTTCGAAGGATGGGCATATCAGTACAAGGTCCTCCCTCTCGGGCTGTCCCTGTCTCTCTTCACAAAGATTGCGGAGGCTGCCCTGGTTCCGCTAAGGGAACAGGGCATTCACATCCTCAACTACCTCGATGACTGGCTGATTCTAGCTCAGTCCTGGGAGTTGGATTGAGAACACAAGGACCAGGTCCGTTCTCACCTGTCCCGATTAAGACTTCGGGTAAACTGGGAGAAGAGCAAGCTCTCCCCTGTGCAGAGCATCTCTTTTCTTGGTGTGGAGTTGGACTCAGTCACCATGATAGCACATACCTCTCAAGACTGTGCTCAGTCAATGCTGAAATCCTTGAGTTCAAGCACAAGACAGCGGTTCCACTGAAATACTTTCGGAGGCTCCTGGGGCATATGGCATCCGCAGCTGCAGTTACACCGCTCGGTTTGATGCATATGAGACCACTAGAGCATTGGCTTCAGACTCGAGTCCCGAGATGGGCATGGTGCCGCGGCTATCACACCGATCTGTCACCGACTCTTCAGCCATTGGTCAGACCTTGTGTTTCTACGGTCAGGAGTTCCCTTAGGCCAAGTGTCCAGGGACCTGTTTCATAAAACAAGTTTACCAAATAAGCCAGTTTTATTTCAGTTAGTCTGACTTATTGTCAGCTGATTTGGTTCAAAATAAGTCAGACTAACTGAAATAACCCTGACTTATTTGGTAAACTTGTTTTATGAAACAGGCCCCAGGTGTGTTGTTGTCACAACAGACACCTCCAACACAGGCTCGGACTTTGTGTACAATAGGCATGCAGTTTCAGGCTACTGGACAGGACCTCACCTGCATTGGCACATCAACTGCCTGGAGTTGCTGGCCATGCTACTGACCCTGAGGAGGCTTTGGCCACTGATTGAGGGCAAGCACGTGTCAATCTGGACAGACAACACGGTGACAGTGGCATATATAAATCGCCAAGGCGGGATTCACTCTCGTCGCATGTCGCAACTCACCTGCCATCTCCTCCTTTGGAGTAAGCAGCGACTAAATTCACTGCTTGCTGTTCACATCCTGAGCAACCTCAATCACGCAACCAACGCACTTTCATGACAGGTCATGCTCCGTGGAGTCATGCACCCCAAGTGGTCCAGCTGATATGGAGTCAATTTGGTGAGGCTCAGGTAGACCTGTTTGCCTCCCAGGAATCCTCCCATTGCACCCTGTGGTACTCCCTGACCGAGGCTCCTCTTGACACAGATGCACTGGTCTATGCAAATATGCATTTCCCCAGTGAGCCTCATTGCACAGACCCTGTACAAGATCAGGGAGGACGAGGAACAAGTTTTGATGGCTGCCCCCTTTTGGCCCAACCAGACTTGGTTTTCAGAGCTCATGCTCATGGCGTTGGCCCCTCCCTGGCGAATTTGCCTGAGGATGGACCTCCTTTCTCCTAAATCCTCGGAGACCGTGCCTCATCCCCTCTTGGGATCTTTCTGTGGTCCTGCAAGGTCTGCAGAAAGATCCTTTAGAGCCTTTGCAATCAGTGGTGCGTAGCACCCTCTCTCTGAAGACGGCCCTCCTGATTGGCCTCACATCTGTCAAGAGGGTGGGGGATCTACAGGCCATCTCAGTTAGTCTCAGTTTGTGACTAGAGTTCGGGCCGGACTACTCTCACATTGTCTTGAGAGCCCCGGCCTGGATATGTGCCCAAAGTTCCCACTACTCCCTTCAGGGACCAAGTGGTGAACCTGCAAGCATTTCCTCCGGTGGAGGGAAACCCAGCCTTGTCTCTGTTGTGTCCAGTACACGCTTTGTGTATTTATTTGGACCGAACTCAGAGTTTCAGACAATCTGAATAGCTTTTTGTCTGCTTTGGGGGTCATCAGAAGGGGAAGGCTGTCTCCAAACAAAGAATTGCCCACTGGATTGTGGAAGCCATTTCTTGGGCATATTAGGCCGAAGGTGTGCCATGTCCACTGGGAGTGAGGGCTCACTCCACACGTGGCATTGCTGCCACTTCGACATTGGCACACATTGCTTCACTAGCAGACATATGTAGAGTCAAGTCAAGTCAAGTCACCTTTATTTATATAGCGCTTTTAACAATACAGATTGTGTCAAAGCAACTGTACAGCATTAAATAGTAATTAGTGTGTCATTAATGCAAAATGACAATAGTAAACACTCAATTTTCAGTTAAAGGTAGTTCAACATTGAATTCAGCGATGTCAGCAATTCCAGGCTGCAATTAAAGTCACATTGAGCAGAGGACTCGACTGGTTCCTGTGGTCTTGTCCCGGTGGCTGTCTAGGAGACAACGTCTTTACTGGGGATCTGTCTCTGGGGCTCATCTAGTTGTTCTGATCTCCGCTGACATTCAGGGCTGTAGAGGTCATCTCTAGGTGCTGATCTGGATACAGACTGGATTTGGTGGCTACGGTGACCTCAGAATAAGAAAGAAACAGACTAATATTAGCATAGATGCCATTCTTCTAACGATGTAGCAAGTACATCGGGTGTTATGGGAAGTGTTCCCGG
>NW_015537935.1:559338-559633 GCF_001515605.1 Sinocyclocheilus anshuiensis | reverse complement strand
TAATTAGAGCAGTCTCAGTACTATGATACGGTCTAAATCCTGACTGGAAATCCTCACAGATACCATTTTTCTCTAAGAAGGAATGTAATTGTGAGGATACTACCTTTTCTAGTATCTTGGACAGAAAAGGGAGTTTTGAGATCAGTCTGTAATTAACTAGTTCTTTGGGGTCAAGTTGATGTTTTTGATGAGAGGCTTAATAACAGCCAGTTTGAAGGTTTTGGGGACATATCCTAATGACAATGACGAATTAATAATAGTCAGAAGAGGATCTATGACTTCTGGAAGCACCTCT
>NW_015537935.1:551032-558959 GCF_001515605.1 Sinocyclocheilus anshuiensis | reverse complement strand
TAGAGTTCAGAATGTCTATGAATGCTGATCCCAATGCATCTTTTTCATTATCAACATGGATATTAAAATCACCAACAATTAAAACTTTATCTGCAGCCAGTACTAACTCAGATATAAAATCAGCAAATTCTCGAATAAAGTCTGTATGGTGCCCTGGTGGCCTGTATAAAGTAGCCAGTACAAACATCGCAGAGGATTTATTATTAACACTTGTTTTTCTGGATAATGTTATATGAAGCACAATTACTTCAAACGAGTTATATTTGAAGCCCGCCCTCTGAGAAATACTGAAAATATTGTTATAAATTGTAGCAACACCTCCCCCTTTACCTTTTGGACGTGGCTCATGTTTATAATAGTAATCTTGGGGGGAAGACTCGTTTAAAATAAAGTAATCATCAGGTTTTTTAGAGCTGTAGAGGAACACCTTCGCTAGATTCTATAATCTCTGAATGGAACGAGTTTTATCTCGAGTTTTTGGAAATATTGGGTAAGATCTCGACAAACTGGGTGGGTGAAGTGTTTGCGCTAGCGCCATCCGCCTCTCTGAAGTGATAATGTGAGCTCTTAGGTCTAGTCCAGTTCCTCAGGTATGGTGAACCCTAGACAACCTCTTTTTGTGTCACTTTAGCACCTTTACAGTAGATGAGTTCGGCGGAGGAACTCATCACCAAACTTATTACTTGTGGAGCTGCCCCTTCCAGGTGAGCCTTTGTATTGCGAATGGTGCTCTGTATGTAGTGGTTGCCCTTTTGGTCACCCCATACGATGTATGCCACTGTTCAGTTCCCCAGTCGGTGAACCCAGTGTCTTCCACTTGACAGAGCTAGTTCTGTCTCTGGTCACTGTGGGTTAGTTAGTCTCCCCCCTTCGGTGGAGCCTGCCACAGAGACCTCCCTATGTAGCACTCCCCTCTGGGGAGGCCTTAAGTGTATTTCCACATGTTACCTCCCCTTCAGGTAGGATGTGGTCTCTGTAGCGTTCTTGTCCCTTTAGGAAGGAGAACGCTTCCCAACGTTATCAACCAGGTGTTTGCAAGCCGTATATTTTTCAAGCTTAGGCTTACTGCCTCTTACAAATCAGAAGAGGCCCCACAGCTGCAATGACCTCTTGTGGTGAGTAGTGCTCCATGATGGAGACCTGAGGTTATCTACCCTGGACGTTGGAAGGTTAAGAGTGAGTGTTGTTGCACTTGCTGTTGGCACGCTCAAGCCTGTTCGCATTTGCACCACATCATCTCGTGACACAGTGCAGTAGTTGTGGTGTTTAATATAGGGACCCCCATACTGTCGTTCCAACACACGTAAGAGTGAATGACAGAAAGGGAAAGTCTCAGTTACGTATGGTAACCCTTGTTCCCTGATGTAAGGAATGGAGAAGTGTGTCTTGCTGGCCACAACTCTGTGCTGACCGCTGATGTGGCTGAAATGCTACCTAGGCTCCTCAGAACAAAACTGAATTTCACACGGCTGGTCTTATATACCAGTATATATGGGCGTGGCCTCACATGCAAATTCTGCACGCCGATTTCACTGGCCTTTTCTGATACCCTCAGATGTGATTGGGGCTCTCAAGGACGACCCCCATACTGTCGTTCCGACATACGTCTCCATTCCCTCCATCAGGGAACCAGGGTTACCATACGTAACCGAGACATTTTTCTTTAATTTGTTGCCAATCTGTGTGTGGTATACAAACTATATGTATGTGGTCACACATACATCAGATAACATTTTTTTCATCGACTCAAGCTCAGTCTGTTGTGGCCAACTGTGTTTTGTGCTCTACATTATGACAACTGGCAGGTCCTGCCACTTAATTTCCTGCAGCATACGGACTATAAGGCCCATCCTCAACACCTACTGTACCCAGCTCCAGGCTCCAGTCTTTTCTGGAAACTCCTTTATTGCCGGACAACCAGCATCTGCCACCCAACCCCTCGAGGGCTTCCAAAATACTGTTTGTTTTCAACCTCCAGAAATTCTCTCACATTACTCTTCTCAAGTCTCATCACTGGCTGCCAGTATCTGCAAGAATTCAATTTTAAACACCATTTCTGGCTCACACTACTGCCAATGCTACCCCTGCCCCCATTACCTTCATGCCTTCATCGAGCTGTGTGTCTCTCCACATGAAGGGTTCCTGCCTGTTCAGTTCCAGAAAATCTTCAACCTTGTTTTGACTTTCACAGTATTAATAGAGAACTTGTACATTACATCTATTAACTTTTACGTTCCCACAGTATAAAAATGCTGTATATAATTTTTACTTTGGAAATTTGTTAAAAAAATAACCTCCAGTAATTTGACAAAAGTTTTTTTTTCTCTTCAGTAATTCTGCTTGAGTGTTTTGTGTTTGTTTGAAAAAAAGGGGTTTAAAAGACAATTAATATTTAGTAACATCAATTTGACTGCACTGACACTCAGATGAGAACAAATCTTGATATGAATTGAGATGGATGATTGTCTGCTTTATAGCTGAATTGAATTTGTTAATTGATGAACTTTGACAAAGTTATTAAACACAATTGAGCTTAATATTGACACTATTGTCTTCTGTAGAGCTGCTTTATAGTTGAATTGAGTTTTGCAACTTTGCAACAATGAGTACGTTTACATGGACAACAATACTCAGATTTTAATACGATTAAGACAATACTCTGATTAAGAATCTACCATGTAAACAGAGATTTTTGATTACCTTAATCTGGCTAAAGTCATAATCGAAGTAAACAGAAATCGAATTAAGACATGTGGAGTATTGTGGAGTCCTTTAAGTCGCATTACTGAAGTGCAGAATAGACATGTAAACACCTTAATCAAATTATTACCGTAGTGTAGGACTATTCGCCGCGCTATGTACTATAACATGTAAAACGGGAACATGAAAGGAATATTCTAAAAGCAATTCATGTAAACACCATAATCATAATATTGGCTTATTTAGAATAAGGTAAATAATTAGATTACTGATGTCCATGTAAACGTAGTAATTGACAATTTTGATTTTGATTCAGTTGAGCTGAATAATGACACTATTGTCTTCTATAGAGCTGCTTTACAGCTTAAATTGAATTTGTTTTTATTACTGCAAAGATTCTGTATTGTATGAAATGCTATATAAATAAATGCAACTCGACTTGACTTGTTTAGAAGGACATACAATTCTGCCTCCAGCGCTGATAAATAACTCTATGTTGTACTATTCAAGGGGGGGGCTTCAAACATCTTCATGGAAGCACTAGTCAAAGGATGAGAGAATGGGAAAATTATATACCACAGAGCAAGCTTATGTAGAAAAATGTGTACAAATGCTGTGCTGTAACTTTATACAAACATTCAGCGCTGAACTGATTCATGTTCCTTTGACCATTGCTGACTTGTGCCTCCTACAAGCTCTGAAAACAAATGGCCCTCCTGTAAACAGGCTGTTTGTAGAAACGGTCAGCTAAGCCCGAACACAAGATGTCCTGGGGGTGTCAGGGAGCAAGGGATGTTGATAGGTCATGAGAAAGAGAGAGAGTGATTTCAACACAAGACAGAGTGCAGTTGAAGCTCTGTTGAAGTGAAATGAAAAACATTTCCCTCCTCCGTCCTCACATTCACCATCTGATCTTTACGGACACTGGATTGTTTTATTTATAAAAAAATTGTTCTCAGTCTGTTATGCTCAGCATGGGCACTTTTATTTGATGAAAAAATGAAGTAAAATAATAATATAGTGAAAAAAAATATATAAATTTTTTCTATTTGAATATATTTTAAAAATTAATTTTATAATTTTATAATTAATTTTATAATTTTATTTTATAATAAATGTTATAAATTAGAATTTTCAGCATCATTACTCCAGTCTTCAGTGTCACATGATCCTTCAGAAGTCATTCGAAATATTCTGATTTGGTCCTCAAGAATTTTTATTTAATTATTTATTTATTTTTATTTATTTATTTATTTGAATCAATGTTCAATACAGGCTTGCTGCTTAATATTTATGTGGACACCATGACAAAGTTTGCATCACGTAAGAAATAAATGTTACAAAGTTATTCATCAAATAATCCTGAAAAGTAAGAATACTGAAAGTAAATACAGTGTTACAGTTTTCACAAAAAATATTAAGAAAAATTTTAAGATTAAAAGATTTCAAACGTTGATAATTAAGCACCAAATCAGCAAATTAGAATAATTTCTGGAGGATCATGTAATACTAAAGTAATGACTGAGTAATGACTGCTGAAAATTCAGCTTTGTAAAATTACATTTTAAAATATAATCAAAATAGAAAACATTTCTTTTAAATTGTAATAACATTTCACAATATTACTGTTTTCACTGTATTTTGGATTTAACATAAATGCAGCTTTGGTGAACATAAGCATTTTTTTCCCCAAAAACACAAACTTTTTCTTTTGACTGACAGCGTATGTAGACTTCAGAATAGTTCTACGCGTGTCACTGTAAAAAGAAAGTGATTTTCAGTAAAACATTATGCACTGTTTACAATTACGACCAGTGTTACTCTCCTTTTGATTGAAATGTTCCAGTTCGCAGCTTTTCCTGAAGTATCAGGGTCTCAGGCTGCCAAGTAACATCAACCCAAATGATGTGAACACTGCGCTCATTATGTAGCCCTGCTGCCCTGCTGTTTTTCACCAGCACTACAGTGGACAGATGGTCACAAACACTGGCCAGCTATTTCCTGGTCACCTGAGCAGCGAGGAGCGGCTCACTTTGAGCTGGCTTCCTGCCTGCCTCCGTGGGTCCTGGGAAGGGTCAGCATGAGCCAGCATGTGAAAGGAGTCATACTGCCATATTTGTTATTCCAGCAAAGTCTTCTGGTTGAGAATAGGCCACCAACATCTTTTTGTGAATGAGGAACATAGGTTTACAAGGTCTAATCAGATCTCAACATAGTGTTAGAGTTACGTTCTACTTCACTGCCTTGAAATGGCCACCAAAGCCTGGAGATATTAAGCGACGGATTCCTAGCAACCGAACGCAACAACAAAGATGTTCATGAGTGATTAAGGAATGAACCGTTCTGGTTGATGTTTAAAGCATTGCACTGTTCATTTGATCCTGAAGGATAAACAACAATGTTGGAAAACAACCAGAGCCTTCATTCATCGAGAAACAAGGCAGTTTTCAAAGCAGATGTTCCTGTTTTACAGGAGTCTCCAGGAGATAAGGTTTGAATTATGAAGGGAAATATTTATCCAGGCAGAGGAATATTACTCTTCCCCGTCACTCGGCCACACATTTGCACAGGCAAGACACAATATCAAGGGGAAGTGGAGGAGTTAACCTCATTTGTTGCCAGGGCTGATAAAACTAACCCAAGATCAGCCAGTCAGATATACAATAACAAATATGTGTCTCTGACTGCTTATATACACTACTGGTTGAATATTTTGGAATAATTAAGATTTTTAAAATGTTTTTGAAAGAAGTCTCTTATGCTTACCAAGGCTGCATTTATTTGATCAAAAATATAGTAAACAGTAATATTATGAAATATTATTAACATTTAAAATAATTGTTTTTATTTGAATATATGTTAAAATGTAATTTATTCCTGTGATGCAAAGCTGGATTTTTAGTATCATTGCTCCAGTCGTCATTGTCACATGATATACACATAAGAAATACACATAAGAAAATAATGCTTTTATTCAGCAAGGGTTTATTAAATTGATCAAAACTGTCTGTAAAGACAATTATAATGTTACAAAAAAAATTATATTTCAAATAAACACTGTTTGCTATATTTATCAAATAATTCTGAAAAAAGGTTTTCACACACAAAAAAAGAACCATTATTTATAATTGAGCACCATATAAATATAATAATTGTGAATTTGGAGGAGACCGGAATGACTAGTCTTAATAACTAGAAGGGTTTGAGTCAAAAGACTAATTACTCAAATGCTCATTTGGTGAGTTGATATTGGTTTTAGACATCCAGTTCAAAACCGTCTTAGATTAATATAATATTTATAAACTCTGTCCTCCACAACAAAGTTCCACTGTTATATTTTTGTGATAGCTTTGTTGTTAGGACAAGGGTACCGTATGTGTCACATTTTTTAATTTGTGTTTTAAATTTATGCACTTATTAACTGCAATATTTGTCAATAAGTGTTTGATATTTTTGTATGTTAACTTCTAATCACATTTCTGTATATTACATTTTTGCAGATTCATTAATTGTTTTGTTTTTCATAATTGTATTACCATATAATATGCCATGTAATGGCATACATAACAAAATGTGTGCAATGACAGTAGAATTGTTCAAGGACTAACTTTTAAAACCCACCCTGAGAAATATCACTTGAGTAAAACGTGACAACTAGCCCCAGTCTTCCCTATAATGTATTGCATTATAATCTTTGCAAGAACATTGCAACATCATGCTTTTTAGTCATTTTTGAGATTTCTCAAGTCATTCAGTTTTAAATCATGCCATTTGATTGCTTTTTATTATTACCCCACTGTCATGGCTAATTCACTTCTGTATCATGATATGCATAACTTCAGCTCTTATCAATTGAATAATAATCTTTCGGTGAATAAATCTTATCAGCTGTGAAATTTGGCACTGAACGTCTGTTGGCTGATGACATATGAAGATAAAATGCCTCAAAACTCTAATTCTCTTATGTCAGAATGTCAACTGTGATGCTTGAAGTTTTAGCTTTCAGTCTAAATAAAGCAGAAATGAAATGTCACGACTATATTTGACGTTAATGAAATATCCCATTATCCGGGGCCTCCAAGATGAATTTAAAAAATCATTAAGAGATACATTAACACAGATCAAGCTACTCAGCTTACCAGAGGAAAAACACATTTTATCCACCCAGCCGTGAGATTAATGGGTTTATAAACATGATTAATGAGCGTTATTTGTGTTGACAGCCCTTGAGTGACATGTTACAGGTGTGATGTAGCTCACAACAGCTTCCTCTTAAAAGAGACTATACAGCTGTCTCCTTCATACCAAACTACCTTCTCCATCAGCGGCAGAACGTCATGACTGGGAGGCAAAGCCTTTGAGCGTGATGATAAACATTTTCCAGGCTTACAAGGAAAGTTTTTGTTCACTTCCAAATCATAGAGTGCTCATGGTCCTTAACATTCCCAACGGACCGGCCAAACTGAAGAAATAGTTAAGCTGTCATCCAGCAATCAGACACAGCAGCCCACCAGACATCCAGAGAGCAGTTGGCAGGATCCATGAAAAAAAAAATAATTCCAAGGGATGAAAAACAACTGGAATCAGGATTCATGTAACAAGAATTTAGACGAGCTGACAGAACATGTCAGTAGTTTAAACTTCATATCTCAAATTCCTTGATCCTTACTTCTTAATTTATTCCTGTCTTTATTTGATCTTTATTAAAAAGAGTTAAATGGGTGTTTCTTCAACTATGGATACTTTTGGCCCTGCGGACGTTTAGAAAATAAACTTTCCTAAAACACACTTCTCACACTCTCACTAGTTTATTTCATTTGTCTGTTATGTCAAACAGCTCACAGGAGAATTCGGCCATTTTTGTATATGTATATATATATATATATATATATTTTTTTTTACTTCTTTATGAACCACCATAAAGAAATCTAATAATCTTAATTCATGTGTTTTGCTTGATGAACAGTTTGTAGTTGAAATCTAATTTTAAACATGTTGGAAGACAGTGTCTGTCTCTGTCTTTCTGTCTTTATAAGGCTAATTTTATAGATAAAATGTTTATGAATCCCCAACTCCCAAATAATAATCCTAAAATACTATTTTTATTTATTATTATTATTATTATTATTATTTTTTTTTTATTACAATTTTCATTACACGTCTCACATTTAATCTTAAGCATGATTTCCACTGACACTGTTGTCTGCTTGATAACCAAGTTTTGAAA
>NW_015537935.1:536196-550133 GCF_001515605.1 Sinocyclocheilus anshuiensis | reverse complement strand
CTGCTTGATAACCAAGTTTTGAAAAGAAAGATTACTGGTGGCAAAATTGTTAGTTGTGGTAGAAAAATTTATTTTTTACACAAATGTCTGTAGTAGTATGTTTGTAGTAGTATTAGTATTTTTTGCAGTTTTATATTTTAAGACTGAAAGTCTAGGACTGGGGCAAAGCTAAAACAATAAAAACACACGTAAAAGGCAAAAATAAATTCAGGAGAGCAAAAATAAATTCAGAAGGCATATAAATTCAAATAAATTCAGTTTTAATCTATTCTTCATGAGATTTTTTTCTAACCCTCTATGATATATATAATGAAAAGACAAAATGGGCTAATAGAAACTTTTTTTGTTATTAAAGTAGAAAGGAAAAATAATATTGAGTTACTTCTTGATTTGAAACAATATTAAAGCAAAACACCTCTATGTGAAGCTTTCAAGTTATTTATATGATGATCTCATACCGTTTTTTTCTCCCTTTTCATCAAAGTGTTGTACTGTATTTTATATGAATGTGATCATTGTCATGTTAATTATAATCTGACAGTTTTTTAACCCTCTATGGTATAGTGTTGCCTCCAGGCAGCATATCCTATTTTAGTTGTTTTTTTTCCTAAAACAATGAGAGACCCATTTCATTGATAAATGCTATCTCGGAAGGAGAACTCATACTAATCAATTAAAATGCAAAAAAAGTGGTCACATGACCCACAGGGGTCCATTTTGCCCAAGTCACATGACTCCATAATTTGTCCGATGAAAAGTGCATTTATCATCAATTTTTGTCTATATAATTGCCTACAAAAATCTGAGTCACCTTCATTGGTAAGTAAAGAAGTATTTTCAACAACTTTACATAATATATCATCAAATGTATCATAGGACATTACAAAAAACTGTATATTGCCTCTAGGCAACATTGTACTGTCATGGAATCACATAAAACCATACCAGCATACTAGGTTAGAATACAAGTATATGATATTGGTAAGGAAAAGAGTTAGAATCATCTAAATGTATTTGCATTTTTTGCATGATTTTGTAATGCATTTATAAGAATAGTAATTCACATCTGTGCATATTATGATTTTTCTGTTGAGAGGAACTGCTTCCTCAACTTTCACAAGCAGTGAGGTGCCATGTGCTTGTGAACATGCAAGTCCTTGTGTATTTATGTGCATGCTTGTTAGAATAAAGTGCATATTAGGACAAGGTTATAGTGATTTTTGTATGTTTTACCTTGAAACAACACTGATTGTAATGTTTTGATATGATAACTTGATATGATGATTTGGTTATACTTGTGATCCACAATGGTAAAATGTTGCCTGAGAGCAACAGCTGGATATGAAATTTTACTTTTTATTAAATATGAGATGTGTAATACACAGTGTTGGGGGTAACGCATTACAAGTAACGCAAGTCACGTAATCAGATTACTTTTTTTCACGTAACTAGTAAAGTAATGCATTACTTTTTAATTTAGAAGGAAATATCTGAGTTACTTTTTCAAATAAGTAATGCTAGTTACTTTGTTTCCCTTGTATTGACTGACAGCTCTCGTGTTGCCATGATGAGAGAAATCGGGAGTAAGTGCAGTGGCGTTGTGTGTTTCTGTAGTTCTAGACTAAATATGAACATTATTTACTCATCTCACTGCACAAAAACAGATTCAGTATTCCTCGAAATGAATAAAAACAGTCAAATGCAAACTCAGAATATTACATAAACCTGCAATAAGTAGATATGTTAAATAAGACAAATATCATTTATGTATTTAATCCCATTTTATTAACCAATGTCTTTGCTACTGACCTTCGATTATCTAATTCAGCCATACTAATAAGCAAAAATGATACATTTGTGTTTCATTTGTGTTATTGCTGAATAGTGTTGAACTCTTCTCCTGCGTCATATTCTTCATGCAGTTTGTTTGAGCGGCGCCCTCTACTGTACAGACGTGAATTTACATTTTCTTCAGCCTGAGGCGTATTCATTTCACTTTTGTTGTAAAAAGGGCTTTTACATTTGTAAAATAACTTTTTTTATATTAAAAACAAACAAGCAAGTCCTGCCCAGATTTAAAAAGTAACTCAAAAGTAACATAACGCATTACTTTCCATAAAAAGTAACTAACGTCATTAGTTACTTTTTCAGGTAGTAACGCAATATTGTAATGCATTACTTTTAAAAGTAACTTTCCCCAACACTGGTAATACATTAAAAACTAGATAAATCTGTCTGGTCAAGTGTCTGGTTAAAGAAAGGGATGTTTTCAATCATTTCTTTTTTCAGCATTAAAATGTCAAATGTTTCGATTTGTCCGTTGTGGTACAATGTTGCCTTGAGGCAACAAACTTTTAATAAATAAATTAATAAAAATATTATGAAAATGTTTATTGGTATTGTTATACTGTCCAATTTTAAGCAGGAAAAACATCACAAATATTTTTTTTCCACATTTATTTCATATTGCGCACCATAAACAAAATGTTAAAATTAAAACACTCAAACAGTAAACGATGTTAGCATTTTTGCATATGATTTTTGTCCAGAAAGATCGAGAACCTGTTTCGCTCAGGGCAGTCAGATCGCAAGAGTTCTCTGTCTTGCTCAAGGGCACGATGCTGATAGAACAGGACTGTAATCTCAGTAACTCTCTGGTTCATGGATCACTTACGACAGAACAGGCAACCTTTGTGTAAATGGCCCAGTTCCTATAGCATCAGACTGCCACAAGACCCGCAAATTAGTCAGCCAAGAGGGAAACATTTCAATCCACCAGCATTCCTCTGTGCTCTCCTGTCTAGGCTGTAACCTCACCTGTGCTGAGAGACTGATCAGACGATGCTTGAATCCTTGGCCACCTGGATGTAAAAAGAGCTATTGGTAAGTTTCAAAACCCCAAAGCCAAATGATGGAAATGCTTATTTTTCTCAGCAATAATTTGCTTTAATGTAATGAACAGCTGCTTCAAAACTGCAGCCTACAAAGCTAATCATTTAAAGTAGTTAAACTACAGTCATTGAAGCTAAGGCAGCAAGATCAATTAAGTGTAATTAAGTATAAAAAGTATGTAATAAAGTTTAAATGATTTATCTAGCAAAAAAACAAAAACAAAAATTTGAATTGATAATAAATGTAATGTAAATACAACAACACTTTACTACTTTAAATAAAATAAATAAATAAATAAATCTGAATGAACAAATTATTTTAAAAATGAATCTGACTTCACAACATTGTACATTGTGTTTCATTATTTTCATTTTATTTATATATATATATATATATATATATATATACATCGAATGTTACTTGTTTGGGGGACACATATTTTGATGAAGCAATATTTTGAAAACATCTGAGCAACTGTCACACTATTAAAATGTGATCAGTAGTATGTAGCCTATTGTCAACACTAGTAATAAAATGACATATAGAGCCAAAGAAATACTAATTAATTTCATACATATTATTACAGGGACAGTCTCCTGATGTAACCCAAGGTTAAGTGCCTTACTCAAGGGCACAATGGTGATATTTCATGAATAAACCCTTCTGGGATTTGAACCTACGACCTTTCAATTACTGGCCCAGATCTTTAACCGCTAAGCTCCACAACCCACCCAAAGACTATTTAATGTAGTTACCCACCCAGAACCATTTTATTGGCCTTATGACTGAAAATCTTTGCGGTAATGTTTCGTTGGTTCGCTGTGAATGATATATAAAATGAGACATTTCCAGTGTAAACATACAGAACAGAAACAGGTGTAGGCTTCACTAATGCTCAATGACTATGAGGTCACAGAAAAACCCACAATTCCATCCAAACGCATCCCACCTCACAAACTCCACCCAGAACCGTCCACTCCACCCAGCCCATAAACACCAAAGCTAACTGGGACTCTCATCTGAACTTTACTGCCGGTTTGCTATTTTGCTACAAAATCTGAAAAAGCGGTCAGGATGAATCATAATTTGCAGGAAACCAGATTTCTTCCGATGTTTTGAAGTGTGTCTGAATTGTGCTTGGCGCTGCAAAACTCTGTGGTAGGACGTTGCCAGGCCATTGCTGTCTGGTTGCTAGGGTGTTCTGAGTAGTTAGGTGGTTGCTTACTTGTCCAAGTCAAAAAGTTCACCCCTATGTCTTTATGATATACTGGTCTCCAGATTTGACTTAAGTGCCTCTTTCAGTAAAAGTCCATGTAATTTTTCCCCACCTGTTCCTTATATTTTTACCAGATGGAGATTTTAAGTCCGCTCATAAAAATGCTAGAACACCTCTTCTCAGCAAGCCGCATTATGTGAGGTATCATTCATGTCATAAACACAACCGTGTGGGACAGTACGAGCCAAAATGTAATTTTATGGTCAGCGATTTGAACAAACCTCTGAGCTTAAGTATGAGCAATAGTGAATATCTTAAACATCTGGAATATAATGTTATTTTCATCATTTTGATGACCAAAATAAATAAACAATCAGATAATTTACACTGATATCTTAGTATTTGGAATCTGAATGCCTAGCATGAACAACTTTAGGTGGCAAACTGCATGACGATATCCCAAACACAGCAAAGATCACAAACCAGGTTTAATCCGTACATTAAGAGTTGGATGTGTGTGAACGAGGAACTGCTGTGCCCTGTGACGCAAAGCTAGCGTGCACGTCTGTGTGATCAGCCTAGTGGCACATGTGTTTTGGCAGCATTTTAATGTAGTACTAGTATGAGCCAGATGGTGGTGTTCTCTGCAACGGTTCCATAAATCAAACCCTGATCATCTTCATCCCATCCCTTCTTATTCATTAAAAAAGCTGGGAATAATAAGTCCCAGAGAAACGGAGAGAATGTGATGAAGCCGTACTTAATGATGTATCCATCCTGTTGCAGTGGTGACTAGTGTGAGCTCTTGTAAACTCTGTTCCTCTTTAGACATCTCCACACACACACACACACACACACACACACACACACACACACACACACACACACACACACACACACACACACACACACACACACACACACACACACACACACACACACACACACACACACACACACACACACACACACACACACACACACACACACACACACACACACACACACACACACACACACACACACACACACACACACACACACACACACACACACACACACACACACACACACACACACACACACACACACACACACACACACACACACACACACACACACACACACACACACACACACACACACACACACACACACACATGAAATAACCAGAATAAACAAGCATTTAAATGTTCAATACGAGTTACATACGATGCTAGTTTGCCATGAATGTAAATAACATTACTCTGGGACAATATAGGAAATATTTGAAAGCTTGTACAAGCTTTGTCTTAGAAAAAAAACAAAAAAATCAGGCAAACGGAGACTTCCATTTGTGACTGATGAAGAGAATTAAACAAAAATTCTAAACATGTTGAAGAAACAACGTATACAAATATTTTTTGTTTTATTAAAATGTTATCTGATTGATTGATTATATACTTGATATATTTAGATATATAGATGTATTTACAATTTGTGATATTATTATATGATAACAAAACTTGTTTGGCTGATTAACGTCAGTAAATGTAAATGTAAAACAGCAAATATCATAATCACAGGTCAAAAAAAAAAAAAGTCAATTTAAAAGCATTAATGGAGTAAATTGTGGATTGTGTCACAGACAGCCTGACATGGAGGAGAATTCTGAATGTGTGGGTGTCTCCACAGACAAAAGGCAAGGATGTGTGTGTGTGTGTGAAACTCTATTTGTGCAGCTCAGAGCACACCTGGCAAAATGTGTTCCTAATAATGAAATGAATTTAGCCTCATAAGCTCCATATGCAGATGCACAGTTATGTGGTGGTAGATTTTAAGTCATAAATTGGCTTAGCTGGAAGCCTGGTACACACAATAAACCACTATCGACATCACCAGCACACACACAATGAGCATGTGTATGCAAGTGTGGGCATTTCTGTGTTGTATATATATATATTAATTGTATTTTTGTTCTGTGTAAAATATGTAAAATTCCAATAAGAAATAAAGCTGATTTTTAAAAGGATTTTAAAAGAAGTAATTAAGAATAAACAATTAAAAAGAACAATTAATTTGGCTCTTATTTAATCTGAGTCACACCTTATTTTGTTTAATGTCTTTTTAGTCTTAAAGTTTGGACTTGCTCTCTTGGTTGGACACTCTCTCTCTCTCACACACACACACACACACACACACACACACACACACACACACACACACACACACAGACAGCCGCTGTCTATTGAACAATACTGTGTCCAGCTTGAGTCTTTCTCTCTGTTGATGAAAACACTCCAATCCCGTGCTGATGAGATACTTAATTAGCTTTCTTCTCGCTCACATCTGTATTTGAGGACTTTGAACAGATGAATAAAACAAAAAAAGAAAATGCTGGTAAACAATTTTGCTGGCACACATGCAAATCAAACAGTGAAATTCGTTCATTAAGATAACATCTTCTCTTTAAAAGGCATTGGGACACATTTATTGAACAATTTTGAGTGAATGTGTCTCTTTTTGGTGTGATAACTTTGTTCAACACATCCATCTATTTTCACGCTTGTAATCTGCATTTTGAGAGTATATCATATTTTAGATGAGATAATCAAAATATTTATGACAACAATTAGAATGGCACAAAGACACCATATGAGGCCATTAGTTCCACTGATAAAAAGAGGGCAGTCAATTTCTCATATTTCTTGGATTCAAGCTGGGATATTAATGTAGTGTTGCACTGATCATTTCCGCTGAAATTAATCTGAGAGAACTCGACAAAGGATATTAATAGTGAAACCACACTAAAGACTTATCTAATATATATTATTTAAACAGCATGAAACAGCAAAAATGTAAAAGGTAACATATTATATATGTTTCTGACATTTCTGAAAAATACTGTCTTGAAAACAGTTAAAAAATCTTACTTCATTATACGATTGACTTATGTTTGAATGTATGTCGGTGTAATTTTGTCTTCTACAGCTGTAGCAAAAATATGATGGTTGTGGAATTACATTTTGGGAAGAGAATTCACAAAAATATTAATTTAACACAATATTGATCATACAAAACTACTGCCAGAGAAAACAAGCATTTGTGTAATTAAACATTTTGCTCAAAACTTTATGTATAAACCTTGTGTCAAACTCTCCATGCAACAACTAGCCATAGTCTCTCCTAGAAGTAAATATATATTAATATAAAATATGAAGTTGAGGTCATTCTGTTAAGTTTTCAGCTTTACATTTGACAACATTTTTTTTTTTTTTTGCCTTGACTATTTACACATGCACACAGTTGTGTAGGCCTACATGCAGTGTACAGGCAGCTTGAAGTCCTAATACAGTCCAATCCAAATCAACACCTGAGACCCCGTGAACGCAATGGAATGACCGTAATGTTTCAGTACGTTTAGCCTCTGTAATGATAACCCCCCTGAATTCTGTGAGAATTAACAGTAGCTTTTCTTCTGCCCGCTGATGAATATTCGCAGGTGATGAAACGCCAGTCAAAGCACAAAGGGGACCGGGGATGTTCAAAGGAGGGTCTGTCGATGAGTATCTCTATGTCGGCTCTAATAATCACCATCTCACATGCTGTGCATCTGTAATCCTGCTAATTAAAACTCACTGACAGTTCATTGTTGTTGACCACTGGAGCTTTGGACATTTCGACTGATTTAAACACGTTGATGCTGCAGTCATTCACAACAAGGCCAGTTCTGAACAAATCCACATATATCTGTATACATACTTTTATAATCGATAGTGCACTGTTCTAAACAGGCGAACTGAATTAACTTGAAGTGCCACTGCCAAAAGTGTTGCTATCCAGACACAATAGTCTATGCAGTGGCAAACTCTGGCTGAGGAATATGCACACGGCAGACTATTCCCGCTGGCCAATCAGATGGAGCTACCGAGAGATGAAACCAGCGCTTTACCTCGAGCCCGCCCGAGGCGAGTCATTAGGGGGAAGGAATTTGATGCCCCGTACCAGTGCTCGGAGCTCTCAGATACAGAAAAGTTAAAGCTCATCACTTTTCTCCACCCAAAATCACCGTGTCCTTGAATGTAGAAGACCCGTGGAGGAACGGGAAAATGTGTGTGTGGATGGGGGAGGGCTTCAGCCTTTAGGTGTCACTCTGCTTTCAAGAATGATTCAGTGAATACACATTCAAACAAAATTATGTCTTGTGCAGGACCCCTGTGCTCATCTACAACCCAAATTTATTATGACGCATCTGAACGTCCCGTCTAAATGGGGCGACAGCCATTGGATACCTGCAGTTCTTAAAAAGCTCCATTTGTGGGGATTGGTGTTTGTGTATAGATACATCCCTATTGCGATGGGGTAAAAGTTTTTACACTTTTAAGCGTGCCAGCGTTCGTGGGTGCCCTGGCTGATGGATGAAAAACCCACGAGTGTTCGAAATGATAACAAATGCAGCCGAGGGAAGACCTACCCTTACAAGAAAAACAAAAGGAAACAAAAGACGAAGAAAAAGCACCCAATGACCTCAACAGAGCGTTTCAAACACTGTGTCATGTGTATGTATGGTCTTAAAGACTTCCAGATGTGTTGTGTTCTGGACACATGCATATTTCTGCTGCAGGAAATGAATGTGGTTTTGTTTGAATGGCTTCTTTTCAGAAAAGATATTTGTGGATGGCTAGATTTAAAAGAACATTTTTCCATGCATGACTTTACTGCTTTGGAATTAAGTTAGATAGCATCAGTACCGTCACATCATATTTCTGTCGCAAAAATCAGGAAACCAGCAGGAGATGGTAAAAACTCAATCTTATGACAAACTGTTTTATGAAGCAGCGATTGCAAGAATTAATACGATGTGAGTTGTGCAGAAACATAATTTTTTTTAAGAAATCAGTTAACAAATAGTAAACAAATCATATAAAAAACATGCGAATCAGATTCAAATGTATGGATCAAATTCATACGAATTTGCCACCATTTCTTCAAAGTGTAAACTAATTACGAATTGTCATGAGAGTGGGTTAAATGGTAACTACAATTAAAGCAAAAAGAAAAAAAGGTTGAACTATATGTGTGCCGTATATTTAAAGGTTTGGATCACTCTGAATGCCGAATTCGAATATTTTAGACAACAAACTCACATCAAAATTTAAATGTTAAATTGTTCCTTGGTTTGTTTTAAATAGGAGAGATCATGTTTCATAGGATGGGAGCAGCGTTCATGGAAATGTTCCTTCAACAATATATAAGAACAGCGCACATCTTCTGCAATAAAGTGTCAGGTTCTGTCTCAGGAGACGTGCTGTCATTAGATATTCCTGGTATGTTTCTAAGAAAAGCAAATGCAGATTGACTCAGTGGAACGCAATACTGCCGTTGTTTTTTTGTCACAGTGATAATCAGATTTATATGATTAGGTGAGATCGTATAAACCACATATTATTTTATTTTTTTTACTTCAAAGCTGCAGGATTGTGGAACAGCTTTGAAACATAGTCTTTTTCTTGTTGTTGTTTTTTGTTTTTTTTGGCTCGTTCACAGAAAAGGAAAACAAGAACCGACGAATGTGCAGCATCTGTATCCATGTGGCTGGGATTTCCATGCCTGAAAAAGATCATTAACATTGTGTCCCACCTCCCTCTCGGATTCTGCCAGGGCAATTTCCAAAAACAAAAGCATGTAGGTGAGTTCAAGGCAAAACTGTGTGTGTGTGTGTGTGCTTGAGCGAAAGAGCCAGAAGAGCAGCCTGGGATAAAATAATGGGTGGGGAGTGAATGAGTGTGTGTGTGTGTTAAAATGAAGACAGGGGGGCCATGTTCCTGCTTTTCTCTGACCTAGTTTACAAGTTTGGAAGTGTGTGTGTGGATAGGCAGAGACAGAGAGGCTGAGAGAGCAGTGCTGGGTTTCAAATCCAGCGGTCAGACAGTAAGAGTGCCAGATGACCTTGGGTCGGTCTGTGACCATCTGCCACCTCCATCCCTCAGAGTTCGGCTCTCTAGCACGGCTGTCACGCATGTCACGTTCTGCTTACAGAGTTCTTTAACTTGTGCTAAAGAACCGTTCACACAGTACGCAAATACATTTAACAGAGACAAAGCATTACTCTGTGATATTTGATTCTTATTGGTCAATCGTGGCATTCAGTGGTCAAATATTTTTGTGTAATGTCTATTATAATGTATAATTCACCTGTTGACCAAAGCAACAGATTTCTTACTGTAACTATTTTCATGGCTAGATTTGACTTCCTTTCAACTCAAATGCAATTATATCCATACATATGTTTATTTTGTAATTGGATGTATAAGAACCTTTTTCCAATGTAAAATGGAAAATGTTTTTTTTTTCCCAATGTAAAATGGAAAGATGTTATCTTAATGAACGAATTTCACTGTTTGATTTGCACGTGTGCCAGCAAAATTGTTTACCAGCATTTTCTTTTTTTTGTTTTATTCATCTGTTCAAAGTCCTCAAATACCGATGTGAGCGAGAAGAAAATGGATTTTACACTGGAAAAAATAGTACTTTAATTAATTTATTAAAACGTGTTTTTTTTCCTTTCTTCTACGTAAGAATGATTCCCAAGATAATGGCTATTGTTTATGTTACGAGTAGATGAACAATAGTTATTTTAACTCAGTAACAGACTATAGATAAAAAAATAAAATAAATAAATATATATATATATATATACTGTATATATATATTTATCAATAAATGTATAATGGGGGACAAATACACTTGTGAAGACAGTATTTCTGCAATGTTGTCAGACACCGAAAATGTTTGCTTTGTGTCACCCACACCAATAGGTGTCAGTATATCGTGTGTAAAACACCACCATCAAAAAAAAAAAGGTAACACTTTACATTAAGGCCCCATTAATTAATGCATTAACTTACATCACCAAACAAAGAGCAATGCATTTGGAAAGTATTTATTAATCTTTGTTAACGTTAGTTAAAAAATTACAAATGTTAATTGTTAGGTTCAAGTTAGGTCCATTAAATAATATTAACAAACTTTTTTGTTGTTGTTGTTGTTTTAATAATGTATCAATAAATAATGAAATTAACATGATCTAAGATCACTAAATGCTAGACTACTAAAAAGTATTTTCATTATTAGTAATGTAGATAACTAATGTTAAGAAATGTAACAACCTTACTGTAAAGTGTTACAAAACAAATAGATATATAAACAGTGGAACATTTGTTAACATTTTTTTAAGGTGTCCTTACTATTATAATAACAATTAATTATAATTACATGCGAGTAACCTTAAGCCAAACCCAAATCCTAACGCTAACCATATAGTAAGTACATGTAGTTAATTAATATTACTCAGTATTTATATGTATAATTACACTGTAACAAGGACACTTTAAAAAAAAAAATAAAAAAAATAAAATATATATATATATATTAATATATATAAATATATTATATTTATATATAAATAAAAACATTATTACCATTATTTTAGGACTGCAATAAATATCTTTAACATAAGCGTGTTTAAAGTGTTTTAAATATGGACTTATATATTTACTGAGCTAAAATGCTAATTTGACCATAAATTATTCTCACCCAGAAAAGTAGTTATGTGTTTTGGGAATTTATAAAATATCTAAATTTAGAGCGATTCTGCCACCTGCACATTTTACTTACTGTTTCCTTACTGACATAAAATAATTGAAATGTACATTCAAATTTATGCTCTCTGCACTCTTTCTTACCTATGCAATCCACAAGAAGGTGCATGCATTTAGTACTTCAGCAGGTAAGTTCAGCTTTAAAACCTCAGGTGCCTAAAATAACACAGGAACTGATGCGAGCATCACCGATTACCATAGCTCAAACTTTGGGTTAGAAGTTTTGTTTTAATAACTAACCCTGAGTATTAAACTCGAGTGCATAACACAGTTTATGCTACTGTATGTCTCAAATTATGTGGCTTGCCAAACAGAGTGCTATTTTTTTTAAGGTAAAAAAGGTACAATTTCAATGCGAAGGATTGACCCAAACCATAACTAGAGACAAGAATATCATAAACACATAAGGATGGACTCTTTTCATTTGGGCTTGTACTTTTTTCAGTAGATCCTCAGATATAACAAAAAAATCAGCTTTCGCCGCAACACCTGATGGTCTCCACACTCTAGCTTTGCTGTGCTGATCACCCAGGAATTGTCCTTAATGTGTTAATTATCTGCAGCTCTTCAGGAGTGTCTGAGAACCAGCTGGACTCTGCATTCCAGACGCGAGATAAGGACTGAAGGATCAGGCTGCTTATTAGTGCTGTAATCCTTTAAATGAAGCCTCCTGACATTTCTCACTGCAGCTGCTTTAGATGGGCATCTTCAGTTCATAAATCTAAGCGTTCACTACACACAAGCTCAATTCCAATTCTAAGGCCTGAGATTTAGCAGAAGCCTCTGAGCTAAAATGATCACCAAATACCAAT
The DNA here is from genome assembly GCF_001515605.1 of Sinocyclocheilus anshuiensis. Lineage (NCBI taxonomy): Eukaryota > Metazoa > Chordata > Actinopteri > Cypriniformes > Cyprinidae > Sinocyclocheilus > Sinocyclocheilus anshuiensis. The sequence goes on along the minus strand of NW_015537935.1, from coordinate 537,573 downwards.
GTGCCATTCAAGAAAGCAGGCTTTTGTGATGTGTAAATTTTGTGATATAGTAAATGTGAAATTGGACTATACTGGTTAAAATGGTAACACTTTATTTTAAGGACCAATTCTCACTATTAACTAGTTGCTTATTAGCATGCATTTTACTAGCATATTGGCTGTTTATTAGTACTTGTAAAGCACATATTAAAGCCTAATTCTGCATGACCATATTTTAGATCCCTTTAACACTACCCCATAGCTAAACTTAACAACAACCTTACTAACTATTAATAATCAGCAAATTAGGAGTTTATTTAGAAAAAACTCTCTGAATTAATAGTGAACATGTGTTCCCTATTCTAAAGTGTTACTGTTAAAACATATTGTAATACACTAATAATTACAATGTAATAACAATTAAGACTCATATAAATTTTTATATTAGATCATTTTATTATTATTTTTTATTTTATTTTTTTTATTTTACAATATTTAAATAAATATAATGAAAGTGAGACCTCAAAATGATGCCTGGTTTGTTAATAATAATAATAACAACAAAAATTGCAATATTATAAAAGACAGCAGTGTGCAATACAAATAGATTTGCTATTGATTTTAAAACAGCTTCAAAGTATCTCATTCAATTAGAATAGTCTTTTTATATTAATATTAAATAGCTATTTCAGTTCTCAAAATTTCTGTTTAATTCTGTATAATACTCACAGATTGTTAGCTTCTTATATATTCCTCTGAAACAATCTCCCAACAGTCCCTCCCTGTTTTTCTTGCCATCTGAAAATGATATAAGAGTGTAGAGTATTGTTGACCTCAGTTCTGACTTTGGGAAATTGCTGTGACCTTGTAGTTCTTATGAGAGGAAACAACCGGGCACATACCAAACAGGATGATGGTTTGAGCTTTAATCCAAGGAGAGAAAAACAAACAAAAAAACAATTCTCCCCGCTTTCATTAACACACGGAAAGAGCACCTCGTGGATCAGGTTACACATGTATATGTTTATATAGAGCTGCCGTTATAGAAGTCACATTGTAACATCAAACAGATGGAGAATAAGAATGAGAGAGTGCTCTAAAGAAAGGGGGAGGAGTGTGGATACATAAGGGCATGGGAAGGCACATGGGGAGCAGGACACACACAAAACATGGAACAGAGTCTGACACATATAGGGCAGCTTGTGGGAGTTTGAAGCATGTCAGAACAGAAAATCCCCTATTCTGCCTGAACAGCACGCACTTCAGGGTCATGCACAAATACAACAACTGACATCCCATTAATAACATTGGATAATAACAATAACCGGGCCACCTTAAAAAAAAGTTAGATAATTTTAAAAATGATCACTAAAACTAAAAAAAAGAAATAATAATAAT